>NC_084974.1:13883579-14192409 GCF_963691925.1 Scomber scombrus
CTTTGGGTGTTTTAAGTTTTTTCCCCCAACAACAAACATTAACAATGAGGTGCCTAACTTTCTGTACAGCCTCAGTTCCTGTTCCCTGGCTCTAACTAAACACCGGTTCTGAACTAATGTAGTCTGCTGTGGCTCCAGGTTGGCTGAGATAATCCTGCATCTGATCAGCTAGCCTAGCATGCTGGGTGGTGTGTTTAGCTCGCTTTCTATCTCCTCTGGGGAAAGACAGATAATTAGAGGTCTCACTCTCCTTAAAGTCATGACAGCAGCCAAGTGATGAAGCTGCTCCAGTGTTAGCAGGGCTAAACCCTGACGCTAGCACTCTGCCCTGCTAACTCAACACGCCTCTGAAATATTAATGAGGAAAATGTAAGCGTTTGTGTGTGCCCTGCAGTATATGCTCACTTATGTGAGCATGCACACACACGTTTGAATACTCGACCATGAAGGAAATGCTCAGCTTCACTTTGATGTGTCAAGTAGAGGATTTGTCACACCTACCACTCCTCCACACCTTCCAACAGTGCGTTTAAAGCTAACTGTTAAGTGAATGGAGGACTGACAGAATGACTGACTGAGCCACACACATTTAACCCCTGCTGTGGCCACCCATAAAAGCCCAGCACTACAGCGCTCCACTGAGCTCACCTAAAGACGTGCCTGTGATCCAACTGTGATGAGAGGCCGTGTCGTCTTTGTTGGACTGGGTATGCATCAGATCACTGTACGCTGCTGCCGTCGTGCTCCACTCTGCTCTCCCCCAGTGGACCAGGCCGTGACACCCCGCCATGAACACGCAGTCACGCAAATCTGCACATACATGCATACGCTCAATCAACCTCACACATGCTCACTTGCCGGTGCGAACACAGGCAGGCAGGCCCGGGTGCACGCCCACACACACACACACTTACACTGATGTGCCTGCTCACATCAAAGAGAATAAACATTAATGGCAAATAGGTAATCTGCTCCTCTTGTCTGTTTTACATTTCAGGGCAAGATTGACTGCCTCTGGGGGACCTGGCCCTTCTCTGATTGAGGGCAGGAAAAAAGGAGAAAGAGAAAAAGACAGGAGAGAGAGGGAGGAAGCAACAATAGATGGTAAACACAAGATAGAGCATTATTCTTATTTCATGTATGTCTTTATTTTTTATTTATACATGAGAGATTGAAAAGAAGGTAATAATATTCCCTCCCTTCAACCCACGACGGCACCACTATGGCCCTATTCTTCCCCCCCGCAATATTCTGATGCAGACGTTATTATTCTCATTTCTTCTGAATAATATCCCGCTCTCAAACCTATCTTTTCTCTCTACCGGTGCTCGCTTTTGTCTCTCCTCTTCATTTTCCCCCTTAGGATCTTCTCCACTCGCTCGCTCTCCTGCACTAACTCAACCAATTCTCTTCACACTTTTCCATTCTCTTCAAACTTCTCGTCCCCTCTCTCTTTCTTCTCTGTGGTCGGTGCACTCAGTCTCTCGTTCATATTCTGGTCGTGGTGCCAGGTCAGTGTGGCCGGCGTGGGGGTGGCAGGCAGCACCTCATATCCTATCTGCGTATCAATCATGAGGTCCTGTCCACTCAATTCTCCTCTGATCCATCAGCCAGCCTCTCAGCCAGCCTCATCCAGACACGCACACACACCACTGACTAATGTGCACAGTGCACACCAGCCCGCTTTCATTCCACAGCCACTGTGGAAAATGTGCAGGAACTATGGAAGCACTGATTAACACATTTCACTATTAACTGCATTTTAAAATGTCACAGTTTTGTAACCATATAAGCTCAGTTACGCTAGTATTTCTGTTCTCGTTCACAAAATAGGTCATTCTGAAACATTATTTTACTATAAATAGTGGTTGGACTGTGAGTTTATGTTTGAGCTAAAAGAGATGAGGCAATGGCTGAGGGACCCTACATTGAAACGCTGTATTCCCTGAAACGCCTCAAGACGCCTTAAATAAGACAGAGTTGTAAAACATGCAGAGGAAAACCTACTGCTGAAGGATTCAACACCTCAAACGCAACATCTTGGAGATCACCATCCAGCTATATATGCTCAAGTGAGGGTAAGAAACTGAGTAATAACTAAGTTAAAAAAACATTATTCTAGTGGTAAGTGATTTAATGAAACACTGAGTTGATAGGAAATTGAATATAAAAGTGTAGTTTACAATAAACAAAGTAGTAGTGAGTTAAAAGTTTAATGCTTTCAGTGCAGCGTAAACTAATGGCAACAAAGCAGGTAAAGGAGCATTGTACCGTTTATAAATGAACACTTACCGAAACGTCGCACAATTCCCTCAAAAGCCTCAGTGTCCTGTTGCTTCCTGCCATTTGTATTGCATAAATGCTAGATATGGTAGGTAAATATGCTTGGTGTGAAAGTCAAACTTTACATCAGGATATTGTAGACGTCCACAACTATACCATGAGATCTAATTAATTGCATTTCAATGATTAATAACACCTGCATAACAGATGTTCTTATTTACTTTCTTTCATTTTTACTAAAACTGCAACAAAACAAAAAAATTAGGCCACAAGTTAAATTAGATTAATTATTAAAATACATATAATATACACATATTTTTTATGATTTGAAATTGAATGACAGTTGATGATAAAAACACTCCAGTTTATTAACTACATAAGTAATATTTTCCCTGAAGGTATCAATAAATTTCATTTTATATTACTAATAATAATGAAAAATACTATATTTTAAATATTAGAAATAAGCTGAAGTGATTTTATCCATCCTTAGCATTGTGAAATATATTAAGCTGTTGTTTATATCTACATAAACCATAATTTGTACCATTGGAATCTATAATCATTGTATCCTCAGCAGTATCCCACCACAAAGCACAAGATTATATTACAATCACCCCTAGTCCTGCAGAAGACACTCAAAATACTGAAGGCAGGATAATTATATGATTTGTCTTAGTAAGTCCAATTGATCAGAAGCCTTAACGGAATTTGCATTGATTTGTTCCACTGCTAAAACAGGAGCACGCATGTGGCCGCCAACAACTTTTGCAGACACAGATTGTAGCTGTCATCCCATAACTGCATACATTTATCATCAATGCCATCATTTTGCACATCCCCACCTCCACCACCGCTTCCACCTTCACTCTACTACACACACCCACACAACCCCCCCCCCAAACCACCACCACCACCACCGGCCCTACCCACCTGCTCCTCGCTCACCGCTAAGCCGATTACACAACGCAACCCTCCTAATCACAGAGCAGCGTTTGTAAACACCGATGTCATCGACTGTAGTTCTAAATCTCCCAAATCCCCTCCACCTTTCATCTCACACCACACCAGTAATGCCATTTCCGACTGATGTTTTAATCACCGGTGCTGCTGTGAGTGACTGCCACCGTTCCGCAGAGAGCATGGAGAGAATGTGTGAAAACAGTTCCGCCAAAAATTGTTTCAGTGTACAGCTCAACACTGAAATGTGTCGCCTGTCCCCAAGCCACAAAATGTTGTGTGACCAGCAGGTTGGAGAGTGCAGAGTCGTTTCATGGCATCATCAACCGTTCTTATGGCATCATCCCTTCATCCTGACACCTCTGTAATGAAGATATTAACACTTTTTCCTTTGTGATTAAAATGATCTCTGCTCTCCCCCGCAGCCATACACAAGTAAACAAAGGGCCTTGCTCACGCATATATTATGACAACCTTTTCTTCAGTTGTGCATCTGTGCATGTTTCTATGTGTGTGTGTGTGTGTGTGTGTCCATGCGTGCATGCAAGGGATTTAAAAACAGCGCAGTTTACTGGTTCATTAGCACCAGATTAGCTATGCTAATGACATGGACCACCACACGCAGAGACTTTCCCTTTATGTTTCTGAAAGGGATACACGACTGACTGTGGCTGTGTGTCTGTGTGTGCTAGTATGTGTGTGTGTGTGTGTGTGTGGGTATATGAGAAGTGTGGTGCAGGTGTGTACACATTAGTCTTGCATAAATAAGTTAGAAGAAAAAAAGAGTCTGCTACACCAATAATAATCATAATTCAACAAAGTATGTGTGGGTAATGATGTTATAATTGCATTAATGAGTGAAAGCTGAGCTGCTGCCAGAAGAGATTGTGGAAGGATTGGACTTGTGGTGCATATGACCTGCTGTCTATACGGGTCATTAATACCCGTACACTGAGATGGATATCACGTCAACCAGTCGGGGCAAACTAAGACAGAGGAACATGCTCAAGCAAAATACTAATCCAGACCCCGAAAACAGTTTTCCATGTGTCTCCATCTGATGACATAACGCATAAATACCAAACCATGTGTTTGCTTACACAACAGTAAACTTCCAAAAGTCGTATTGCTTCTTTAATAAGAAACGTGTGCAGCGACATTCCAAATTTTGATCTGTAGCGCACACCTAACACAGGGTTCAAATTTGTTTTGTTTTTTTTGTCACCCGCAAATGACGTAGCTACTTTTCATCACTTCTCCTCAGTACACATAAAACATACTAACATTTGAATGTTCATTGTTTATTACAAATGTAATCAGGATGGATTACTTTTTGGACATTGTAGGACCATAGTGCATGCATAAAGATATTTGGTAATTTATTATTCTCATTACCACAATTAAAATGTAAGAAACTTGTGTAGCGATTGTTCAGACAATTGTGAATTATGTCAAGAGCAAAAGTGTTTATACCACTGAGGAAAAAAACTTAAAAGGGCCCTGTGTTGCTTCAAATCTTCACTAACTAAGAAAAGCTTTATGTTGGTGGTTGCTCAATCCAAGACCAGGTAGAGAAAGTAAAAAGGTGCAGATTAAACAATGAGTTGTGCATGTGTATGTGTGTGTGTGGTGCTAGGGTTACCTCTTGTCTCGGCTGCGTGACTTGTATGAGCGGTGGCTCCTCCCTTTGTCTTTCTCTGCACTGCGACTCCTCCTCTTGCGAGATGAACTGCGGGACGAACTGCTGCTGGAACGTCTCCTTCGCCTGGAACACACAGACAGAAACATACAAATTTGATTCCCATTTTGGCAAGATCCTTGAAACAAAACATTAATCATACAGGAGGGTCAAGATTTCTATAATTAATCATTTTGTGATATTGGCAAATCAGCAACAGTGAAACATTTACATTTGTTCTGAATGCCCAGTTTGACTGATCTTTTTTTAATTTTTTGTTCTTTAAGTCATTGACAATAGATACTTGCTTGTAATATTAAGCTAAGGATCATACATTTTATCATAATCACTCAGCTTCATTCTATAGTTTCTCTTATTTTACTATCCATAAAACAAACCTACAGAGCCAAACCAAACTCTAACTGTTCATTCATTAGTTCACAGCAGCTCAAACATCATCACATGTAATGTTTCCCCTCTCCTGCAATGCTGCATTTCTAGTTTATTGGGCTGTTATTTCAGGAGTAAATATGTCCTAATGTCCTAGACAACCTCAGCTATTATCATCAGCTCTAACGGCTACTTTGCATTAGTGAACATGCTCCTACAGCCCAGAGCAGCAGAGCCATGCAGGCTGCCCTACAGTTCCTCCACAGGGGCCCTTTGGTGCTCTGCTGCTCTTTAATGTGGCTACAGCAGTGTGTGTAACGTCTATTTTCCAAACACCACTCACACCGCGTTCCTATTGATATCATGTAGCAGGAGGCATTTATGGGGGTGAATGTAAATGCAGAAACCCCCCACTTCTACTGCGCAAACAGTCTGAGCAATATTCATTATTTAAAATTTCTTGTTTCACCAAAGCCAAAAATACCCAAATCTTTTCAGCACACACACACAAAAAAAACATACTTGGTCCTATGGGAGCTCTTGCAAGACAGAGGAGAAAAGAAGAAAAAGGAAAAGCTATACAAATAACACAGAGGCTGAACTATCAAACCAGATTTGTACCACTTAGAGCAGCGCAGGAAAGATCCATTAGTATTCTAAAGGCTGGATCCCAGGAGCGGGGCCTTATGAAATAACTTCGACAGCCCTCGTACAAGCACTTCACACATTACACAGTAGAAACACACAGTTGTGAACTGGGGTTTTTTTGGAAGGCGGTGTTGGCTCACACATTTTCACAGAAGACTGTGAAGGTGATATTAAAACTGAGGCTGTCAAAGATAATAACGCGTTAACACAAGCTAAGGGCACTAACTTTTATTTTATGGCATTGACGCAGGTTCTGTTATGGGGATTTAAATTGTAAGTGTATTGTCTGATCCACGCTCTGGAGCAGAAGGTGGTGGTAATGCACCAACGAGCTGGATGCCAACCACCGGGAAAACAAGGAGAAGAAAACGGTTATGTTCATGACCCCTTTCCTCGCCTGTAGTTTAGCCCTCTAACATTAAGTCAGATGGCAACTAGCAAGGAACAATGGATAAAGAAAAAGCTATTTTGAATGGCAAGTTCAGCTTCAAAAGCCTGTCAGATGGGTCTGTCGAGATCAAAGTGATTTGTAGCTACTGTTGATGTGAACTGAGTAATTACCAGAGTACATCTAGTCTTAAATACCATTTGTTAGCGAAACACACAGCTAATGCTCATGCAGGCAGCCTCGTTAGCCCTGAGCCATCCCGCATGCCGCAAACCACACTTGATAGTGTGGGAGGGAAACCCATGAACAAACCTACAAGCAGCAAGCTTTCAACAGCTACAGTATGCACACCAATTAACAGTGTGGAGGACGAGGGTCATCTTGAAATAATTCAGATTGCATCCAACAAATGCAATTAAATTTCCATCGAGAGCAGCCACCATATCGACCAAAGAACAAAATAATTTTCTTTCTTATACTCCATTTCACTGTTTCCTGCTCACTTTATTGATTGCCTAGTTTATTTTTGTATTATCATGTTTTTATCCCATAGCACAAGGTAAGCCTATATTTTTCTCATGTGAGATTGGAGAGAATTACAATGTGTGATTTGTTTTTGATGTGAGGAATCCACAAAGTTATATTTAATCAGTACTGAAGTACTGGAAAATGTTGCTGGTCAATGTGCACATCTGTTGAGCTTGAGTTTGCCATAAGTTATGATTTAAGCATATTTGTAAAAATTAAATGTTGTTACCTGTGAGAGTTTCTGATGTCTTTGTCATTGTGTTGTTACTTTATTTACAACAATAAATGCATACAATTGCACAGAGCAAGCATATATTGTCCACTCCCAAGTTGATTAGAATTTGAACAGATTAAAACAAATTGCAATTATCTACACAAAGTCATGCAATTAATCAAAATTAAAATTTGAATCGCCTGACAGCCCTAAAAAAAACATAACAGCAAACACATGTGAATGGAAAGGGCTGGTTTGTGTACACAGAAACCTTTCAACATGAATACAACATATGACAAGTGAGTATACTGCTGCAGGTGCACATATTAAAAGGAACTTGTTTCACACACACATACAAGGTCTTGGTCAATTGATCAAAATGTATTGGCTAATAGATGAGGGACTGTGGTTTACACTGCCCACCCAGCCCCACCCTACACAGACAGGCAATGACTTCCCATAAGCAGTAATGGACCTTGACCAAGCCTCATAAATAATTACCATCAACTGGCCTTGTCTGAACAGACACACAGCCAGTGGCAGCTGTGGAAGGATGGACGGACAGACGAATAGATGGACGGAGGGATAGCACCAGGTCCAACTACTTTTAAAGATGTCTGATTATTACTGAAGCTCCTCCTTCAATAGCAGTGGATAAATGTGATATTTTGTGTCATATTTCATTCAGCCATCCAGCAGCCATGTCTATCCTAAATGTTTATGGACTTTTATCAGAAAGAGCTTTAAGAAACTAATAATATCTATTAAATAACAACCCCATCACATTGTCTACAACTGCACTGACGAGAAGCACCAGCTGTTTACCTCTAAAATGACCTTTTGCCTAATTACAAAAATAAACATGTTGAAGTCACCTCTTACAGTAGAAATCATACTCATTGAACACAAAAATGTGTAGCATTCTTACTACACAATCAAATCTGTAACATACTGAAATACTAACAACTGTAATCTTAAAATAAAAGAGTAACATTTCTATATTAAAGGTATAGGTGGTTTAGATTGGTCTAGTTTTTTTTAATTAAACTGCTGCCTGTCATTGAAGGTACTGGATTTTATGACATCAAAACTAATGATGAGTATTGAAGTTATTGCTCAGCAGTGACATTTCATATGTAAGATCAATATGTATATATTTATATTAGGTTATATAACATGCAAATGCAAAAACCTCTTATAAACGCTACTTTAACAACTGACCGATACCAACAGTGTGTTTTAAAACTGATATCAGAATTAGTTTTGATATCAATTTGTATCAGTCTCAACTGACATGTGACCTGGTGAAAACTCAGCTTTGGCTGGGATTAGGCCTTTATGACAAAAGACAACACATGTTGACATCTCACTGTAGGAAAAGCACAGGTGTTAATAATAAAATTAACAATTGCTGAGCATACTGGCTCACTGTCACATCACCGTGGCTGACTGGAAACTTGAATATAAGAGCCTTCGTTAATGTTATAAAGAAGACCTGTTCTTTTCCTACTATGACAAGTCTGCTGAGAAATCAGACTCTTGGAAGAAATCGAAAGGTACTATCACAAGGGCACAATAAAGCTCTTTTACACATAGGTGCAGCATCATCAAACCAGAGCAGTGCCCCTGGAGGTGAAAATCATTTGGTGTCTTGCTGAGGGACACTTCAGCAGGAGAAAGAGAAGAGCTACTGCTTCACCCTGCTGTTGGGGAATCTTCCATATTTAGGGTCAAGCATGGGCCTTAAGGTCACAGTAAGGGCAACACTATCATCTTGGCAGGGAGACATACTGTCCTTCTCCTTGAGAAGGTGAAGGCAAAGGTCTGTGGTGTTTTGGGGAATGCAGGAGTCCCTTTGATAACAGTGGTGCAGCATTTGCTGTGGCAGCTGAGGTCAGAGGACATGACTGTCTAACTCCCTGACTCCCTAAAGCCACAGATGGGTAACTGTGTTTCCTTGTTTATAGATATTGTCGTCTCTATCCCACCGCACACACTCCTCCATCCTATGTGTGTGCAGTATATGTGTGCATTAAATTTCATTTTGTGTTCATTACTTCTCCTATATACTGCTAATCTGCCAGAAACTTTACCTCTCTCAACTTATCTGTTTACAAACCACAAATATTATTATGTGGATAATGTTTATAAGGAATTCCACTTAATATTCTTTGCTGAGTTTACTACTCCTAGTTCTTACATGTTTTGTTTCCTGCACTGCTGCAACTTGCAAGTACCCACTCTGGGGATCATTAAAGTCTCATCTTGTGCAGTCTCACCTCCTGCCTCTCTCTCTGTCTCTGTCTCTGGATCGTGAACGGCTCCGGCGACTGGACCTGCGGCTCCTGGTGCTGGTCACCCTGCTGCCGGAGGATGAGGACGAAGACGAGGAAGAGGAGGATGAACGGCGACGCTGTTTTTTCTTCCTCCTGCTCCGACTGTCTTCGTCACTGTCAGACGAGCGCCGACCCATGCTGGCTGGCTCTCAGTCAGCTGGGAAAACACATGAGGTGTTACTGATAAGCAAATGTTTCTCTTGGCAACGTGCAGCTACATTTTGACACACACACGAACCTTGCAAATCGACGTATCAATGGAAACATTTTAAGAAAGCCAATAATATATTTCTCTACATATTTGATACAAGCATGGCTGTGTTAATGTAGCTTCTCTGACAACATAAGTCTGGAAATGGGTTTGACTGGCTAGCCAGCTAATATAACATGTAGCTTTGCTGAGCAACTACATGAAAGAAAGTCATTTATGAAATTTAATCACCATAACACCTGTGGAAAACACTGTTGTTGCACATATCCCAATAACAAAAGAGATATATTATAAAATTGCGTTTTTGTGGAGGCTAGCCAGCAAGCTAACTGTGCTAACTCAACTAACATCACTCTGTATTTCTCTCTTCTACTGAAGCCTTTCACATGATTAACAGTTAACATGTCTCATATTGTACACTGTCTACATTACACGACAGACAAACACGCTGAAAGAAAGGTATAAATGTGTCTTATAATGGTAATAAAATCCCGCTCCTCACCTTTAAATCGTTGATCTGGCTTCTAATAACAACCATGCACTGCACAGGAAGACTCAACTCATCGAGCCCAGAAGCATCGATCCAAATCCAGGCGACACAATCACACACAGAGCAATCGATAGCATCATCGTTCCCATCCGGTAATTATTATTTCTAAATTATGATTTATCCTAAATTATATCTAGTAGTTTAATACAACATGAATTAAAAAAAATATGCAGCAGTCATTTAGTTTTTGCCACTTTTTTTTTTAGCACATTTAATATAACAATTAATATGAAGATAAACCAACATTAATACAGGCTTATAGCTAAATCTTTAAATATAGCTACTGTAGATTTGGACACGATCTGCAATATCTAAGATCGCATATTTATTAAATGAGTATAAAACTTAAGAATTATATGTGTGTTATCCCATAATAGATGTGTTTAGAGAGAGAAGCTTTGTGAAAATTGGACATTTTAAGATGATGCTTGGCCCAGTGTGACCATTTTTGACACTCTTTTATAAATCCACAAGCATGAGGTCAATTAATGGAGCAACCGCATGTTTTGTTCACAAGTCATCTTTAAATGGTATGTTTCCTGTGCCTTTTTCAGTCACCCCTTAATTGAAAATACTCCAAATTAATAAGCACAATGTTTATTCGTGCATATCAGCATATTTTTCGTTTGGATCTGACAATATACCTACACATAGACTACACCAAGAATCGTAAAATAAGCAAATACGTGTGAGATTTGTAGGCCTGTCAGTGATGATTTGCATGATATCATCCTCTCAGATGATAATGTATTAAGGCACAGAGGTCAGATGGAGCATCTAAACCATTTTCAGCAAAGCAGAATAATTAAATACTTCATGAAAATCAGAAAACACACGAAGAGAGCAGAGGTGAAACGACCACTGCTGACCACTGTTAACGTGAATGAATCAAAAACGTGCACAGGAATGGCTGGAACAAGTTAACATGTTTTTTTGACTACAAATAAATGCTTACTGAGGCATTGTTACTGTGTTACTGTATCACTGCGATTAGGAATTCATTCTGCTTTCAGATGCAGCAGAAATAATAGTAATTAATGCCTAAGGTTCAATCTGAAACACCGTTAATATTTAATTAGAGGAATTGTTAGAGCCCTCGTGTGGAAATGGGGCTTTATATGGATTATCAATAAACACGCTTAATTTTGCATCAAATTCATCCCAACGTTTTCAAAATCCCGCCGTATCTTGTTTCTTGTCTGGATATAGATATGTATATATGTTGCCTCCTTTCCTCACTTAATTGCTCTCTCTCCGCGGCATTCACTTACCTACACTGCAAGTGAATCATTGTTTATTTATTTTTGCAAATATAAGCGATCATTTTAGCTGAGAGGGGGGGAAGGCGAGTTGAAAACGTTAATTAGTGAGCCCAATGGCAACGCATCGCAAGAGGCACTGTAATTAAACGTTTAGCTGCTATTTAACATCTTAATGGTTTAAAACTGAGAATCCACTGAGAATCAATATTAAAATACATAATTGCTGATTATAAACCAACGCTGGATAGGTTGGCAGCAGGGAATCATTTGTCCCAAAGAAAGTCCCAAAACTTGTCATGTCAGGCTTATTATGTCTATTCATATATTTTATTTTATTTTATTTTATTTTAATATTGTCGTAAATGAGCAAAAACAACTAAACTACTACTACTACTACCACCACCACCACCACCACCACCACCACTACTACTACTATTACTGCTACGAATAATTAAAAAATAAAATAATAATAATAATAATAATAATAATAATAATATTTTTCAAATATTATTGGAAGATAAAATTAAGGCTGCTGCAAATTGTTTCTTTTTTGATTATTATTATTATTATTATTATTATTATTATTATTATTATTATTATTATTATTATTATTATATCGACACTTTTTATATTTTCTCTTGCTGGGATAATCCGGTTCAAATCAAAAGCTACAAACACAGAAACACGCCGAAAACTTCGCTATAAATTGCCCAGGCCTAAAGCCAACTGTATGCAACTGGGGGGGTAGAAGCCAAATCTGTTGACTGGAGCCTCCTTGTGAAGCTGCTGGTATGAGTGGTTGCTCCTCTCGGCGTCCCAGCTGGTCCGCTTTTACCTCCTTTTCTCCCCGTCATCGTTGTGTCTTATTTCCTCCCCAGATCACACAGATATACTGAGGAGGAAGGACTCCTCATCCATGTGCTTCCCTCTCTCTTGTCATTTTCTGGGTTTTTTTTAAGCCACACCCCTGCAGAGAGAGAGAGAGAGAGAGAGAGAGAGAGAGAGAGAGAGAGAGAGAGAGAGAGAGAGAGAGAGAGAGAGAGAGAGATCCATGACATTCTCCCGGGTGTTTAAAAAACTAACTCAGGACAATAGCAGCGAATGAGCGCTTAATTAAATTAATTAGTCCTTCTTGTCAATCTCGGATTAATGGCCAATAGCAGCGGTGCTGCTTAGTTTTTTTTTTTTTTACTCCTCTTCTCTCTCTCTCTCTCTCTCTCTCTCTCTCTCTCTCTCTCTCTCTCTCTCTCTCTCTCTCTCTCTCTCTCTCGTATCAGTGAAGGGGAAGGGGGGGCTCATCCCGGCATCCTGAGGGGAGGTAATTTGCACGGATCAAGGGGGCAAGGCGCCGCAAAGTATAAATACTGTGACTTCAATAGAGGATCACCAGCAGGTTCCCAAACTCCGCTACCAAAGGAGGAGGAATTGGCTGAGAAGATATATCTTTATATATTTTTTACCTTCTTCTTCTTCTTCTCCAGAGTTGGCAGCATCATCACCCTCGTATCATTTTCAAGGGGTCGACTTTAAAACGAGCCACACCATTGATGTCTTAAACTGTGTCGTGGAGCAAAGGGAGAGAGCGTTTGTGTGTGTGAAAGAGAGAAAAAGAGAGAGAGAGGTGTGTGTGTGTTTTTTTCTTAAGAGGAGAGAAGGCAGTGATGGAAGAGCTCACCGCTTTCGTGTCTAAGTCTTTCGATCAAAAAGTGAAGGAGAAGAAGGAAGTGATAACCTACAGGGAGGTGTTGGAGACCGGGTCGACGCGAGCAGGGAGCAGGGAGGCTTTATCCACGGAGCCGGGGAGCCGAGAGGAGGCGACCGCTGCAACCCGGAACGGTGCGCTCTCGCCGGGCAGAGAAACGGACATGCTCGGCCCGGAAAGGATCAGGGACGCCGGGAGCCCCAAACTCATAGACGGTAAGTAGTGCATGATCCACTGTACACACACAGTCTATACATATAGGGATAGTCTTGAAGATATATAGACTAAAAGAGCAGTAGTAAAGTGCAGGGGTAATCATTCAGCTCATTCACTGACTACTTTAATTTTTGCGAAATAAGAGTTAAAACATCTTTAATTTGTCTGATTATGCCGGTGTCCACATTTTAGTAGCTCTGTGCTATCCATCTAGGTGTAAGTTACAGGAGGATGAAGCTATGTAAGAGAGTAAATCACCAACTGATGCTTTATAGAAGTATCTTTTTTATTCTTCGTCGTGGTAGTTGTTTTGCCTTATGCACGGTCAAAATCATCCTCCTTTTACTAAACATTACAGCTCAAAACATCTCGTATTCTGACAGATGCGTGCAGACTATTATGGTTCTGCTGTGGCAGAGTTGAAAAGTTTCAATTCACTGATCCAGTGCATTAAAAAATGGCCCAGAAGTATGATAAACAACAAGGCCTCCTGTGGCAAACTAATGTCTGATATATTATGATTGATTAGTTAAATATCTTGATCTGGTCTTACTTTCCAAGTTATAAGAGTGTTGTAGAAGCCTTAAGGCCCTTTTATTTACTTCAAGTTTTAATTCAAAGAATGTTATTAGGCTTAATTTGAAGCTTAAAAATAATTCATGTGTAGCTTATTTTCATTCAAGGAGCTATTATTAAGCATCACAACAAAATATATATTTTTAAATAATAATGTTTAACTAAAAGCAGTCGTATTACATAACTTAACATATGACTGCACATGAACACTGGAAATCAGGTTCTGACATTTTCATATCTACTTGGTCTGGATAGATGTCTGTTTTTAGATGTAAAAGCACATCATCAGGTGCAATAGTGGAATGGGCTGAATACAAATGTGATGAGCACATATTATACATTATACAGTGCAGGACTGGTTTTCCTCGGTTGTGCTCGTTTTTAATTCAATTTAATGACGAAACTAATAGCAATAAAAAATAAAGGATTTGGAGAAACATGAATTATTATTGTAAGCATGAACATTTAAATGAAATAACACCAATTGTTTTTTGTTTAATGCTATCAGAAAAAAACCCAGTCTAAATAATATTATTATAGTTATATTATTTTTCACATTTTAAGAAAAGTGAAGCTGGACGTTCAGCTGTCCTGTGCATCTTTAACATGATTTTTTAAAAACTGGATAAAACGTGATAAACACGCAGGACAGGTCTTCTTAAAGCTGTGTGGGCTTGTAAAAATGACATCTGCTCGTCATGGGCATCGTGGTTCAAAACGGGACTGCGACAAGCATGTATCAGACATCCAACAGTGGGTAAAGCGATGCATATTTATAAGCAGTTAATAATTAAAGAGCTTTATGTAGCTCTACAAAACATCCGAGGTCTGATAGCTGTGTGATATCTGAGGGCTGGCAGGGCATGTCTTCCTTTCTTATCACTCAGTGATAGGCTTCAATTTTGTGTAGGTCGATATTAATTTCTCCATATTTGTGTAGGCGTGTGTGTATTTTTGGTGGCTGTAGTCATGGCTGCAGTGCACATTATTTCAGCTCTTCTGACATTTAATGCGAGGTTACTGAGTTTGCACACTTTTTTTCACTGTATGGAGAGAATAAGCGATTCCAAGAAAACACTTTAAGTGTACGAGATGTAGTAAGAACCTATTGAAAGCTTATTGAAATATGTGAAGGTGAAGGCCAGTGTTAATAATCATGGACTGGAGGTCACATCACTCATGCCGATGTTCTATCGTCTGAAACGCAGGCAACACGGACGTGAAAGAAAGGAAAGAGGACTCGAAGCCTATCGAGGACGAGGCACAGACTAAAATCAAACAGAGGAGAAGTCGGACTAACTTCACGCTAGAACAGCTCAACGAGCTGGAGCGGCTCTTCGATGAGACTCACTACCCGGACGCCTTCATGCGGGAGGAGCTGAGCCAGCGACTGGGACTGTCGGAGGCCCGAGTGCAGGTGAGGACATCCAAAACCGATATTAGGGAAAAAAAAAAAAAAAAAACACACACACATTACATCTAACAACAATAATAATAGCAAGCGGGCAGTGTGGAAGATATATTTGCTTATACACATTTACAGCTTGAATCTCTGTTTTTAATCTAAAAATACAATAATACATATAAAAATGAATAATCATTCTTACTGTCATCGTCAACATAATCATAAACACAATCAATCCCACCGTCATGTTATGTCTTGTCCTCAAAAACAGTGAAGGAGAGGGTGATCAAAATGCTAAAATAATAATAATGATGATGATAATAATAATAATAATAATAATAATAATAATAATAATAATAATAACAATAAAAATAATAATACATCCATAAGAAATATTTTCATACTATATTAATTGATTTTTGTTATGATGAGCTTGATATGACTCATGAATACTTTTTGAAGATGTCAATATTTGGTTGTTTTCATGTAGAAGATAAAGGTGCACACGCAGATAAACACTTACTTGAGTTGAACCAGGAGGCCATGGGTGTGAATGTGTGAAAAGGTTCAGAGAAACCCTGTGGCTGTGATGTGTTTAAAAAGTTTATTTCATCTAAAACAATACTATTTTATTGAAGTAGGAGTTCAACATCAAATTATATTTTCTGTTATTTTTTTATTATTATTTTTCCCCAGCCCCACAGGATGTTTTGATGATTTAATGTCTGTTAATGGACTCAATTAGGCCTTGTTTTGTTTGTGTCACGAGACTCTTTATTGTCCAAATCCACTGCAACAAATAAGAGAGAGAGAGAGTGTGTGTGTGTGTGTGTGTGTGTGTGTGTGTGTGTGTGTGTGTGTGTGTGTGTGTGTGTGTGTGTGTGTGTGTGTGTGTGTGTGTGTGTGTGTGTGTGTTACCGAGGCCCTGACTGTCTGTCAGTGCTGCTGTCGCTTTTCATGGGTAAAGACCATCTGCGCAGAAAGGCAGTAAGGCTTCAGTCAGTCAGTCAGGGAGGGTGAGTGTGTGTGTGTGTATGGGGGGGGGTTCAGACATGTCTTGTGTAACGGGAGCAGGGGACAATGAACATATATAGACAACTCTTCTCATCTGATTTATCAAAACCCTATAATATCTTATTCCAGACTCTTTTATCCCGTGTGCCCCGGCTCAGGGGAGAACGAACCATGTGTCCCCATATTGAATATGGCGCTCGTTCTGGAAAGAAAGAAATCATAAAAAAGAGGCCCAAAAGATCCCAAACTCACTCTCCAATCCCCCCCCCCCCAGATAAAAAAAAAAAAAGTAAGTTAAAGCCAGCTTTTTTGCCGGGCTCTCTCAGCCTGAACTGGAATCTCACCAATAAGGCGTATTGTGTCCCGAACAAGAAGCACAGCTCGGGGATTTGCATAAATTATGTATTATTTTCTGTCCAAATCAAGAACAGCTCTCTCTTTCTCCCCTCTCTCTGGTAGAACATTATATCTGACCGGTTGCATTCACAGGACCACACATTTATTTCATTTTTTTTTTTTTTTTTTTTAAATCCCGCCTCAATCAATAACAACAGAGCAATTTGCTTTTATCAACACGACAAATTATACCTGAAGCGTGCACAAAAAGGATTTCCCATTGCCATATACTGTGGTCAATAAATGAAGCCAGCTGACAGCCAAATCAATAGAATATTTCAATCATGCTTTCACTGTGCAGCCCATGTATGGAGCTAATGTAAGGGATGATTGCAGATTGACATGTTGTATTGTGGGCTAATTTAGCCCGAGCTTTGTCTGGGAGATTCAAAGCAGATTATCATAGCGGAATAAATCGTTTAATCTGTGTTCCAAGGCGGTTCTCTGAAATTGACGCTTGTCGATTTTCAACAGAAGGAAAAGAGAAGTGCAGCGTGTCTTTGAAGCGTGGTTTTTTTTGTGTGCAAGTGCGTGTTATGGCGGTGATTAGACAAAACTGCGAGGCATTTAAGCGTTTCACTGACATGGATTTTCTGCAGATAAGGGTAATTAATTTCAGCGGTCATTTAATGAGAGGGAGATGGAAAGAGAAAGAGGGAGATTCTCTCAGATCGCCTTGCTCTGATGTCCAAAACCCTAATGCTGCTATTCGATATCTGAGAGTCCATTCAACTCTTCGGGGACACTAATCTATAGAAATATGAAACCAACGCTGACAAGGTTATTTATTATAGTCCAATAGTCCTGCACATCTCCAACAAAGGTGTTTCTATTCTCCCCAATAAGATTTTAATCCTTTTTTTTCTCTTTTTCTTTTTTTTTGCTCTACTGTCTGTCTCTCTCTACTCCAACCCTCCCCCCACCACCACCACCACACTCTCGCTTGTTGTAGACTAAATGTAATAATTAAAATCTGGGGTTAAGCAGTGTCATTAATATTTCAGTGCTCCTCGGGGATATTGTTTTTCTGCGGTTGTTGTCACTTTGAGAGGAATTACACATGGCCTCACAAGCAGCTGCCAATCAGTAGGTCTTTAATTAATTTCTGTCCCTGAAGGTTTGGTTCCAGAATAGAAGAGCCAAGTGCAGAAAGCAGGAAAACCAGTTACATAAAGGTAAGATACGCTTTTTTTTATCCTGCATGCAAGCACAAAAACAAAACTGCAGGCTTATTTCTATCCTATTCTCTTCTATGCTATGCTGAGGCTACTACACGTCCAAGTGCATGCAATCTCCGTCATCTTTGTGCACTGTTACAATTTAGGTTGTCTAATTTTCAGTTAATTAAGCCATCAAAAGCACTGTGATTTCTTCAGTGAGTGTTTATTTTGGACGTTATTAAAGTTTACTTCTACAAATCAGCTTACTGCTCGTTATTAAGTCCTACAAGTTTACTCTTTTGTGGTTTTGAATATTCTCCTCACAATTAGGCTATCGTCTGTTTTTTCCCTCTCTTTCTCTCCTCTTCCTCATCTTTTTAGGAGTACTGATTGGAGCAGCGAATCAGTTTGAAGCTTGTCGTGTAGCGCCATATGTCAACGTGGGGGCTTTACGGATGCCATTCCAACAGGCAAGTTACTTTGAAGCGTCTAGTCTTAAAAATCAGACCAATCCCCGGACTGCTGTCTTGGCACAGGCTCTACCCGAGTGCTATGCAGAGACTCCAGTTCCAATGTAGGGGGTAACTAAACTCTTATTACCACACTGACAAAAACACTGTGCCAACACGGCGAGGCCTGTAGAGCCTAATTGGAAAATTCCCTCTATTGTTCTACGGATGGTTTGCTTTTTTCCCTTCTTCTTCTTCTTCTTCTTCTTCTTCTTCTTCTTCTTCTTCTTCTTCTTCTTCTTCTTCTTCTTCTTCTTCTTCTTCACTAGAGCAAGCAAATATATGAGTAGGTCTACTACTTTAATGGGTGTAGACAGTGGATCAGAAGTTAATTGACGTTTTCTTACCTCTATCAAACAAGGGAATAGACCTGACATTAAATAACATCATTCTAAGATGGATTTGTTGTCGGCGGAATAGCATTGGATTATGCGCCTGTATATGGACAGTACAGTGTTGATTATCTGGATAAAAAAATAATTAATGAGCATAATATTGCTTTTTAAAAAAAAATGTATTTATTTTATAGCCAAGTCCACCCACTTTAAGCACCAATGGTATGGTCTGGCTTTGTATTTTGTTATAGGCAAAGGCCCAAGATTCCCAAAGGCAATGGAAGTTTGAACTGAGATTTTATGCTATTGATATCCAAATGAAAAAGTTTGACTTCTGATCCACAACAGCTGCAGCAAACCCACAGTGTCCCCCAAAAACTAGACGGTATAACCAGTGATATTTCTCAATGACACATGAGTAGAAAATTTGGATGATTTGAACCTGAAATTGTGTGATGTGAGAAGGCCACCCTGTCACACCATAGAAGTGTATCATTAATCGTTAAACAACAGTCTCACTAGTGAAATTACCCTTCAGACAAAGTTAACGCATGTTCTCCCCCCCTTTTCTCCCCATCCGTGCGTCCCGTCCCGTAGGACAGTCATTGCAACGTGCCGCCCTTCTCCTTTCAGGTGCAGGCTCAACTGCAGCTGGACAGCGCCGTGGCCCACGCTCAGCACCACCTGCACTCTCACCTGGCTGCGCACGCGCCCTACATGATGTTCCCCGCGCCGCCTTTCGGGTTGCCTCTGGCCACGCTCGCGGCCGAGTCTGCTTCGGCTGCCTCCGTCGTGGCCGCCGCCGCCGCTGCCAAAAACACCAGCAAGAACTCCAGCATCGCCGACCTGAGACTGAAGGCCAAAAAGCACACGGCCGCGCTGGGACTGTGACGCCAGGGAGGCACGTGGACACGAGGCTCGCGACTGACAGACACTGAACATAGACGCTTACAAAGTGAAACAACCCAAGGACAAAGTGAGAAAAAATTATCCAAGGACGATATTTATGTTTTCTTTTTTTTAAATGAAGGACGTCGAATATAAGTATAAAATATAGGCTATTTATGAGATAAAGAAAAGACAATGAAAGAAAAAAAAAGACTGAGACGTGATAGCCTATGGACGCCAAAAAAGAGGCGTTTGGGATGGATAGCGAGGCTACGCAGGATCCTTCAGTGCAGCCACATGGCTCAAGAGGAAGAGGAGGAGGAGGAAGAAGAGGATGCAGCTGGGACGGTCGATACTTTGTCAAACAAGGCGAACCATTCTGCAGTTGTTTTGTTCTGTTTTAATATTATATTATTATTGTTATTATTTCATTTTGAACCAATATAGAGGCTGGCCTCGTTATATTTAAAAAAAAAAAAAAAAAACACTTTCTCTGTAAAAGGACAGAGCGGGAATTATTTGACAAAATAGAGACAAAAAAAGGGACAGTATTCCAAGTGGTTCTCCCTCTTCTGTTTCTTGTCCAAAATTCAAAATGCCTCAGCAGTGTTTGCATGAGTTTGTCTTCACGGATGACGTGATGTGAGCCATCTCCCCCTCTATCCCCCCCTCCCCCTCTGTTGAGGAAGGGCAACTCTCACTTGAATGTCTGGCCTATTTGACCTTGTTTGGACCTCCTCTGGTAAAGGTGAAACTGGGCGACACACACCAGAAATGTGAGATTATAATATATGTGTATGCTGGACTCTTTTTTCAGGATAGGCCGATCTAGTATTTGCGAGGTGGTGATTTGTCCCCTTTTAAAGGAGAGCATTATGTCACATATGATGCCATCTTAACCACAGTGAACAAATGACAGTAACACGAGGACTGTATGCAAAACGGTACGGGCACGTGTAAATTATGTTTATACACAAGAAACATGCATTATTTTTTATTATTTAGTGGCTTTATTAATGCCTTGTGGGGAATTTGTTCATTTTGTATTCTACTTTATTTCCGTGTATTAAAAAAAATCATGTGCTTTCTGTATGTAATTTTGATGTTTTTATAACAGTGAAAGTGAACTTACCTGAGGCACGGGTTTCTAAAAAAAAAAAGAATATTCATGAAATTGTTTTACTTTTTTCCATCACATGTGAAACGTGAATCCACCCAAACAAAATGTTTTTCGTTCCTATAATAAATTAACTAAAGTTTCTTTAACGAGTTGACATTATTTTTTACAATCCTAATTGGCCTTTATCACACAAATTGTTATTGTTATTTTTATTATCATTGTTATTATTATTATTATAAGTATTATTATTATTATTGTTATTGCCGGTAAACCTTTGAGGGCAATAGATTTTTAATAATTCATGCCTGTAGCTATAGGTCTTTTGATAACGTCAGAGTTGTGACAGGCCCGTTTAGTCAGGAACATGGGTGTCTGCTGCTGCTCCCATGCCAAACCAATGCATTATTCATAGTTTGGTTATGGGGCGTTTGGAGAGGAGCACTGGTAATTTCCAGTACAAGCTTGAAAAACAGGACGATAAAGGATAGAGAGATGGGGGCCGTCCAGTGGCTCAAAGATACAGTTTTGCAGCGCTGAAGCACTTGTAAAGCACACGATAATATGATTTTTTCTCCCCCAGTAGAATTTAGATTGAACAGTTTTATTCTTTATGCATTTGGCACTTTGCAAAACGTGCATTTTATTATAATCTTTAAAATAACGCTTTGTGCTAAAAAATAATAATGTAAAGCATTTATTCATGAAGTCATATAGGTTAATATGGTATTTCAGTGTAATGGTAGTGAATCATTCTGCCTTAAAACTGGCTTCTCGCCCATCTGCACACTGATTGCTGATGTGTATATGCCTATAGTTTGGCATAACGCATGCAAACAAACAGGCAGGTCACAAACTAAAACAAAAAGCCAAGGTCTTTGTAAATAAGATTTATTAACGCCTGCCTCACTTGAGTCACAAATACGCTTGATTCATTTCCTGACATCTTAACCGCCTCTTATTGAACATTTAATAAACACCTGACACGGGAGCCTATCATTATAGGAATGCAGATCGCATTACCCTTCCGATATTTCCACACAAAAAACACAATGTCTTTAGCTATTAATTAATACTGATCTCACAGAGTCTGCACTACAGTCTGGAGTGTTTGTGTAGCTTGCCGTTTGGGGCAGGATTTAGACGCCAAAACTATTGAATTATTGATTGTGAGCCTCGCCAGTAATGGAGGAGACGGAACTGGGAAACTGCTGAACCGGGGACGCGCACTGCTGGCCTGCCATGGAGAAACACGGAGGGGGGTCGGAGGCGCGCATGTCCTGCTACTGTCCCGCTGAGGAAGGCTGTAATGTACTCTGTGACCGGTTGTGTTTTTACTTGTAGCCTACCGACCACAGAGTGAGGTCGGCACAGTGGTTAAAGCATTTATGTCATAATGTTCAGACATCATTTACATACATAATGATTTCATGTAGAAAAAGTTGGGCCTAAGGCATCAAAATTAGTTTCAAAGCATGGACATTTTTCATTTGGCATAAAAAGTTATTTAAATGTTAAGTAATACATAATATTATATATATATATATATATATGTCACTGTACGCATTTGTGAGTAGGCCTCCACAAGGACATTCCTCTTATAGTTTAATTTTATGAAAAGATAATTTGCAATATTATTTATCATCACCTGAAGGACTTATCAAACTGAATTGAATCCATGCATTTGAAACCATCTTTAACATCACTGTTTTTGCACTTTCCTCTACAGATTCTGAAATATTTTTCCTCTCTTCACTGCAACTTTACAGTCCAAAGTCCTGATTCCTGTGTGGAGCGTGAGGCTGCTGTCGTGGAGAGCACCGGCAGCTATCAGCATGTCCAGAGGTGTAGTGCTGGAGTGGAGGGCCTCCGCTCTGAGGGGCCCAGGAGACAATGAGACGGGGACACACAAGTGTTCTCCCGATTAGACATGGAGACGACCAGCGCTCTCACTCTCCTCTCAACACACTCTTAAGACACACACCCCCACACAGCCAGCTGGGAGCCAGCCCAGGCCCTCTCTGGCTTCTTCTCACTGTCTCTACCCCCCCCCCCCCCCCCACCACCACCACCACCACCACCTCCCTTCTTCCTCAATTTATACACACTCTCACTTTCTCTCTCTCTCTCTCTATTGTAATGGATCATTGTACACTGAGTTGGAGGAGTCAAGAGTGGGCCAGTTATAATCAAGTGTTCATCAAATGAATGAAAACAACACTGGACATCTATAAATCCAAACGCATGTGAGCAAACACACACTCCTACACACAGAGCATCATAGCTCGGTGAGTCACAACAGCACTCCACACCATGGAATCTTTCATATCAACTGGTGCTGTCTTGTTGCTATATTTACCCCACTACAACCCCTGAGACAAATACACCACTCTCTCATTTCCCGCACTTGGCCCTTTATCAAATTAGGGCACGTTAAACAATCACAGAGAGCAGTTTTTACTGACAGTGAAGGCTTTTTTTTTTTTTTTTTTGCATGTGAATGGCTGTGGGTAAATGTGATTGTATACACAGTGCTGTATTTATCCGCGCTTGTTCGTGTATGAATTTATGTGAGAAAGTATGTGAGACAGAGAGAGAGAGAGAGAGAGCTCCCTTTCTCTTCTTTTCTCTCTAAGGGCTTGCCTTTGTTACATGTTAGGAGTGCTCAAAGAGCAGGGCGCACACAGCACTGCACCAAAGACAACAGCCATCAGGAGCAACGGCAGATGAAAGACCAACTTCAAAGACATCAAATGGAGTGAAAGTGAAAAAGAAGCCTGCTGAAAACTCCCTCCAATAGCACTCAGGCCAGCAATTAGGACGCCATATCTCTACCTGTTATCACATGCAAGCGCCGCATAGGCCTGGGTGGCTAACCGCAGCACTCGGTGTGGGTTGCAGTCAGCGGAGAATTACAGCATTCATAAGGCTCGACCGTAATACTGTATTTAATTTCACTGTAGGATGAAAAGTGGGTGTTCACACAGATTTGACCCCTGCTATGACCAGGGAGGCTTAACCATGGTGATTACAGACACAGAAAAACAACCGTCTCTATCTGCAGCTCCCTTCTATTCAGCGGCTAAGTAGAACAAAACAAAACAGAGGTCAGAACAAAACAAGAAGTCTAATTGTTTCACTGTTTCCTGTTTAGGTGCCCCAGGCAATCTACACATTTTTATGTACTGGTGCAGTTTATTTGTTATTAATTCATTTCCAGTTGCAGCTGGTTTGCAGATTATGGAGATAACATAATGTATAACTCCCTGCCCTCGGAAGAAGACATAACAAGAGTGTATGTGTTGAGACATGTGGGCCTGGCTCTGAGGGGGGATTTTATTGTTTCCATTGAAAAAAGGTGACATTTGGTGTACTGTGGATGCCCTGGTGGGTGAATGTGAGTGTGTTGTTTTTTTCCCCCTGTGTAAGGGTTTATGTGTGCATTGTGGTCTGGGAGAATAAGTCAGAATGAGACAAAGGGGAAAGAGTGTGAGAACAAAATGAAATGCTAAGACAGAGAGACAGAGAGAGAGAGAGAGAAAGAGGGAGAGTGATGAGGGGCACACAGTAAATGTTAAACATTTGGCCCACGCCGCTCTGTATTTACAAGCTGGTAAGATCCAATCATCTGTGTGTGAGTATAATCGAGTACTTGTTTTTCAGTCATCAGATGTTTGTACACAGACTCTTATATTACAAAAAGCCTTTTGGAAACACAGGCCTAACTCATCTCATATTGATTGTATTCACGCTGTCTGAAGTTTACAAAATGTCATTTTAAAATGTCATGAGATGACAAAAAACCAGACAAATCACCCAATATTTGTATCGGGATGCTCAAGTGTCTTTTTAATGTGGGTAAATCCGGGGAGGTCTGGGATCATTCATTCTGGGGTTAAACACTTTTTCAACATTCTATCCAGGGAACCATTTATGACCATTTATATATCTGTCAAATGCTCTCTGAACTGGTGACAGACGCATGTGGTCAAGTCAAAGTTTAGATGAGATGGAAAATAGCCCCTGGTTTTCAGTATGAGCATCAATCACCTGTGTACTGTAAATGTTATACTCATAAAGCTGTTAGTTGTTTTCACCTAGTCATAAATCTGAGTATGAGCAGTACAAAAATCAATACGTCTTACTGATGTTAGAAAACATACAACTCTGTGATGGATGTACTTACAGTTTTTCATGCGGTAGTTGCATAAAACACATCATAACTTTATGAGAAATGTATTGTGGTTGAAACAGAATGTGACCTAAAGTCTTGGTACGCATTAACAATGTGTTATATTTAAAATGTCCCTTAACTGTTGGCGTATGTGTCTTAGTTTTAAAGGGGGAGCATCCAGTGAAACTGAATATATCATGATGATGTAAGGTTGGTGATTTATGTCACTTAACCTCAAGGACTGGATGAAATATTTTGGGCACATTTACTTCAACCACTCATCAGTTCAAGTTCATTTGGGATACACAGGCAGGCTATTAATATAAAACAACTGAAATCTGTGATTGAATTTTTTCTTCAAGTATACAGTTTATTAAGGCAGAAGCAATTAGTTGATTAATCGATGAATGAAACCACAGAAAATGTTTCAGTCATTTAATCATGCACAATAGTCAATGGACTATGCAATTGCAAACATAACTATGTTTAATTTTACAGTTTTTTTATGAATTTTAATATAATCAAAATAATATTGCTGAGGTGTCACAGTGGCCTGTAGGGGATAAGATGCATACCATGTAAAACATACATTTCCAGTTTCAAGTCCAGTTGGGGACCTTAGTTATGTGTCAATCTCTTGACTATTTAACCTCAAAACTCCATACAATAATACTACTATATCATCTTAAAAAAACAAAAATGTAATGCAGTTGGATAAATGCCTCTATTCTAGTTTCTGCAGAAGATTTATTTTCCACACAAGAAACTCTGTGGAATTTTTTAGTGTCACTTGAGATTGCAGCAGTCATTATTTTAAGTGTCGTAATGCAAACACCTACTGTATTTATTCTAGTTTAACTCATTGTTAAAGGATTATGAAAATTAATCTGCAAAGTTGACCTACCCTAAGTACCATACTGTATATTAATAAGTCTTTGGGGCAGTGGAATATGGGAGCAAGAGGTCAAGTGCTTTCGAAGTAATATAATTTTAAAGCAGGAAAGCGCCTGTCATCCAGGGCATCTTATTCAGATGTTTTCATTGATCCTGCCACTTGTGTCCCCTCATTGATACAGCAGTATTGACAGCTGTATTGCTATGGTAATTTACTCCTTAGGCAAGTGCATGTAAGACGCTGTCCCCGGGCTGGAAGATAAATACATACGAGAACCACACACAAAACACACGCACACATGCCTTATTATAGGCTAATAAGATGAGCATGAGAGGTAATGTATAATGGTGGGGGACCATGTCAAGTTCAACTGGGAGCAGCAGGTTGAGTGGGTTGGTTGTGTGTGTGTGTGTGTGTGTGTGAGTGTGTGTTTGGGTGAGTCACTGGTGGGAAGAATGCATCTTGTTTCAATGCAGGCTAATGTAAATTGATGTCACAAGCTGAGAGAAGGGCAGACAAAACGCGAAGAGCTGACTGCGCTGCATTATGGGGCCAAGGAGGCATCGGAGGAGACAGGACCCCATAGTGGTGCGACGTTCTATTGGATTACAGTGTTGGCCCAACAATCTGCCAAAGTCTAATTAAATAGGCCTGCATTAGCTTCCTCCACAGCGGGGGGTGTGAGAGAAGGACACTATCTCATTCTGAAATGGGATGTAAAAATAGATCTCGCAAGTTAGCCCTTGTGCTCGCTCCCTCCCTCCTGCGATATCACTACTTCTCAGTGTGTGACAGTCTCTCTCTGTCTCTCTCTGTCCCTCTGAGTTTCTCACACTCTTGCTTAGTCATTTCACATAATTCCCCTTGATACAAACTAAACAAAGAAACTGTTAGAATTTCTCAGTTGCAGTTGTTGGTATTACGCACAATTTAATACAAGATGGTGTTTATTCAGTGGTTTTCCCAATGTCTAAAATTTGCAAACGCTGACTTTGGAAGAATGCATCGTTCAAATGCTTCTCCAAGAGTGAATCTTTAAAGGTTTAACACCCCGAAACCCTGGATTGTAGTGTGCAGTGAAAAAAGCTTTCCTTTTTTGTTTTACAATGGGAAAAAAAATGATTGAGGAAGTGACACATGTATTGGGAATGAATATTACATGCATCCCAAAATAGCTGCCACTCGCTATGGCAGATAACTGGTTGTGATATAGAGAGGAAGGAAGCAAGCTGATTAAAAACAACTATATCTCTCAACTGGCAGAGATATTCATTAACTAGATTTAAGCATTGTGACCTGGATACTTTCTGGGGAAATCCAGTTGTTCAGCAGACTGACTGACATTGAAATTGGACGTAAAGAGCCTGGAATGTGGAGGAAAGAAAATCTCACGGAAGGGGAAAGCAAAGTTAGAATGACAAGGGCAGCGATACGAGCACGGCAGATAGAAGAGTTACGTCGGAGAAGGAAGACGGAGGTGCCAAAGATATGAGAGCGTCAAAGAGGAAGCACTTTGTTGCGCCAAAGCATGTTTGAGAGACGGCCTCTTATCTTAATGATGACAGGGACCCTTTTAAAGGGTCACATGTAGCACATTGTGGGATGGAAGTGCTTTTGTAGGACCACCTAAGAGAAACTACAGGGACAGGAGTTGGTTTAAGAAAAAAATCATCCTAGAGAATACACTGTAAATAACCTGTAATAAATAGAGTTCATGACAAAAACATCTGTTCTTCATGACCACTGCACACTGCAGAAGCCTACACTGCATTGAATTGTATGTTTCGGGTAAATTACAGCACAGTAAGCAGTGTAACAGCACTGTAGTAAGTGCAGTGTATTAAAAAATGTAAATAAAAATAAAAACACAACTGTTGTGAGACTACTGGAGAGATGTTGACTTATTGTACTGCATTGTAGAGGCAGCCAATACTGTAGTATGCGCCGGAAAATACACACATTAAATGGGAGGTGCTGGTTGGGAAAAAAATATCAGCTGCTGTATGTCTTGAGTGGTACAGCAGTTAGACAAATAACGCAATTTCATTTTGCTGAGATTTTTTTCTCTTTAAGTTGAACCAATTTGAGTATTTCGCCCCAGTGTTGTCTTGTTTTAATGACGTTATACTCAGATTACTGAAACTACAAGATGAGATGATCTTACTGCAGTCATCTGGAGGCTTCCCTCGAAGATGTAAAACTGCATGGGTGATTTGAAACTATTTATGAGCTGTAAAAAAAAAAAAAAAAAAAAAAAACTAGATTTAGGATGTATTGCTGTATGGTTTTCAGTAATATTGATTATTGCATCTAGGGCCTCTGTCCCACTAAACCAAATAAGTTTTAGAGCAAGTTATCTTTTTATGAGACTAGAACTCAGTTCATAGTTTGTCTCTTGAATGGATGCAACTCTTAAGTGTAAAGACAGCTTTAATATACAGTATAACATGTTACTGTACCATACCTGCTGATTATTCATGTGGAATAACATAAGAAACATGGGACTTATAAAATGCATAGACCTGCACTACTGCAGCTAAAAGCATCACAATAATATTTTTTGTGGAAATAATGATCCCAACTTAGTTTGAGACTTGTAATACATGTTATATGTGCAGAATTGGAAATCCTAAATGACAAATATTATAGTGTGATTGTGTTTTTTTCTGTTGAGCTTTGCATGTACATTAAAACATGAATGCATTCACAGAAGCTTTTTTCAGTAACATCCAGCTTTTCACTCACGCAAGGCTTTACAAGGTGTAATTGTGAGCTCCATGCTGCTGCTGCTAACGTCAACACTTCCTCATATTAGTCACATTTGTTTACTTTATTCCCTAAAAGCCATTTCTCTTTTGTGAGTGGGTTGGATAAATATAGCACTGCCTCTCTGTGGAAGGAGTTAGAAGCTTGTGATGCAGCAAATGTAATGTATCTTTATAATATTTCCTTTGGGTGATATTTACAATCCCAACACTCATATCACAGCGATTTTCCCTAAATACTATTAGAAATAATTTGGGAGGAGACGGCAACATGCTGGAGTAACTGAACTTCTCATAACTGCTCACTCAATTGGCTCTATGACCAAAATATGAAATGAAAACCTGAGTTGAGAGCCTGCGGACCACATAGGGACAGTGTAGTGTGGTCTGGAGGGGGTGCGTGGACACAGAAGAGATCCGAGCACTGTAAAAACACATCCCTCCGGCACCATTATATAAGATACATATGGGACAGTAAAAATGGAAGACGACACTTTAAATGACATTATTATAAAATGCAATACTCCTGGAATGATCCCTTATTAAATTAGGCCCTATGATCCAAGATGAATTTCCCGCTTCCCTAATCCATCAAGAGGGGAATATTAAAAGATAGGCCTCAACTGGCATTAGAAGCTCACTCCGTCTTGACTTTCATTATTCTGCATTAGGGTGCTGCTGGGGGAGAGCCTCTTAATGAGAATTACAATGATTCACTGGCCCCGGCCCCACTTCTGACAAGTCAAATATTAACTCCTCAGTCACAGCTGTCGGAATTAAAATACTTTGTAGCCGCGGACGTGCTAAATTAAATTGGCCTTTTATGTTCCTCACATGGCTGACCCCCATGGGGCTCCACCGCCTCAGTCGCCACTGAGACGGCTATGACAGAGCAAGAGGAAGAGAGTATACACAAACAGTAGGGAACGCGTGTACGCTGCACACACAGGCTCACACTGGAACAAACGCTCCTGTCCCCTGTGTGTCATTCTGTCATCTTCTCTCGCTATCGCTCTATTCTCCTCCTTTTCCTTCATTCTGTGTCTCTCACCAGTGACTGTTTCCTTGGCAGATATCTTTTCTGTGCTGTTTGTTTGATAGTCATTGTCAGCTACGGTCTGTGTTTTTTCACTAGGGTCTGTCTCTATTAGCGGGGCCACAGATACACATAAAGGCTCCTCACCTGTTGCTTGCCCTTCATGTTGAACAGCCAAACAGATTAGCATAACAGAGCAGCCTTTTCACGGAGCAGGGGAACTTTGTTCTAATGTGATTAAGGTTTAGTATGCAGAGGACAAATCAAATTTATATTGACCTTTAAAAGTTTTATATCAGTTAATTTGCACTCACTTAAGCGGAGGGCCAGGGCTCGCAGACCTGCGCTCCACTCTGCCTTCCAAATTCCTCTGTGTGTGCATCAATGCTTGCTGGGCGGTTCCTCCGCCCGCTAGCTCACTCTGGCCCTAAGGTCATGTGCGCTGATGGTGAGAGTGGGGAGGTTTTCTGCCTTTTGCCTGCCTCTTTCCCCAGCAGCATTTCTGCTCTGCTCGCATTGCCGGCAGAGCTCTGAATCCTTCTCCCGCTCCGTTTGAGCTCCCTACAAACAAACGATCGATTTCACAGGGAGAGAGAAAGAGAGGAGGGAGAGGGAAAATATAACTGCCAGTGACCCTGCAGTCTGCAAATGTTACACTTGAAATCGCTGGATTTCTTTCTCTTTTTCTTAAAAAAAAAAAAAAAAGCACATAAACGCCCCAGGATATGTCACCTCTCCCCTTTCAAAAGTCAACTGAATGAATAAAGAAATGGATGCAGCTGATAAAGAAAACAAAAAAAACAGCCAAATGGAAGAGAGTGGAGGATTAATTCAGTGGGCAGATGGGTCCTGGTGTCAATTTGAGCTATTCTGATCCACTGAATTGAAACCAGAGCTTCAACCAAGCCCCAAACAAGTCACCTTTGACCCTCATGACAGACATAATACTGATACTCTATATTCATTATGTTCCTCTGCACGCTTTGTTTTGACTAAATCCACTTTTCCTTTTACTGCTCTGGCCTTACATTAAAACTCTGCACCTTAGGTCAAATGATTAGCATAAGGAAGGGTACATAGGACTGTAATAGACAGCTTACCCACTGCTGGCAATAAGGTACAGTGGTTTGAGCCTCTATAGTGGAAATGCCTGAACACTTTAAATAACTTTTAACATATAAATGAAAAGTATCAATGCATCTTTGACCCAGGGTTACCATTAAGGTTATTAATTACCACCCAGAAAGTAATTACTTCTTGTAGAAAGCATATTCCTTTTGGTATTGAGTTTCTTGGTGCCTTTGGGAAAATATACCCCTTATTATGTAAGTCATTAGAATTAAAAACTCTTCTGACCTTAAGATTGAATATCTAACATTTTCATGGTTCTCATTATCTACTTATAATTAGCTTCAAGTGTGAGTAGTAGCATTCACACGATGAGTGTGAAATTAAGCAAAGGATTGTATTAAAATCCTGCAAATCAATGTTTCCTGAAGGGATGTGCATAAATGGCTCCATTACTGTGCTCAGAGGCTTGGATGGGGAGTGATTTAGAAGACACCCCTGCAGTGGACCATCAGTCACTCTTTTAGAGTTAAATAAGCCGTGTGAAGGACTGTTATCCTTACTGGCTTAAGCCGCCATTAATCAGTCCACTTCACCTGTCAATACAGCCACTGGCTTCCAATCAAACAACCATTACAGCAGAGAGCATCCCAATAAAGGAGGATCTTTGTTTCTTATTGAGTTAATCACCCCGCGTACACACACTGCTCTCGTCAGACTGGCACTGGCAGTGTATATTCTCCTCTCCTCATGCGTGGAGGAGTGCAAGGGTCAGGCATAACACACATTGTGACTTCGAATGTGGAGGAGGCGTAGGATTAAACAATATAATAAAACCGCTTTGCAATTACAACCGTGTGGAGACAGATCATTGTTTGAGATCGCCCTTTCAAGGTGTACCATTGATCTATGCAAATTGATAGCCAGTGAAAATATTACCTGCTCGTTGTGAGTGTCACTATCTCTAAAGTTATGATTTATGCTAACAGTGTGATGCCAGTGAATGAGGCAGAGGCGAGGAAGCGTTGTGATGGACTGATGTGTCATCCGCAGCTTGAGTCAGAGGATATCGCTCCGAGCAGGTGGGAGTGAACGACCCTTTGACAGCCCTGTTCAAAATGACAAAATCCATCCCTTCGTATTGATCAGTTATTCTTCTGTCTTTCAGTGGGCATCTTCAGACCCTCCCTTCCTCTCTTCATCCCTCTGTCGTGTCACCCGCCTCCCCCAACCTGCCCAGCCGCTCCCTATTGATCCTCGCCGGTGATTGGTTGAGCTGTAATTTGAGATGGACATTGACGGATGAGTGCAAACTGTTTTTCTTTCTCTCTCTTCCTCTCCTCTCGGGGCTGATGAAGTCATAATACTAGTGACATAGCCAGACAGGGACCAATTGCAATGGAGTGCTGGCCTGAGTAACCTTTAGAGCCAGTGCAAGATGTCTCTCGGTCTGTTGCACAAGCACCCCTGAGTGCCCCGTGGTCACAAGACTCATAAAATGCTTCCATACAGACACACAGAGTGGGCAGAATGGATAGAGAGAAGAGATGCTGTGCAGTATCAGGTTTTTTTTTTTTTTTACATCCTATGCTAATGTATTGAGTCTTGCTCTTCCTGCAACTATGGTATGTTTAAGATTAAGGGAAGATTGTAGTTATAATAAATAAAAAGATGAATATCTATTGAAGGTCTGTAACATGATGAGATAAATCTGACACACATCCATCAAACACCCCGACCTCTTCAGCCTTAGGGTTTCAGCCGATAGTTAGTTTGCTATGATCCAGATCAGCGGATGAGTCGGCAAACTTGGTTCTACTTGGTTCAGTTTCTTTTCACACAGGGAGCAGTCCAAGTAACAAGAACATGAACACAGGAACAGATGACTCCTTGTAGTTAGGTCGGATCGAGGTCGGATCACCCCGCAAACAAACCCAAGAGTTTGTTTGGAACCAGACAACATTGTCAAAGAGTCCCGGTGTGGTTGTTTTGGTCTGCACCTGAGATCAATTCTGTTCTATAGAGCGGATCTGCTCTGGGATAAAACCAGAGTCCGATTCAACCCGACTAAACAGAGCAAGTTTGAAAACGTGCTTACTTTGCACCTCCCTGGTAGATGACAGCATTGGAGGTATTAAAATCATGAGGTGAAAATGTGTCAAGTATGGACGTAATTCCAAATGATACTGAGCTGTGGTAGAGCATCGGATCAAAGCACCTGCAGGACGACTCTGCACTCAATTTCCAGTTCATTTAGTACACCTAGCTAATACTGTATACTGTTATACAACAGCCATAAATGCGATATACATCCCACCTTGATTAAGGTTATAATCTTCAGGGGGTTTTTTGTATAAATCTCAGAAAGATGTTGATTCAACTTTATGGTCCCTTTGAAAGCTGTAGTTTGTGATTTTGTGTTCGTGATTCTGTTTCTAAATATTTTGTCCAGCTTTGACTAAAGTTCTCAGTATAACACAATGCAATTCACCATAAACAACAGCCTCTAAAATGAACATAAAGTGGAAGCAACAAATCACCAGTTTCAACAAAACAAATGAAAATTATAACCCTCTGCAGGGCTGCTAGATAAGTAAGCATTGTTTTAAACAGACAACTGAGAGTATACTGCAAGAGCAACAAATCAAGGGGATGTCTTATTAGCCCACAGGTCAGGACACATACCATTATACATTACAATAACAACAGGCAAAGAGATTCTGGCCATCAAATAAAGGCCAAATGCCAAAAAAACACAAAACATCGTAACAAAAAACAGAAGCTAAGAAAGAAAACAGTACGACTGTGAGGCTGTAATGAAAGAAATGTAAGAATAGGAGATGTATTATTCTCTGTATATCAAACTTTTGAGAGCCTTCTTGACCAGCTCTCTTACTCTTAAAAGAGAAGACTAACTCTCAGCACTTGTGGTAAATAACCAGCCAATTAAGTGAAGACACGCAGACAGACAGTCATGCCAGAAGCCAAATTTCAGAGAGCAGCACAGACACTGACATGCAGAAATAACTTTGAGAAATAACAAAGATCAAGGAGATAATAAGATTAAGAAAAATAAAGAATGTAACAGCCCACAACTGTATCTGCTTTTAACTTGAAACCAATTTCAGTTTTATAATCCGGATCTGTTTATTGCTGTGTGTGAATATAACAATTCTTTACACATGCCATATTAAGACATTTCTTAAAGTGACATGTCTTAAAATGGCCTTTTCTGTCTGTGATTACAGCCAGGCGGCCCGTTTTAACGGCACCCCTGTCTCTGTAATTGCATGGATATTGGATTTTAATAATGGTGTAGAATATTATCAGACAGTGAACACGCTGATAACGAGCCGTGTGCTTTGACTGTTTGACAACTCAATCTTTCACTGCCGTTTACTCTGCCTAATGCCATTACACACACAGTAAGAAGGTGGAGTGATAGCTGCGTTTTGGAAAAATAACCATGGTTTACTGCATGTTATGCTTTCTATTTCTTATTTCCTTCATTTTTTAATAGTATCTGCAACAGCATATGACCACATAGCAGTAGAACAATCATTCTTCTATAAAAAAAAGTGTGTGTGTGCCAGTGGTTAAACAGGAGACATTTTGATTAATATTTTCCATTTGTTTAGCAAGCTTTGAGCTAAAATTAGATGGCCACAGGACAGCAGTGACTTTGGTTTCCCCACCAGGCCAGTCCAACACACACACACACACACACACACACACACACACACACACACACACACACACACACACACACACACACACACACACACACACACACACACACACACACACACACACACACACACACACACACTAGTTCCAGGGAGCAGAAGAAGGGAGGGAGAGCTGGCGCGGGAGTAATTTCAGCGGATTGTGAGCGGACAGTAGCTCCGCTGGGAGAGCTGGCAATCATGGGGGAAACAATGTTTACATCGATCAGCTGTCAGGAAGATTTATGGCCTCATTTTGCTGTAATGGAGAATTAGTGGGGAGATTATCAGCGACTCAACACCACCGCTTGTTACCCGTGTCCAGGCCTGGCAATTTGTCTCTCCCCAGGAGCAGCCCAAACACTTGTGACAGCACCAGCACTTGCCCTAATTCAATCAAGAGAAAATGTTGGAATTAATTTGTTACAAGAAAATTTAAATATGTTCCAGTTGAACAGTGGCCTATAGCCACTTGAAAAAGCAAAGGGGAAAAGAGAGAAGGGGAGAGAAAGCATCTGATTTATTGTGCTGGGCAAGATATTGATCCAGTTCGAGCCTGGCCTGCGCACAGAGGGTTTAATGTGTAATAATTTCCAATTTAAAGCTCCTTCTCAAGATCATGGCTGTAAGGAGACGAGAGGAGAAGGCAGGCCGGGGTTGTGTAGCCAGCCCTGCTGATTAAGGAGCCTGTTGCTAAGGCTTTGTCAAAAGCTCCGTTTGAATGTAAATGTGAGGTTATCTGTCCCGGCATCTCTCATGTGCCTAACACAGAATTTATTTGTGTGTCGTGCAGACGGGCACGAGAACAGGGTGGATGCTCAGGCTATGTTATAACAAATGAGTGGCAATAATTCCTACGGTAGCTTAGTAATTACACAGATGGATCAAAGGGGGTGAAATGCAAACTGTCGATTGCCTGTGATAAACAATATACTATAGTTTTACATATAGCAAGTCTATACTGTGTAGCATCATTATGATGATGTGGCTGATGAGAGTGAAGTTACAGTGCAGACAATAAAATAAAGAAAACCGGTTTTCTTGTGATGTTTTATTCAGGTTTGATGACAAAGTATGAGAGCCAAGACTCTGAGTTCAAGGTATTTAGGTGGTTGAGGTTAGGGTCATCTGTTAAGTGAGTGTTTTGTGGGTTTTCTTCATTCTGCAGGGTGCTTCTGGTGTCTGCGGGATACATGATCACCCTTAACTACCCCCCTTCCTAAACCCCGACCCACCCAGTCTCCCTCTACCCAGCACCCTGAGGACTGCTGTCAGCATGCTGAACTATTGATCAAGCTGTCTGTATGCTGCTAAGAGTCCTCAATGTGAGCAGGCTAAGGTTAACAGAACACAGCAAGATAGCCAGATAACCATCATATATATCAGCAGTCAGATGACACGGGGCATGTTACTCGATGCTGGATGTAGGATTTTATTTCATGTCACGTTTTGCTCTGGCCTATGCTGATCTTTATTTTTCATTCCTATTCTGTTGGTGCCTGCACACATTTAGGCATAGTTGTGTATTTTAGTTTTGGCTTGATGATAGAGCTGATTTGATTAGTCGCCAAGTATTAAATGAATCACCAACTATTCCTATAATCATCAACCATTTTGAGTTGTTTTTAAAGAAGAAAATTCCCACATTCTCTGATTCAAGCTTTTCAAATGCGAATATTTTCTGGTGTCTTTAGTCTATTATGACAGAAAACTGAATATCTTTGGGTTGTGGACTGTTGGTCGGTACAAATCAAGACATTTGAGACAGCACATTAGACTTTGGCCCACTAAGCAGTGTAGAAGTTTGATATATATAAGTTTATTTGCAATATGTGAAAAGCATTCATAAAGTGATCTATATAACCTTTTTCAAATATTCAGCTATTACATCCTCTCTATGTATACTGTATACACAGTATATCTACTGTAGGTTGATCCTTTGGGCTCTAAATCAGACAACCAGTGTTCTCTGCTGCTGAAGTGGCTAGTCCACTATTAATACAAGAGCTGTTGGAAACCTCCTGGCAAAAGAAAACGCCAAGACAGTGGGCTTAACACACACACACACACACACACACACACACACACACACACACACACACACACACACACACACACACACACACACACACACACACACACACACACACACACACACACACACACGCACACACACACACACACACACGCTCTCTCAACTCTACCTTTGAGGGTTCCCTGCCAAACCAGCAGCCTGTTAAGAGCGAAGCAACAAATAAACGCTTCACTTCCCCTTCCTCTCCCTCTCCCTCCATCTCACTTTCTCACTCTTGCTGTCTCCATGTGAATGTTTGTGTGAGCGTGTGTGAGCGTGTGTGAGCGTGTGTGTGTGTGTGTGTGTGTGTGTGTGTGTGTGTGTGTGTGTGTAGCTTGCAGGCCACTCCAGGCCAGGGACACAGTTAAATGAAGAAGGAGAAGCAGGCTCCAGCGCTGTGACCTCTGCAGGCCACATTCTCCTCACTCCTCCAGCTTTGTTTATTAGCAGCTCAAGGCTTTTCTCTATTCCACTCTGATTTCATATTTCTTTCTGTGCATGAGAAAATAGCCTACAAGACACTGTCTGTTCCCGACTGCTGACGTTTCTGTGGAACAGTTTTTACAAATTAGTTAACAGGCGGGCTCTTAAAAAAAATTCAATGCATACACATTAGCATGAGTTAATTGATGCCTAATTAATTTCTGCTGCCATGCATAAATTTGGGCTGCCTTCTCTCGCTGCCACAAGAGACCGAGACAAGGGCGATGATTTCCAGGCTTCCCATAAATAAATGAATAAACATCGAGATGGGCCATAGAGAAGCTGGTCTCGCACAGTAGCCAGGTGGGCAAGGTTAAAGACCAACTATGTGGGCGTACACACTCTCTCACACACACTCACACAAACACACACACGCACACACATACACACACAGCACAGCAGGAGAAGGTGCAAATACAAATGATCTTTGAAACTCACTAGAGGTGCCAGGCTAGAGCACCAAGGTACAGCACTCAGTGTACAGCACAGCAACACATACACAATGTTAACAGCATCCTCTCTGAACATCACGTCTCCTGAAATCCAAAATGCACATCAGTCTTTTTTTTTTTTTTTTTAATACCTCATTATTTATTCTACCTTATTCTACCTATCCTGCTACATACAAATCCCACAGAACCGTTGAGAAGAGTGTATAAAGTGGATGATAGCAGTGGCCTCTCTCTCGCCTAATTTGTAGTAATTGGTAGCTCATTAGGTGAAGCAGGTCAATGTCACAGGGAGCAGGCTGTCAGGGCGTGAGGTTAATGACAGAAAGGAGACACAGACAGACAGATTAAAATCTCTGCCGCCTGCCATGCCTCTCCTCTGCTGGCTTGTCTCTAGCTAAAGGTCCAGCTGTCCACCATATGCAGAGCTCTGAACGTGTCTGTCCCAGCACTCATCGGGAAAACTTCACCGCAAAGTGGCTGTTTTATGATGGATTGGTGGTAATTTGGTTTTGACATTTCACAATTGACGTTCAAGAGACTTAACTTTAAAAGCGAGACCATGTGACTTTGCTGAACAGTGCTACCGTGGCTAGTGGTAGCTTATTTGTGTGCCGTAGACGTTCGATGTTTTAACTACTGAAAACACATGAATGAGCCACACTGCTGCAATGAATGGCATCATGATGAGGAACATGGGCACTATACTCTATAGTGAGTAGATCTCACATACACCATCCTGCTGCAGTAAATACTCTTCAGTGCACCAAGTGTGTATTAATCACCAGCTGGAAATAGTCCTTGACAAATTGTTTGATATTGATTTTGCCATTTTTAAAAGACATTACAATACATTACATATTTGTGACTAGATTTTAAATATTTACTTCTTCAGGGACAGCGATTGCCACAGACAGGCTGGTGAAGTTGGGAAGTATTTGACAGACTAACACACTGTTATCTGTCTATTTTCATTAATTTCCTGAAATAGTTTGGAGTCAGTTGCTTTAATGACATCATTAATAGGTGAAAGCAAGTGGTATGCCGCCACAAGCAGGACACCACACGTATCACGTATCTCCTGGAGAGGTACAGTGTGTTTGCATCTTGTTATACCTTTTTCATAAAACCACTGACATACATAAAATGTAGGTAACAGAAGAATATTCATAAGGTCAGCAAAATGACTCAGTAATGTCAGTTGCACAGTAATAACAATTTAAGAACCTCCCACTTAGATTTCAGAGTCAGACATGTTCGATATTTCTGCCACCTACTTGGTGAAAAAACTCCAGGAACATCATTTAACTGGCGGCAAAATGGCTGCAAAGACACCATTACTGACTGATAGACAGATAGATTGGGGATAACGATATTATTGAGTTCCAGCAGAAGGTCATGCAGGTATTGTAGGGGAACAGTCATACACAGTAAATATACACATCAACACTAGAAGAGAGAAATTATATCTATAGAAAATCAAACATAACAAATAGAATCAAATAAGATTACTGAATATTAAAAAAAAAGAAAAAACACACACTATAAATGCAATAAAATGTAAAATAGAAACATAGGGTAATGTACTATATACATTAGACAAGTGTGCAAAGTTGTTGCAATTTTGAAAATTCAGTTTGGTACAGACAGAAACTATAAAGCTATGGTTATTGAAGTCCTATAACAGCAATAATGCCATCAGTTCAGCTTGTTAAAAAAAGAAATTCAGCTGATTTAGGAACTATACACTGTCTGATTATATGTGGTTTAACTTTTTAATTAACCACTACAAATATAATTAGATTGATTAGAGACTGACTAAAATACTGACTTAATATTTCATGGGAGATGTTGACACTTTAATGGGACTCAGTTGTAGCCAGGGACTCGCATCTAGCGACCGTCAGTCATATTACACTTTAAGATACTTGAAGGCTTCGACCTCAAACTGTGGTAGTTGCTGCTTGGTGTGCACTGAACTACTTCTGCTTGGTTAGGGTTAATTCAACTTCCTGCCCGGAAGAGGAACATTGTTATTTCACAGTTAGTCAAGTCTAGCTTTAAGTTTTTAAGCCATGCCAAGCGGCAAACAGTATTTGGCTACAGGAAAAATGATGTCACATTGAGCCACCACATACCCCATGTACACGCTACACGGTCATATTTGAAAATGTGAGACAGTAGGAGTGGGTTTGGGCTGCTATTTATTTCTCTCTAAATGACCACAGGATGCATTAAGTGAGATCTATTAGGACAAGGCAGCGCTAACCTGATAGTGAGATGACAGTAAGATATACAGACCTGAGACTGCACTTAGCATGAGGCCTGAGAAGACAGCGGACAGCACATCCACATCCAGGTGGTTTGAACACGAGACAGACCCCAATCAGTCCTACTGGAGCATTCATGTGTGTGTGAGGTCACTATGTGGAGAAAAACAGTTCCTAATGGATCACATAAACAGAGAGTCACTGTGTAATTTAAGAGTGACGGTTAAATGAATGAAACTGAGCTTGTAAGAGCTCTTATGGTTATGTAAATCTAACCCAAGAATCTTTTTCATTTATCCACCTTACATAGGCCTTTTCCCATCATAACTTGGAATGGATTACTGTACCTAATTTAGATTGTGTTTCATCAATTTTCTTTTGCAAAGATTCAAACCCCTGGCATGAATTGTGGGTAATTATCAGCTGCCAGTTCCCCAGACATAATCGGGTAGTTTTGACAGGTGAGTTATTAAATTGTCCTCTGTACCTGATAAACATATTAATTTATTTCAAGATAGATAATTTCATCAATGCAGGAGTCATATCATATATGGGGTAGACGATACCCTCTCCTTTTTAATTATACAAATATCACAGTCGTCAAAATGACAGATTTTGTGGACATTTAGACTCTTCAACCATTCTCCTCAGTGAAGTTTTGATTAAAATAGACTGCTCACACAGTAGTGCTGTTTGTCATCTTTTCTGTTTTTAAATGCTGTTATTGTTTTGTTTTCCCAGTGTATTTCATTCATAAAATCACACAGTGATCCACAGAGAAAACTGTCCTGAATCAGATCTTATCCAACATCCTATATGCAGAGTGATTTATTCACAAGGATCGTTAAGCCTTCAGCCGGTCCTCACTTACACAGGCTCTTATAAAATAATCAATAGTGTCCTCAAACATGAGTCTGCATCAATTTCACTGCAAGTTATTGTGTTCTGGGAATGAAAGTACTCATGATACTTTCTATATTTTTGCTGAATTAGACATACATCTTCAATGATTTAAGTAACTGTATATTTTTTTCTGGATTTGATTAGTGCTATGCATATATATATATATATATAGAAATGAACGGAAAATTCTTAATGCCAGAGTCGTACAATCAATTTAAATTAAAAGGGCTTTTGCTTTTTGTCTACAGAGGGGTTGTCACACTGCTATCGCTTGAATTGTAAAAAGATGCTGTATCCTTGTTTCCAAACAGATGGATATGTTTGATACGCTGCTAGGCTCCACCACTAGAGTACTCTTGGCCATCCACTATTCCTTTGCATCCTATACTCTATTTTGAACTTACATTTTTTTTTCTGTTCTTGTCCCACTAATGTGATTGCTAAGATATAGAATATACAGATGTAACACAACTTAAACTTACACATTACCCCACTGTTGTGTGAAAATCACATCATCCATACTGCGTATAACCTTTATTGAGTTTTTTCACTACTTGAAGGGTTATAGGGGCCTATATGTTTTAAAGGAAATACTCCAACTTTATTAAAGTAACTTTAATGGAGCATGTCAAAAATGTATCATAAAGTTTAGTAACAGCACTTTTTTGCATTATTTCTGAGACATGCATAATAAGTTGTCTGCAACCTAAGGAATTGTAGGGAATTCTTACCGTAGCCATGCATAAATTAAAAAAGTTAATAATCTTGTATCATAGCCTGTATTATGAACAAGACCAGCGTGTATTCCTTATGTTCAAACAATCACACACACAGACATATTAGCACATGCTTCAATCACACATGTGAGCATCTGTAAAGTCACATCAGTTTCCCTAATTATTGATGAAATGAACAAATGCAGTGTCACAAACTGGTGACACAGCAGTGAAAATACACGTGTGTTTGTGTCTCTGTTGTTTGTGTCCTTTTTGCACACCATACAGGCATATTAGAAACATACAGCCTTTGTACATCTAACCCACTGTTTGTATCTTTATTCTTGACTCAAAATCACAGATGGGCTGCTTTACATTCACAATTCTGCATTATGCTGCACAGCAATCAGTGCTGACATACACACATTACAACGTACTCCTTGTATCTCATCGAGACAGAAACAAGGCAGCACTCATTTACTGAATGTGCTGAGTTTGTACAGAACAAAATGAGAAAAGATGTCACACCAAAAACAGTATGAGCATTAACATTTCCCCAGTGTGAAGCTACCATCTTCCTGTTGTAAAGTGTTTCTGGCCACTGTGGGCTGTGTTTGGAGTATGATGACCCTGCAGTGGTGGGCCTCAGTGTGCGTGTGTACACACAGCTGTGTAGCCTCTGTGCAGGCATTGTCCTACAGACTCAAATGTTGTTCCTGGACAAAAAGATATCTGGGATTGGCTCAGATGTTTATACAGATCATCAGCTGTGTTAGTTTTAGTGCACACACGCACATGCAGCAGTTGGTCATGTCCAAAAGACTGACAGTTTCAAGTCACATAATAGTATGACTACCATATAATGTACTATATATTGTATTATGTATACAATAAATGGCTTACAGTAGGCCTGAGGTTAATTTCATGATGAGACATGTTTTTTAAAAATGCCCACTACTTAAAACATACTTGCTTTCTGAGCAGCCATATCTTAGAGGAGAGAATTAAAATGGAGAGAACTGAAATGTCAATCTTTCAATTTCAAACATGCAAAATGTGTTAGTAGCTTTCATTATATGATTATATCTACCAATAACACTGTGTCCCTGCATCACAGAGCTTCTACAGGATAAATTGATACTTTAATTGAAATATTTTCAACTTTATTTGTTGACACAATGCAGCACTCGGCCAACATCGTATTTATGGTGTTCGTCTGAAAGTCATTCCAATTTGAAGGTCTGGGGGTTTGGGATTCCCTACTTGAGGTGACCTTTGCAGACCAGGCCTTGGCCTGGAGCAGTGTGATTGACAGGTGAGGCTGACCTCATCTGTGGAGGTGGGTCCCTGAAGACTGATCACTATCACACAACACAGGACAGATGGGATGAAAGCATCACTAACAACACCACTGATGGGACAGCACAACATCTCAAGGGTTTCTTTCTTTCGCTCTCTATTCTGTGTTTTTTCCCCACTCTGGGTTTTTAAAAACTCTCCCTTCTTTTTAAATAGTATTTCCTTTACAGATATAAGACAACACACCTCAAACCACACATCTAATGGCTGCAGAAAACTCACTTGAATAGTTCACATCACTTCCTGCTGCAAACACACACAAGTTGCAGGTAATAGCTCAGTAATAAATTGTCAAGTTTGAAATGAAAGTAGAACATAAGGTCTGTGGTGATCATTAGGTATCAATTAATCACTCAATTATCTAAATGGTTCAGTGTGTGCGTTCAGGCAGACAGGATCTAAGACAGCAACATCAGTTAAAACAGTCTAATGAACCGAGCTGAATTCATCATGAAACACCAAATAATTAGCAACTGTGTCTTAGGGGAATACTTCAAAAGGAACCTCAAAGTGGTTTGGTTTAGTGAAGCTTTCCCTTCAAAAGCAGAACATAAACACACCGCTTAAGACTACACAGGCAGGAAAGCTGTCCCCCATGCCTTTCATTTACAGCAATAAATAATGATTCATCACCAAAAAAGTTTAGAGAGGGTGTATTTGTTTGCATCAGAAGACAGTGACCTTTGCGGTGTTGTTCGGAGATTAAAGCGACACAGCAGTCAAACATGCTCAGAATCAACAAATTAACATAAACCCAGGGCCTGTCGTAGCTTTGGTGGACGGGAAGGAGAGCTCAGTTTGTTGGTTTTTGTGAAGCTCTGCTGGGACTATGCTGCGGTAGCATGCATGGCAGCAGGGCTAAGAGACTGAAGGATCACTGGTGGCTCCACTGCTGGGGACCACAACGTAATTAAAATGACACAAACAAAGTGAATCTAATTAGGAATCCCTCCGCTCTAGCTCGTTAGCGCCCGACACTGCTAAATTATTTTCCTCCATGGAAATAAATGAGGCCACTTGTCTTTGCAGATTTGGGGGCTGCGAGGTGCTCAGGGATAGAGCGCGCGCTGAAAGTAATTATTGAAGTGTAACTAGCGGAGCCGAGTGCCTCCACGCAAGGTCCTCTGCACTCACATACGGTATGCTGACATCTATATCGGTCAACAGAGACACGCTTCAGAAAAAGCTCACACCTGAAAACGTGTGTTTTCTTGGCGAACACGGGTCGTCCGCTTCATGTGAGCTTCATGAGTAGGTAGTTGTGAGAATGTGAGATTTCTAGCTCTCCCATCCGCTTGCCTGCATGCCATTACACAAAAAACACACAACTGAGCTCATCAGAAACAGTTGGACCTCCTCAGTGTTTCTGTCTCTGTCTGTCTGTGGTCTGGCTTTCTGTGTCACACCTACACTGACTCATTCACACACACATACGCACGCTGTCTTTGCAGTATGCCACGTCCACACCACTCAGACCCCCCACACACACACGCTGGTTGGTGTAGTGAGGTAAGTGAATCCAGTGGCTGATAGTTTAGAGGGAGCCAGGGGAGCCATTGAGAGCCCATTAGGAGGTTAAGTGGAGGAAGCTCTCCATTGTTCTGCTGTTTGATTCCTGCCCTGTGACCCATACTCTCCTGGCTAGAGCCTGGGAAACCCTGTTAGTGATGATGAGGGGGGATAAAAGACGATCACACGTGTATGAGTACACACACACACACACACACTCACTCGCACAGCTCATACACAGCAGACATACGCGAGAGCTGGAACAGTACAGAGCACTGACAGTTGGATGACTCTCTGTGGACCGCTGGCTGGCTGTAAGGGCGGAGAGGTTTCCGGCCAGACGACAGTAGCGGTGCATAAGGCCAACGAAAGGGCAAATCCAGAAGTCAGTAGTTTACAAAAAGAATTGTACTACTTTCTAATAATGCATCCGTAATAAAAAAGGTCTGTACGAGTTGATTTATACCATTTGTAAATTATCATTGCTTTATACATCAGCTGCAACAACTTTATGTTTTTGGAATTGTAGAAAATCCCACTTACGCTTATCTTGCATGACAATTGCTTTATGTTTTCAAATCTTTAGTTCATCCGGAAGGCCACCCCAACGTTGTTCCTGTTCTTCCTTTATTCCACATGGATATAACAAAGTTTCAACCACAAATAGTCATTTCACTTATCGAACATTTGTGGTCAAAACATTGTTTTGTTCAGAAACTTGAAGAAGAAAGCCATGTGCTGGTATTTTTTCATCTTTAGTGAAGGTAATTGTTACCTAGCAGCACCTGCAAAGAATAATGGATGAGCGTGAGCCTCCTGACGATTGCCTGCGGCTCATCTGGTTCAAAATCCATTTATGAACAATTTATTAACATTTACCACTCTAGACTTGAAGGATTACTGTAGGAAAAGTTTATTAATGCCTGTATTAACATTTATGATTGCAGATGACGTGCTACCTTTTAATGATGGTTTACTGTAAAGCGAGGAACCTGTGTTTATCAACATTTATGAACCTTTAACTTTAGAAATGACTCACAACCTTTATGTCTAACCAATATAATAGTCATGCCTACTTTCTAATAAGACATAAAAGGAATACTTTGGGAAACAAGCTTATTTTGGTTCTTTCAGAGAGACAGATGAGAAGATCGATACCACTCTGACGTCTGTGTTGAGTATAAAGTTTGAACAAGGAGATGTTAGCTTAGCTTAGCATTAACAAAGGAAACATAATGGCTCTCTCCAAAGTTAAAAATCTTGATTGCTATATTTGTACACAAACAGTAATGTAAAAACACAAATTGATGTTTTTTGGGGGAATTATGTGCAGTAATGATTTCCACAAATTTAGTCCTCCAATCCAGTCCTGAAAAAAGTTGTTTTCACAGTTTTTTCATCAATTGGTCACTACAGATTGTGTAGAAATGAAACAAATTACGTGTTAATTACTTGTTTAGATTTTTTTTCTTACCCTTGGACAGAGCCAACCTAGCCATTTCCCCACTTCTAATCTTTTGCTAAGCTAAGCTAATTGCCCCCTAAGGCTCCAGCTTTACATATGATAGAAAGACATGAGAGTGGTATTGATCTTTTCATTTAATCTTTGCAAAGAAAGCAAATGAAAATGTGTGTAAATGTTAAACTATTTTTTTTAAAAAGCTAGCCTTAAAGACCAAGAAAGTCATGCTGATTGTTCACAAACCTAAAAGTAGGTGAAAGTAATTATTTTGGTAAAAGAAATCTGAAACCGATGGATCAAATAATACAAAAAATGATTGTATAAGAGGATCATAAGTCGGAAGATGGATATTACTGTGGAAAAAGTCAATGTGAGAACATCGAAGGCCATGATTATATTCTTCGACAGCACTCATTGATTTGTGAATCTTCATTCCCCTTTTACCCTTTTTAAAGCTACTTTAGCCCTCTCACAGCTGAGGTACACCTCCTTTTTGGGAAGATAGAGGAGCTCAGCAGGAGGAGGTGATGGCGAACAATCACAGGATGAAGGAACACAGGAGAAGGATGGATGGAAAGAAAGGGGTAGTAGGCAACAGTGAAAAAAAAGAGGAGGACTGGAGGGTAATGTGGAAAATGGCAGCGGAGTGGGTGGGGGTGAAGGGAGTGTGAGAGGGGTGGGGGTGGGGGGGGAGACTGGATGTCTTGTTTGGCTGATAGTAATCTGACAGCTATTAGAGAGGGGAGAGTTAGAGACCTGCTGGCTTGGGGTGGCGGGTGGTGCTGGTGCTGTTTGGTTGTGGGGGGAGTGTCGGGGTGATGTGATATATATGCTCCGCTCCACACTGAAACCAGCCTGAGAGTGTGTGTGTGTGTGTGGGTGTGTGTGTGACTATATTACTTCATTCTCCTACATTCAATTCTCTCTTAGCCTCAATGGCCTCTCTCTCATCTTTTTCCCCCATCCATTTCTCGCTCCCTTTCTTTCCGTCCTTCCCTCTCCATCTCCTCCCCCAATCTCCCGTTCCTCCGGTGTAGCGGTGTGCCACTGTACATTTCAGTGTCTCGCCACGTTACAAGGCTTGCCCTTAATTTGACAGTGTCACGGGGATCCATCTTCATTCTCTCACTCTTTTCATAATCTGATCCTCTTCCTCTAGCATGCAATTAGTGCCCCTCCTCTTTTCCCCCCTCCTTCCATCAGTCGGTCCTCGGTCCCCTTGCGGCCCCTGAGCAGCGTGCCGCTGCCCCCGCCGAGCGGCCTGGATGATTGCTACAGCTTTCTCTGTGCAATCCATTTAGAGCCGGGGCCCTGTAATGAATATGTACATTGAGAGGGACCTCTGCAGGGGGGAGGGTCACGAGCAATCAACCTTGAATTCAATTATGCCAGTGAAGGTTAATGACTGTGCTCAGTGGTCAGAGGCACGCGCCACATCGCCCATTAAAGCAGCTTGTCAGAACTGACAACGTGGGGGCAGCGATGCACTGGCTTGGAGGGAGAGTGTGGGTGGGTGACAGAGGTGGGGGAAAGATAGAGGTGGTGGGTAGTGGCGGTGGTGGTTGGGGGGTGGGGTTAGAGAAAACAAGTGAGAGGGACAGGATGAGGAAGAGTTTGCAGGGTGGGTGCTGAGGAGGTAGAGAAGGAGGCAGAGTGAGCCGGTGAGAAGGGGAGGAGTCATGTGACGCAGGCAGCCAGATAGATGGACAGATAGATAAAACGGTGTCAGTCAGAGGTGCTAGATTACATTGAGTTCCCCCGGACAAATCAGATTGTAAAGTCCTCCAACCTCCACCGCCGCCACTTCTTCCCTCTTCCCCTCCTGCCCGTCTCCCTCTGGGGTGAAGCTGAGCGCTCTAGCTGTAATATGATTAGTCTACATAAAGACGTGTCTGGAGTGTAATTCACTGCTCGCTAATGAGGCCCTGTCTGAACCCAGGACAGATGAATCCCCCTAGTGGCACGCGCTCACCTGCTGCCTGAATCATCCCCCTTCCCACCTTGTTTCAGTCAGTCTTCTCTATGCCTACTGCCTCAACCTTACTTCTAATATTTCACCTTCATGTGAACCACAAAACTCCACCTTAGTCACCTTTTGTGTCACCCAGTGTCTCATATATCATCTACTGCCTCTGCTTTGTCTTTGTCTCTGTCTGTCTCACCTATCATCTTATCAGAGCTGTTTTAATTCTTGTGGGGCAAGTCCAAGCCAAATCAATTTTTTTTTTTTTTTAAATGGACTTTAAGAAGTGATGTAACATACAAATCTTTAACCAGCCTAAAGTTAGCAGACTATCAAAGTTTAAAGGGCCTGACAGTGAAACCTCTCTCACCTTTTGCCCTTAGCCTAGAATTGGGAGCAGTCAAGAGAGCACCGCCTGAGGATCTGTAGCTGAGCTCTGGTTCAATGTAAGGGGTTCAAATGTCAGAGACGTAGCCAGGAGCAGGGTCTTGAAGACCCTCGAAAGTTTGCATTCAAATCCGGGTTTGGAATTTAAAATTCCAAACCCGGATTTGAATGCAAACCAAGTGTGAAGATGCCAAACTGGGTGAAATGTGGTGCTTTCACCTTCTCTTAATCCTGGTCAAAGCCTTTTGCAGCATCTCATACAGTCTGGAAACATGCCACAGCTTGCTAACTTCTCTGTATCACTTAAAGACAATCTAATTTATTCATTCTAAGGTGCAAAAAAATATTAGTGGATTTGTTTACTGGACTGAAATGCATACACAAGCCCATACAGTGTGAGCAGCCCCACAAGCAGGGCTTGTTGTTGATGGTGGTGGCAGCAGGTTGGGGGCCATATGGACATAGATGCTTGTAGTGAGATATAATGACATTATCTGGGACTGAGGTCTTTGATGGAGATACAATACAGTCCTGCTACACTGTTCTCCGCCTGCTTCAAAAACTACTGGGCTACTGGCTTTTACTATCAACATCTAACCAGTCACACTTAATGCGGCTATCAGTTAAGAACATCAATCTAACATGTTGCTACATACATCTAATTTTAATCAGAGGGTGTATGCTTACTATGCCCAATCATCACTCATCACTCACAACATAGAAAAATGATGTGCATTGTATACACTGCAAACATGTTAAAGATAAGAGAGGAGACTGTCCTCACCAGAAATGCTTAAAACAATGTTTTTTTGACAACTGGTGGTGCCTGTGGTTGTGCAAATAATGACTTTCCAGAAGACAGGTGTGCCATTGTTAAGAGGTGTCACAGTTGCATGGTTGTCATCATCCTACTGATTTGTTGTGAATGTGAAGAAGAAGAGTCTTATCTAATATTATTATCTAATAAATTATAATATTATTCTCCCTTGTAAGTCGCTTTGGATAGAAGCGTCTGCTAAATGACTAAATCTAAATGTTATGTGCCAGTCAAAGGCAGAATGCTGAGAGGAGGAAGGAAAAACAAGTAGAAGAATGTTGGCGTGCTGCAAAAAAGCGTATAACTACTTAGTTGGGACTATGATTGACAACGAAGTATTTTTGTTTTATTTATGTCTGTTTTCACTGTATGTTAACCTAAATGAACTGAAATCAATGTGAAGCTGTGAGCAGTCAGTGCTCGGGTTAGCAATGCACAAGATTAAATCCCACCAACCATCTTGAGGAAACTATGGAAGATAAGTTGGACGCATAGGGGTTTCATGTAAGGGCCAATTTTTGAAAAGCTGGAAAACCTGGCCGTCATAGAGAAGGGGGCAAATTGACATTGTTTAAATGCATGGACAGTGGCACATATCTTTAGACAGTCTCTCCCATGTCCTTTCTCTGGCATCAACATCCTAAGACACTCAGTATACTGCATGCCGTGGCCTGTTAGCGACCAGGCTTAGTGGTAATTCATTCTCCTAGATGCAACAACAAATTATTTCTCCAGTACTACTTTTGCCATGATTCAGGTATTCAGACCAAAAACAACCTTGCTCTAAAGAAAAACAAGAGCTTCATTAATAGGGTTGCAATGATTCCATGAGTTTCCAAGACTTTTTAGACACCACAATACCATACAGTAGTTAATAATACTATAAGACAGTATTTCAAAACTCATAAAGAAGTTACCACTACAGGGATATGGTACAAAAGATGCAATAAGTAAAATCTTGCTATAGGCTATGCTGATGATATCCTCTTGTACATAACCAAACCTCAATGTGCTATCCCAGCCATCTTAGACAGCATCTCTTATTTTGGAACATTTTCAGACTACAGGACTAGGACATCATTGTTCCATTTCTATGGGACTATAAGGCTCACAATATTAGTAAACTTCACCTCTGTATATCAAAATTAGATGAGGGAATGGCCCTTCCAAACCTCTCCCTTTATTTATATGCATGCATATTTTACACTATTACAGTGTGAGTTGTAATAACATAATTCATAGCATTACATGCACTTGGAAACTGATTAGATCTTATTATGAAATCAAGTCCATATCAACATTCACTGGCAGAGAATCCATCTTTTCAGGTTTTACACAATGGAAATATTTGGGTATCTGGATTTTCAGAGACCATCTTGTAGGAGCATAGGAGCAGATGTTCCATAGGAGCACCAGCTTCAGTTACTTGGACATCAAGGATTATGTTAAAAATACAAACCCACTCTAGACAAAATAGAACCAGCAAAGTTTGATGGATGTCTTACATTAGGAGCAGGGAAAGACATCCATTATCTTTATTCTGTAACTCGGGTCTGTATGATTCAGAACCTCACCCTCTATGCAAGACACTGTGATCAGGAGTATGGGGGTAGATGGTGGTCTTTGGGATTACGCTTTAGAGAACATACACAAATGCTCTGCCACCTCTAGGCACTGTCTTATTCAATTTAAAATCATCTACAGACTTCAAGCCACTCTTCTCCACAGTTATGCTCTCTGTCCTCCACTTTGAACTGACAAATTCCAAATTTTATCAGATATGTTGCATACAGTAACATAGCCTGACAGATTTCCTGTAGAGCTTGGAGTCTCCCATCATTTTTTCCTGCTTAGAAATGTCAACAACAACAGCTATAGCTTTTGTACTGAAACAGTACAACAGGATTTGGCATCTCCTTCCCCAGTACACTAATAACACAAATTGATTAATTGTACAATATTGATGGCCCCCTTTGGTGTGACAAGATGTAAAGTCACGACAAGGGTACAGAAGGGTAGGATAAGGGTATAGTTATATTTTATTGCATTCTATGACTGCTTTCTCAAGAAAAAGAAGACTTAAAAAAAGTTATTACAGTGGCAGACATTTTATCTACCATTGGAACTACTGCCAAGTAAATAGTAGAAAAACAGTGTTCACATTGCAAAGTAATATATCAAGAAAATGGGTTTGGGATGTATTTGATTGACACAATGCCTTGGCAGATGAGGTCCCATATCAGTGCAGCAAAATTTGAGCCAGATTAATTGTTTTTGCTGAACCACACTGGTACAACCAAGTTGTCGTACCATTCAAGTGGTCACACTGGAATGAATGAACAGACTGTATTTGTTATGCAGTGTTGTTGCCTGGCTGAACACGGCCTTATTGCACCACAAAACCTCTGAGGAAGTACATGTTTTTCATAAATACTGCAAGACCACTGTTCAGATTCTTTCAGCCATGACCGCTATCTTTCATTATCCTTTGCCGAGTATGTTTTGTTGCCTAAACTTAACCAAACCTCAACCACAGAAGTGGCAGATCATAAAATGCTTTGACATATTTTGTCATTTAGGTGTGAGGCCTTGTTGTGAAACAGATAAGCTGTATGTGTTAACATTAGTCTCATCAATTAGAATCTCATGTTATGACCATTTTCTGTGAAATATAAGAAAACAGCAGGTTAAGTTGGTCAAACGGATTACTTGAACACTTGAGAAACAAGCTACATATTTATTAGTACCATTTAATAAATAGGTTGTTTGTCTTTGAAAGCAGTTAGATCTGAGAGTGCATGTAAATGATTTATGTATAGAACATCCAGAGTTGTGAACATTGAGATGAGTGCGTGTGTGTGTGTATGCTACTCAAGCTGCCCAGTATGTGAATCCCTCCTACGCTGACTACTGTGAATCCATCACCAGGGAATATCCAAAAGCAAATTTAAGGAACGGGAGGAAAGTTTGCCACACCAGCATCCTCTTTAAATAGTTTATGTTGTTCACCGATGAAGAAAATATCAAATTCCCGATGAAAATTTATGGAAATTAGATAAATGCTATTACGGCAGCGACTTTTTAAAGCAATATATTCTTTCCAGCGACAGTCAATGTGCGGATGATAAATAGAAGGTAGTCGGAGAGAGTTGGGAGGGTCTTTCCTCCTGTGGAGCGGACCTACGAATCTGTTATTGCATTTCAGCCTAACAGGATCAACATGCATACTAAAAAATGCAGCTTCCCAAGAAAACCCCCATCCCGACATTCCTGTCATTCTCTACCTCTCTTCCTCACTCTCTTTATTTGTCATCAAGAATCTAATACCATTTTCACCACAGTGGAGTGTCAGGTTATTGTAAATAAGATGATATTTTCCTGTGGACTGTGTGTGTGTGTGTGTGTGTGTGTGTGTGTGTGTATTCGCACAGAGAGACAGTATAGCTTTATAATGTTGATTTATCAGCTTGTCAGAATCAAGTATCTTTTAGACACTAATGCTTATGTGTTTGTGTGTATGTGTGTGTGTGTGTGTGTGTGTGTGTGTGTTTGTGTGTGTGTGTGTGTGTGTGTGAGAGTATGTGATTGAGTGACAGCACCTCATACGCACGTCTTGTGCACTTGATCTGATCCTGTCACCGTCCCACAATCTGTCCTGGCTTCCCATGGGCTTGATTGGTTTAGTCATCTCAAACCAGCCTTAATTCTGATCATTTATTGGTCGCTCCCTCATCTCTCTGGTTAGCCGGCCAGCTGAGTGGTATTGGCTTTCCAATCAATGTGCTGATTGTTATGAAAGGAGGGCTATTTATTCAAAACAAAATGCTTTTTTCTGTTTTTACAACCTCCTCTGACGGCACATAGTATTGATTTTGTATTCCTTTCACAAACAATCAGTGGTTTAAGTAGAAATGATAATATCAACGGAAGTGAGACTCCACACTTTGACTGGATTATCTCTTGTGGTTTGTGTGCCACTGTGTGGCAATGTGTAGTTGATTCAGAAATCATTATGTGATTATTGTTTCGAAAGCAACCGTTGGTTGGAAAAGAGAGAGAGAGAGAGCAGGATGTACAGACAGCACAGCTTGAACTTGAACAACTTGTCTCTTAGTCCTGCTTTTCTCTCTATCATTCTCTTTTCAGTAATGCATAAAAGTAATGTTATTACTTTTTTCAGGACTAAAGAGTGTGTGAGGGATTACAATTTCAAATTCAATATTTCATGAAAACTTGTCACCACTAAAAACCATTGTGGCCAACATGAATTCACAGCAGATGTTCTCTTTAGACGACAAAACAAACTAAAAATCTTACCAATAGAACTAACCCTTGACAGGCTTTCATTAGCATCTTCCAGTCTTGAACAGTGAATTGGATCTTTAGTTAAGATTACACATTATACACATTGGAGCGTTCCATGGTCCTGTAGACTTTCACCAATTTTGTTAAGACTTTACTAATTGAAGAGTTTCTCATCCATGCTTTGTTATTTCTCATTGATGCATTAAAGAATAATCAAATTACTTTTTTCAGTAATGAGCCATGTTTCAAATTATTATGACTGCAGCTGTTTTCTATAGAAGGACAGGCTAGCATTTAAACTTTCAAATCTGCAAGTATTTGAAAGTAAAAATGCATATTTTGGATATGAGCATCAGGATCCACTTTAACAACATGAGTTCCAGCTGGCCACAACTGCTGTTCTTCATGAAGGACAAATTACCAACATTGAGTGTAACAACAAACTGTGAGTTTTTGATATTACTGTTGTATAAAAACTGATTTTTAAGATTTATTATTTAATTGAAAGGTTACATAATCATATAAGGTTTGAGAAATCTGTTACACCTCACTAACTGAAGGGTTTCTTTACTGTTGCATGTCCTGTTTTTCTTTCTCATACAAATCAAGGGTCTAAGTACAGAGGGTACAGATTGCAAAACCCTCTGAGGGGTCTTGATTTTAGGATATAAATAAAATACATTTGAACTGACTCTCATGCAACGATACAATCTATTATTGTTATTACTTAATAAAAAAATAAGTTTACAATTTCAACCTCAGTTTTCCAACATGAATGACTGCAGCTGCATTTATACAAATATATAGTAGGTTGTGAGTGAACTATCACTCTGAGCATTATCTCAGTGAGGCAGTACAATATGTACAAAAATAGTAAATTTAAAGATATACTATTTTATATATATGAAACCAACTATATGGGCCATTAAATTACTTAACTGACAAGAGTAAGTAACCTACTGGGTTTTTTTTTTCTTTTGTGGTTGGCCTGCCAGTTAGCTGCCTCGGACAATGAGGTCCTCAAATGAATGCAGGGAAGTGTGATAATTACTGCTATTCTGAGAAGCAGACACAGAGAGCAGGAGAAGGAGGGAATTATTGTTCTACAGCTAGGGAGGGGAAATACTTGTTTCCTTTCCTGGACATAAATATTTACCCTCCTCTACGGCAAGCTGACTCACGCTCAGACGACAGTGCACACGGACCCGGAAAGGCCCCTCACTGGGTCCGAGTGATGCCTAAAACTCACTGCAGTCCGCCACCTCCTGAAACACGACTGCCATTAGAGGCCAGCCCCACCTCACACACTCACTCACACACACACACGCACACACGTTTTTGCTCTCTGAGACACACACACCCAGCTTCCTGATCTGATTAGTGGACTGTGGTGCCCTGTTAGCCTGATGATAGCCCATTTCCCATTTTCCCATCAGGCCACTGTCCTGCATGGGACATTTGTTGCAGCAGGTGATAAAAGATTGCAAGGAAGTGAGGCAGCATGTGTGTTATGAACTTGCACCAACAGGGAGAAGCCTGCTTATTTCAAAAATGTAGATGAGCACCATTTGGCATTTTCTTGCCCACCTAAAATGCTCACCTTTTACATGTGTGTGTTTTTTTCTTTTTCTTTTTTTTTGTTGGTCAAACAGTGTCAGAAAGACAGAAAACAAACTCTTGGTAGCAGTTTTTAAGCCAACTTATTGCCTCACTCTCTAATTCAATTCAAGTTTTCAAAGAAGAAAATATGCTGTGGAAAAGTACATGCATTGTACAGTTCTGTATAATAAATCCCACTAACCTTTTTAAGTCAGACAGTCTAGGTAACAGGTGGTCAGATGTTTTCCTCACAATATAAGGCCGCTGTATAGAGAATTTGTATAGTATTATTAGTAGGTGGTGACTGAATTAAACAATAGAAGAAGGGCAAAGTGAGCAGGGTTTATTGCAGACTATGGTGACCTGAAAGCTGCAGTCCTTCTGTCATGTACAGTATGTTTAAGTTTTCCTTTGTTTTCTTGTTTCTTCCTCCAGTTTGTGGTCAATCTGTCTTCATGACCCTAACACACACACACTTTCTGTGCAATATACCAGACCTACCGCCTCCTCTGCTTAAGCCTCTGCTGAAACAGACGCACTCGGGTGTCAGATAGTTTACAAAGACGGCGCAGTGATCCAGACCTAATGGAACACAAATGAGAACTTCTGAGAGAAAAAAACACATTAATGCACTAAATTAAATAAATGCAGCCTCTAATTCAGCGAATAAAAAGAAAATTTAAATACATAATATCAAATTGTATGAGGTAAATAAGAATTGACCTTAAGAAGTCATTTAAATATGTAAAGAATCCATGTGTATTTTCTGTGGCTCTTGGCTCAAATTGCTCAGTTTCATTTGTAATCCTCCAAATATCCTGAAATATCCAAGATAACACTGAGAGCGCAGCATGTCTCTTGATTTTGAAGTTGAGGGAAAGGAGGAAAGAATCTTAATGCTCTACATTTGACAAATATGCAGCGGAGATTCATCACCTGCTGAATACAAACACATTTTCAACAAATGTACAGTTTTACAGTGATCGTCCCTAAAGCCTGTGTTCTGTATGTGTTTTTGAGTAGGAGACAGAAAAAGAATGTATGAGTGAAAGATATAATTTGTCTGTGTATCAGTGAGTGTGTTTATGACAAACTGCATGTCTCTGCATCAGTCACTTTTTTCAGGGTTTTTTCGGCTGCATCATCTTAACATGACCAACAGAGCTCCAATCAGAGCTTTGCCAATTTAGAAGCTTATGGTAGAGCTAACACTAACTGCTGTATTCACCGCTGCAATCCCGAGTGAAAACAAAAGAGACAATAAATAATAAATGGTGCTCTTTAAGCTGTGTTCCTAACATCAAAAAGTAATGTCTCTAATATGCATATAATATCCCATATTTTGTCCTCAGTGGAATCTAATGAATAACAGAGCTATACCAATTAGGTGCAGGAAGTTACTGTTAATTACATTTCTAAGTTCTATTATGTAGTTAGCATGCATTAATCACAATGTTATTTTTCCAAATCCTATCTGTGGTTAAAACCAAGTCAAAGTGTATTTGGAGTGGATAATGGCTCAGCTACCAGATGTAAAAATTCTCAGATAAACAGCATTGGACCATTATACATTAGGCCTGCATGTTATCAGTAAAAAAAAACATTCTTGGAGCAGCATAATTCAATAATATGTTTTCAGATTCATATTGTTACAATTTAAATATGGAATTATAAAAGCAAAGAGCAGACGAGACAAAATCCATTATAATTCAGGACAGATTAAAGTAATGCAATATCTAAACCACTTTGACCAAACTAACAGAATTCTTTTGTGATCATGCATGCAAAAGAGTCTGCAGCAATGCTACTGGATCTGTGAGGCTGTGCTTAGGCACTGTGGTGCTTTGAGCTAAATGTTAACGTCGACACACAAACATGCTTACAATGATATTAATGCTAAAATTCTCATGTTTGCAGATATAATGACAAAAAATTCATCCTGAAGGGAACATGAATGTCATTGTAATCCATCCAATAGTTGTTGAGTGATTTCACAAAAATGTGAGCCTCATGATGATGCTAGAGGAAAAATTAGGAGACACCAAAGTCAACAGGATTCATCCTCTAGGAACCGTGAATGTCTGCACAGAATTTTGTACCAATACATCTCTGAGATATTTCACAGGACAAGTTGTAGGTCACTTGTCCTGTGAAATATACAGTACAAGTTGTAGGTCACTTGTCCTGTGAAATATAAGTCAAGGTATCAACAAAGTCATTAGGCTTTGTCTCTGGCGACCATGAATGTCTGTAAGAAAATTTCTTGGTGTTTCATCCAATAAATATTTCGGTCTGGACCGAAATGAAAATCTGACATTGCCATCCATAGCATCATGCACTGGATGGCCGCGCCAAGCGCGGGTAAAAAAGCAACAGCTGCAACACTAAATGGGCTGAGAAAAACTGACAGGGAGCTGAGGGCTAGAGGGAGACAATCATTGTTTTCCTCAGGTCAAAGAGTGTGTATAGAGAAACACTTCCTTCTAATCAAATCCAGTACAACAGTTCTCCAGTTTCCTCCTCTTGCCTCTGTATACTCCAGAAGAAAGAAATACAGAGCTAAACAAGAAATGTCAGATTATAAAACCAGAAAGTAAGAGTTGATTATTAAATCACGGTGCAAGAGACAATTAAAAAAAAGTATGAGATATTCTGAAACTGTAGTCCCACACACCCACCTGCTTGGGCTCAGAGTTTATTAAATGTGTAGACTACCCATCCATACATCCATCCATTAATGTTCGCCCATCTCTCACCACCTTTTTGTCTGACAATTGAAAGAGTTTCTCTCAGTCCGACTGTGTAGTTAACATCTGCAGGCAGTACAAACCAACAAACAACATCCATTCACCAAAACAAATGCCGGAGACAAAAATGCACTTTTCAATAATGATACACAATAGAGCTTGTCAACATTTGGGCCATTTTTAGCTGTGCTTCTCCTATAAATAGACAAAACAAATGTGAAGAGAAGCAGGAAAGAAGAGTAGAACTGCTTCAGTGTAACCATCTTCTGTGACCTTAATCCACTATTCAAGAACCAAGACAACCTATTGGCATTCATTAATCCTGAATTGGCTTACAATCAATGGGCTCCTCAATAACTCCTTATTCATTCATTCATCAATACCTATAGGCTTTTCCTGGTCCCCATGTGTCCTACCTGTCACATGATTGGCCTTGCTTCCCAAATGTCCTTCCTTTGCCTCTAATTTTTAAACAAGACCAAGGGTGATTTCAAACTTACATTGTTCGATCTGTTTTCAATCAGACTCTGGTTTTGTTTTACCCCCTTAGTACTATTTGTTAGTGCAGATCTGAACACAACAGCACAACAATTGTACTCAGACACGGCCCAAAACAATTACACAGAGACCCTTTAGAGGAAATAGTCTTGGTTCCGTCACAAATAACTTCTGCAGTGGTTTGTTTGTGGTGGGAATATAATTGACCTCCATCTGACCCAACTACAAGGTTTATATAGCAAGTTTGAGTCTTTAGCAGCTTGTTAGAGAATGAATTGAGGTCTGACTTGGATGAGCAACAAAGTGTTTCTTTAATTGATATTTATGCAGATAGGAGCAACATATTTGTTTTAAAATTATTTTTAATTTTAGCCAAGTCCGTTCAGTGAATGCCACACACTGCACCTTTAACCACATTTCATTATATACATTTTTTGTTTAACATCAATTTAAATGCATCTATTGGCTGTGGAGGGTTTGATTAAATATACTTTATTATATTTTAAGCATTATTCCATTATTGCTTCAGAAACAGATGTGGTTCTAAGACATCTATTCTCAGCACAGCAACACTTCACCTGAATAACCCCCCCCCCCCCCCCCCCCCCCCCCCCCCCCCCCCCCCCCCCCCACACACACACACACACACACACACACACACACACCTGTTTCTCTCCTCCTACCTGTGCATGCTACGCTTGGCACCAAAACACACTCTCCCACTTGGACTCTTAGCTGTCTCTCTCGCTTGCTCGCTCTCTCTCACCAAAATAATGTTAGCTATTGCATCCAAATAACAAGTAATTCACAAAAAGCTTCAGCGTAGTATTTCTATGATCATTTTAGGGAGGCTTGACCTTCTCTAGCCTCTTTTAGTGCTGTCTATGCTGTCATGTCATGGCTGATGACACATCTGTGTTTGTGTGTTTAAAAAAGAGATCCCAGCACGTGCCACTGACATTTGGTGATCATATGGACGTGTGAATGGGCGTGTCACTGTGCACAAAGCAAATCAATTAAGCAGAGGGAATCTCTAGGGAGAGAGAAAGGAAAATAGAGGTGATGTTTCCTGTCTCCAACTCCCCCCAGAGACCCTTAAAATACACAGTATAACTCAAAATGTAATCTGTGTTTCCATTACAAAGCATATAACCATACTGTAGCAGCCTGTCTGGTCACAGCTGTTCAACCCCATAAATGTGTCACAAATGTATCTTTTACTAACTCTGATTATATTTCTCCTGTTGTATCTTATTGCTAAGCATCAAATCAATGTTGTTTAATCAGCTCCATCTTTAATCAAATTAGGTCATAATGAACCACAGTCAAGTCTGATCCAGTCTCCTGATAGCTTAGGTGTTTGAATCAGACAATGACGCTAAAGATGGGAATAAAAATACATCGCCCCTGGTTGCATTTTAGGTTATTAATGTGCATCTCAAACTAGTGTAAACAACTGTGAACAAAGACAAATATTTTAGTGAAACCACTGCTGTGTTGTGCAAAGGTTGTGAAGCCAACTGCGGCGTTCAAAGGTTGTTCTGTCCCTGAGGGGAGTGGGGAGGGGTTAGGGCGGGTGCATGTGGTGTGAACGGGGTGGGGCAAGCATCTAGGGTACGCTTAGCCTCTTCAAGAGGAAAACCCAAACCCTGCCCCTAAGAGCAGGGTCCCCAGGGACAGTCTCACCCCTGTTTATTAGAAATTGAATGAATATTAAAGGGTATGTGTTCAACCTATGAGCAGACTGACCGCATAAAATAAATCAGTGTACTGTTTATAGCCAGACTCAATTCTGATTGAATCTTTATATCTAACACAAATTACTCACAACAATTTAGCTTTACAGAAACATCCTAAAGCAGTTCACCCCCTCACCCTCCCCTCTCTCACCTCTATCCTCACCCTGAACCTTCACCATAACTCCCTGAGAGGCAGCGGGGTGCAGGAGGGGGGGACACAGGCGATAGATGAGTGCAGTGAAAAAGAGCAGCGTTTTAATTGACACCCTTTAAGTTATCTGCAAGATAATTATGGCCAACAGCTGTAGCTGGTGCAACATGCAACAATGGGTGTTATTAGCATTCTGGTGGAAGTCTGTCAGGGAGTGTCAGACTACATGAATGACACTTAAACAATATTGAGATGTGGTATATGCACACACACACATACACAAATATGTACATATTTTATACACAGTCAGTGGACTGGACAAAAGACAAAAATATATGCACGTTTATGCTGCTTTGAGAGCGAGAGAAATGGTTGAAAAGAGACTGCAGCTGATGACTTTTTTTTTTGTTACATGGAGGGGTCATAGCTCTTTAAAATCCACACTTTCCATTATGCCTCAAAGCAACAGCGCAACCCACTGTGCTTAAGAATATGTGCTCCCCATTTTAGTCCTAATGTGAGAATTAATTATGAATTGATTAACATTACACTTAGGAGAGGCTACTTTTCTCCCTTTTTTTCCCCCCTCTCTCTTTCTGTGTAGTCAGGAATAATGGGGGCGAGAGAGCTTGCGAGAGACAAAGAGGAGGGATCGAGATATGGATGCATTGTGTTCTCATGTCTAAGACTATCTCCAGGTTATGAATTAGAGAATGTGTGTAGAGTTTGTTTCTCCCGGCGAGCCATTAAATATTTCATGGAGGGGGATAAATGCTGGGAGAAAGCCACCCCCTCCCAACCTGATCCACACTGCAATTAGAGGCCCATTATCCCTCTCTCAACCCTCACACTCTGTACAAACTGGGCCTCAAAAGCAGCAATAAAGAGCCCTGTGATGAGCTATGATAACAGAAATGATGAATAGAACACTTATCTTTAGGATTTATAATGAAATTACATAGTTTTGCTAACCCGTGTATTTTTATAGGTCATTTCTTCCTCAACATCATCAAAAAAAAAGAAAAGAAAAAAAAAATAGGGAAAAAAAGAGGAAACCCTCCAGCTTCACACTATTGGGTTTCATTCATTTCATTTGATTTGACATATCATGCTTCTGTGCCTTGGCAATAAGGACACAACATTGCAGCATATTGGCAAGCTCATTTGCTTTTCATAGTGAGCGTTGTGTCCAAAAAAAAGTGCCCCCTGGGATAAACACGTGTACGGGGACTGCGGGCTCGCCGCCCCAGCAGCAGGTGGCCCATTGCTGCCTAATGAACACCGCAATCTGTTACTATCGCAGCGGTGCTTTTCACCAGACAATTAGGCGACTAAGCATGTCATTATTCCAGGCCAACAAGAAGAGCCTCTTCTCTAATTTCATCTTTTCATTCCTGTTTACTCACCCACACTCCCCTCATTAACGAGAGATTTTCCAGTCCATGCTAATTGGTTTCAATAACATTCATTTTAGTTGAAAGGAAACGATTCTGTTAATTGAGGAGCGCAGAGAGAGGAGAGAGGGAGCTAGGGGAGGAAAAAAAAAAGAGGGGCTTCTTTTCATTTTCAAGTGCGTCCATGAGATGACGCTTTTGAAAAAGCGCTCTACAGGTTCAGAGCTAATGAAATTAAGTGATGCCGGCCGTGGCAAAAAGGGAAGCCCAAATTAAAAGCAATTTATTTTCATTGAGGCATGTGGCACTGTTCGGGCACAATTAATGGGCTGAGCATAGACACAGGGATATGGAGAAAGAGAACAAAAAAGAGACAAAGATACAAAGAAATGACTGGTGGCATAGATGAGTCAAGAGAGAGCAAAGTCTAGACCTGGACAGATTAACTGTAATGATTTCTATTATTGTATTTCTATTTCAGAAATACAGGCTTTGGCTGTTCAAATATTTAAAATATCCTAAAATACTTGAGTGATGTTTGTCTAAGGTCTGGCACAGAGTAATAGTGTGTGTGTGTGGCTTGCAACCAGAATAACTACAATCAGGAGTGTTTCATATGAAAAAGAAATTGTTTGCCTGAGAAGAAGTAATGGCATCAACTTCTTTTGGGAAATTAAATAATGTTCTTTTATAATGTTTGGTTGAAAAACATTTATGCATTTAGCTTACTGAACACAAAGCATTAATAAATCTGTCTTTGTCTTACAATAAATATATGTCAATGAACATTGCTGGGTGAAACATGATTTCCCAAATTGTGCACTATAGGATTCACATTATTGTTACTGGTAGTATGTGAAAAATGACTCTCTTTAGTTGAGAAACCAATCACACCAATAGGTAAATTAAGTAGCCCTTGTGGTTGTGTGGTATGGTGGTTAATTATAGTCCTATGACAACTGGGAAAACTCCATCTTTGGATAAAGATGAATATTACCTAAAGTGATATAACCTATTTTGAAGCTATTTCATGAACCTCCTGATGCTCTTTCATTTAAATGTCTGCCATCATTTCAAGGAATAAAATGATGTATTTATTCTTTCCAAAAATGTTGTATTTTTGCCTGAGATGTTAGTAAATCACAGGATAATATTAAATATTATTCAGTAGGCCATCCAGGCAGCTTCACCTAAGCCTTAGAAAGTCTGTAATTCTTCTGGGAAGTATATTAAGTTTTAGAGCCTGATGTCACTGCCAATGGCAGAGCCCCAGTTAGGGCTATAACCTCTCCACGGCATTCAGATACGGTCAGTCAGCTGCCTAACCAGCCGTTGTGTGGTTGTTTAGTGACGGCAGAGTGAGCGTGTTAATGGGCTGTCTAAACAGGCTCAGCTGGGGGCCATGGTAAAGGGGGGGGAGGTGGTGGTAGTGTGTGTGTGTGTGTGTGTGTGTGTGTGGGGGGGGGGGGGGGGGGGTAGACAGCTCTCTGGTTCCTCTACAGGATGGCGGTGTGGCAGGTTGTAGCCTGTAAAGGCATCTGGAGACCACAGGAAGGAGACAGAAGGGATGACTCAAGCAAATACAATTGTTAGGATCAATATGTTGACAAGCAGAGAAAAAGGGAGGAGATGGAAAACAATTAAAAGAATTATTTGCAGGCTACTGTGCTGTCTGTTTCCTCGTTGAACCATCAGTATATCTGCCTCTGCCTGTGTTTCAGCCAATGAGAAACCAAACTAGTATAAAGTATGACTAAATGCCCTGCTAGTCTCCGAGGAGCTCTGAGTGCGGAGCTAGCGGGAGATCAGTGCAGTTAATTTACATAGCATTTGCATTATGTCAGGACATGAGCTACAAATAGGTATGAGTGTGTGGCTTAATTAGAAATGAGCCAGGCTTTTCAAAAACACCCTTTTGCATCATAATTGAGTCAGCTCAGCGCTGGAGTAAACGGCAGTGAGTGGGGGAAAAGACGCCTGTTTCTGGAAGCGCTCAGAGATGATTGGATACACCTACCTGGGCTCACAGCAAGCTGTAGTATTTTTATACACAACATTTATGGGCGCTTTGAACAACAGCAGAGGAAACTGCCCTGTAATAGTTGGGTCAAAACAATTAAATATATGTATATCAACTGTTTTGTATCCAGAGGGGGTTGTGACTTGGAGGTTGCCATTGCTTCACTGTGTGGGCAGTTTTTGATCAAGGATGTGCAGAGGATGTATCTATAGGACTTTTTAAAACCACAGAGGACCACAGCTGACTACAGGAGAGGCGAACAGGAGAACAAGGTTGAAAGTTAAAAGTTATCTATAATGCAAATACGATGTGATTGTTTCAGAAATGGTCTATACCCAGGGTTTTGCAAATAAATTAAAATCAAGGCATAAATATTTACATAGAGAATAAACTTTCTGCAAAGGACTCAATTGACTTTTGAATGATTAACTGTATGAATAACCATTAAAATATCTGCAGTATTAAGAATTAAATATAACATGAACCACTGTCAAACACTAAAGCTATTCTTTCAATTAAAGGGTACATATTCTTTTCTAAAACAAAGGGTTCTCCCGCGATAGTATTTTGGGATACATGAAAACAATACAAATTTATTGACATATAATTTATTCATACCTTACAGACTGGAGTCTCATACAGTATATTCAATACTATTAAACAACAGTAAAGTGGGGCAAAAGTTTTTTAGCTGAGCTGTTCAACATCCAAAATCTTTGATATTTGTTATTAACAAATCCATTTAAAAGACAAAAAAGTAATAATAATAATGCATCCATCTCTCAATACTTACCAACTTTCCTACTGTCTGTTGCACTCAGGCTAAGCCAATCCATTCCTGCTAAAGTACTGACTTATTATATTGTTGCTGTTTTTGTATCAGAGGTTCAGTAATTTCCTAATACAGCTGGATACTTTCCCCCCCTTTTTTTAGCAAGCATTACTCAGATAGGAGTAAATGGTGCATTTGAAGGGGACTAGTTTCAGCTGTGGGTTAATACACACTTAGCGCATTTAGAATCTATGACACAGAGAGATAAACTATATCTGGCTTGGCTACACTGAATTGTGAATATGATATATTCCTTTTTGGTTTTTGAAGTCTTTATGTGATTTGTAGGTAATAAAAAATATACAATCACCAGTCAACTCTTGTAATGGGTTGGTGCAATAGTTGACAAACCGTATTTCAAGGCTCAGTTCCCTCTAACTACACCTGTGGAAGTTATAGAATTGGGATTGTTTATGTTGGTCAACTATCAAACAAGTGTCCTCGGCTAAATTCTCAGAAAACCACATATGAACATCTGAAGCTGATCTGTGGCCAAGGGTCAATAATGGATATTCATCTATCTACTGAATCTATTTTCTGTTGTCCTACCTGCGTATTCTTCTCACTTCCATTCATAATGTGTTGAATATGTGTTTGAGTCTTTGTATGTTTGCACACAGATGGCGTTAATATCTATACAACCTGCTTTAAGTGTCAGATGCATTGTTTTGGGTTGTGAGAACAGTTCTATTTGAACTTGCTAAGTGATGTGCCAAAATGGCTATGTGTTGGGGATCCAGGGTGCTCAGAGCACCTGGGGTTACCAAGGTTACCAAATTGAATCGTCCCCTCAGACATGGCTGATCTACATAATTTGGTGGTATCATTCACAGCGTCTCACAGCCTGGGTGATGAATGGCACTCGCAGAAGATAATATTTCTGCTTGGATGTAATAAATCTTATGTAAAGTGCTCCATCGCTTATATAGCAATGGCAGAGAGGAAGAAGAAGAAAAAAAAGACACTCTCCTTTATTTTTACTCTCCCTCCATTTCTCTTTCATTTTCTGATTGTTTTGTCTTTCTTCTCAGTTGGAAACTCGCACAAACATGAGGCCTTTAATAACAGGAGGTCCAAGTTCTTCAAAATTTTAGATTTATAAAATGACCTTTTTCTCATTTGTAACCTTAGTCAATGATCTTGATGGTAACACTGCAAGCACTGGGTTCATATTTGAGAGATTCCACTGAAAATATTGTGTGTTTGCACAGGTGATCTCTTTCTCTGCCGTGTGTTGGTTCTGGTAATGCTGATCTCCTCAGAGACCTCTTCTCTCTGCTTCTTTCACTGCTGCTCCTATACCTGTTGTATTGATCGCAGCCCAAGTCATCCCCTCACGGCCAGCCCGCAGTGTCCTGCTATTACTAAACCAACCCCTGGGTCGTGAACCTTTGACCTCCTGCTGCTCAGCGCTGCTCAGAGAGGGGCATGACTCCCACAAGGGGCTGGGAGGCGAGGGACACTCTATGTAGCTATTCGTGTTATTCATAGCTTCCCATGATCACGGTGCATTTGCATGTGCTTATCATGCATTAACACTCATTAAAAACACAATAAAAATTGAAAACAGCTATTTGATTGAGACTAATTTGGATTCTTATTGAGCTTTCAGCAAAGCGAAATTCATGTGGAGTGTTTTATAGACACAGATTTCACAACAGTTCGTCTGTATATATAGAAACATACACAAATTAAATGCAAACGGTGTCTGCTATCATTTAATTTACCAAAAGATAACACTGTTCTAAAAGTCAAATTCCAGGTTACTAATCACAATTGTTTACTAATTAAGTTTTTCGATCTTCCTCCTCCTATTATGCCTGTTTTTAATAAGCTGAGAGTCAGGTGTACTTGACAGTAATGAATGACTGATTTTAGCTGATCGTTATTGCTGCCCTCCTCTTGCCTGCCATGCACCGTGTGTGTGCATGCACACGTGCGTGTGTCTGTGCGTGCCATGGCTGCCTAATAAAAGGGATAATTGTTCCATCTTTGCTTGCAGACACATAAAGCAGTGTGTATTGACTGCTTGACAGGCTGTGCTTCCAGTAAAGCTAATGGCTTTCTCAATTCTCCTGCTCCATCCATCAGGCCCCGAGAGCACCCCGTCATGTTTTCAATTAATGAAGAGAAAACCATAAAAAGTTTAAAGGCGGTGTGACACAGTTGACGACAGCGTGTACGACTGTACACACACTCAGACAAGGACACACACACACAATTTGTAATCACCAATATGAAATAAACACACCGACATGCAGAGTTTTGGCTTAAAAAAGGAAACTTGAGACTTAAAAGCTCTCTTTTCTCCACGACACACACAGATAGAAAAACAGTCCTATCTTTTGTTTGCTGTGGGTTTGAAGCTTGTCTCTTTCTCAACTTTACACCCCCAGCTTGTAATCATAATGTACAGTATATGCATTCTGCTGCTGGGCCTGCTTAGTTTGGCTGCAGCATGCTGGCTTTATGTAGGAGATAAAGGGAAACTTCCAATCTGCCTGGGTGAGCGATAGTAAAGCCCTCCAATTCAGGCAGGAAATTATGGAGTAAGTGGCTTGGTGGCTGATAGTCAAATGAAGCCAGGGTGGCTGGATGCCTGCTCTAATTAACCGCCTGGCAGGTTTCAGCGATATCAGGAATCGTACCGGCTAACCTGATGACAAGACCAGGGCGCACACAGGAGTGCAAACAAGCACACGCCTAGGTACATGCAGGATAATACTCACACAACTGCAGACAAGCCCACACAAATGATTATCTCAAACTCAAGCTTCTCAGTATACCTGCAAAAATCAAACCCATTGAAAACTATTTTTAGACCTATGACCTTGCAATGTATTTGCAGCATAAAAATAAAAAAAGTTACAAATATGCTCAGATTATTTCCCTTCAAGACCGGCCAAGACATTCAGCATGGGAAGATGATTTCTTACTGGATGAACATTGCATCAGTTATATTCTTAATCATTGCCAATGAATTTCCTAATAAGACCAGAAAAGAAATAGGACACAAGCATAAAGAAGGCATTCTCAACACATCTCTGTTGCCTAATGACGGCTCATGTCTGAAGATCAGCAATCTAACAATCACATCATCCGACGCTTTACAGAATTAATTTTAAATGATTGACAGCCCTTCATATGCATATCACTAATCTCTGTAATTCTCCATTACCTTATTGGAGGGTGTGTGTGTGTGTGTGTGTGTGTGTGTGTGTGTGTGTGTGTGTGTGTGGGGGGGGGGTGGACAATCAACTGAGAAACAAACTACATTTAGTTGTCTGTGGCGTGTAAAATTCATCCACCAGTTATACATTAAAACTGATGTGTGTTTATGGATCTAAGGAGGGGATTTGGGGAGTGTATACAGTTACAATACAGGGAGAAATGAAGACTATACAAAATGTTGGGGAAGACATATATTGTCCAGCAAGGAAAAGATGTATGCCTCTTCTTGTGTTTAATTTGCTGGTCTAAATCACTAGTGATGTGATGTGAAAGTAAGCTAAAAAATAAATGCCAAAGTGACAAGAGTGCATGCTGGGAAATGTTCAACATGCCATATTCCTGAAGTCTGCTGGCAGTGTTTACTCCACATAGACATATAAAAAATGTATCTCTGCCACTGGTTTCACTGAAATTAATCGAGAGAAATACGTACAGAGGAGACTGAGTATACTGTAAGCACACCATTTACTGAATGGGAATAGTTCAAGATGTCACCCCAATTCCACAGATATGTTTTGTATTCTCATTACTAGAGCATGTGTGTGTGTGTGTGCATGTACAGTACATTACATGAGTGCTGCTCTGGGAGTTTACACCTTACCCTCAAGGCACGTCTGTTTCCTGACCAGTAATAAGCTTAACAGATGAAAATTGAAAGCAGAAAAAGAGAAGTTAACTTGAGAATGACTTGATAGAAATCACATGAGTGTCTTGCGCTGCGCCTGCACGCCTCTTCACTTTAACCAAACAGAGCTGAAGGTGAGAGTATCTACTGGAGGATAGATGAAGACAGCGTAATCATGTGTGGGAGTGAGATATAACCAATGCTTGTCAATCATCATCAAGCGCCCTTCTTGAGCGGTTTGACTTTCCCCATCATTCAGGAGAAGTGTAGCTCCAGCTTGACACATATGAAGCTTTTAGATTTTGATGTAGTTACTTTTCACTTTGCATGTTGAATGTGACACATACCGACGGTGACAAATTAAAGGAAAAACCTGAGTAAATGAGTGGAGAAACATAACAAATGCAGATGCTTCCACCCAGGTGCACTGAATGGTACAATCAAGCAATTAACATCCAGTCATGTTCTGTGGCATCTATAACAATGCTGAGCAGGCCCAGTTGATTCTGATTTTGCATCAAGATGGCAAAAGGAAAAGATCTAAGTGACTCTGAAAGAGGGTCGATTGTTAAGGCACGTATGGCAGGAGCTTCAGTCACGAAGGCTGATAAACTGAGAAGGAAAAGATGTGAATTATATGCTATGGCCTTCGCAGTGACCAGATCTCAACCCAGCTGAACATCTAAGAGAAATTTTGGACCGACATGTTAGCCAGCGCTCTCCACCACCATCATTAAAACAGCAAATGAGGTAAGATTTTTTTTTAGAAGAATGGTGTTCATCTCTCCAGTAGAGTTCAAAGACTTGTTGTTCTGGTGGCACGTGACGGCCCAACACCTTCCTGACACACTTAATGTGGGTTTCTCCTTTAATTTGTCACCCGTCTGTACCTTTCTCTGTCTCAGCAGCGCACACGCATTTTCGCTGCAATGTTTTTCAGACGGTAGAAAAGGAGGAATGGCAGCTGAGGATAAATGCATTTTTCATTATTATAGATTCTCTCCACTTCTCCGCTGGCAGTGAGAGCAACTTCTGCTTAAACATCTCTTCTCTGCCCCTCGGCGCTTCCCCACGTTTTGGACGCCGGCCAAGCAAAAAAGTAATTTAAACATTACAGGAAATTAAATCTCACAATTCCAATTTTTACCCTGAAGTTTAAGTACAATGAAAATGTCACCCATGAATTATGGAATCAAGCTGAATTTCTCCTCCAAACTTTAAACTGTAAATGTAAACGTCCTTGACAACAAGGTGGGCACTTGGAGGCTCCCTCCCCCCCGATGTGGTGCTACAGCCAATCAGAAGCAGATAAAGAAGAAGAGTGGATGATACCATTTTGCTGTGGCTGTGTTCCTCTGCTTAAAAAATGAAAACAAGATTAGATGAGAGTGATATGCAGTAATCATTATCGGCTACATTTTAGATGTGATTTGTATTTTTCCTTAAACTTATTGTTTAACATATGTAATTTCAAGGCAAACAGTTTAATCTCTTGCATTGTCTGTTCAACATCATTTATCACAGCATCTAATGTTATATCTTATATGAAGACATTATAAGAGTCTTCAGTGTTCAGAGTTATCCCAAGATCACCTGTTAAAACACGCCTTTGTGATATTTCATTCTCTAAGCACAGCCTTACTGCAAAGATAATACATCTACTTGATATGTCTCACACCCAGACCAAATTATATTTACTGCTAAATCACATTTCTGATGGCGCTGCGTTATTAGAAAATTGCATGTTGTGCGTTTGATTTATGTCCCGGTACGTCTAGAAGAAGAAGAAGAAGAAAGAAAAAAAAACACCCACCCTCCCACGCTTGCAGGTGAGATGAGTTCCTGTAGATTGCTGTTAGTGTCATCCTCCGGGCTAAGTGTTGTATATTAAAGAGACATCGTAGTGGATTGTCACCCTGGAGCCCCACCACCTAGCAATGGGCCATCTTTAATTACGTTCTGACGGAGGTGAATGCATCAGAAAAGCCCTGACAGAGCGGCCAGTGTGTAGATTATTTTAATTTGCGCCCCGCCCCTAGGTGAGCGATGCGGCCGGCCTTGACCCTCCTCTGACTGCATGGATTAATGCCTGGTAATGACTGCTGAGGCTATCATTGCGGCGGGCATCATTAATTATCCTTATTGATTGTTGCTCTCAGAGATAAAGCGTTCTGCTGACTGGAAAATACCCTCCACGCACAAGGTCAAGGTAAAAAAAAAAGAAAAGAGGAACTTAGATAACCACATATAGGGCCACCACACCTACAATTGAAAATAAATATGGCCGCCACCCACTGCACCCAACAGCACTGATGTCTTACCCTCTCTGTCCTGTCCTTCTCTCATGTCCCTCTATCTCCTTCCCTCTCCCTCTATCTGCCGTCCTGTCGTTTTCCCCCAACAGAGAGCGTAAGAGAGTCAGACAGGAAACTTGAACAGGCTCACTTCGAGAGAGGAATATACAGTGTATGATATGAAGTGTAAGTTTAAGGGATATGCTGAAAGAGAAAGGAAACTGCTGGGGGACAGCAGGAAAGAAGTGACGGGGAGCAGAGGGAGACAGTAGTGAAGAAGGCGGGCAGGCAGCTGTAGTGCTCAGGCAGATTAAGTTTCTGTGGCTGCCATAATGGAGGAGACAGCAGGAAGTCAGGGTTTTATATTTACACTACTCTACATCACCCGGCACTACACAGAAAAAGGCGCACCCACACACAACCTTGTTACCAATATTCAACTCTCCATACCAGTACAGTCTTGTGCGGTAAGAAATCACCCATCCCTACTGTGTTGTGTCATTTCACAGCAGGCAACTGGGCCTACCATCTTCATGAGATGCATAGTCTGTGTATCCAAGTGTCTGTGTTTGTGTCTCCTATCCCCGACTCAAACAGGCTGATCCGGCAGACGAGAAGTGAGTGTGACAGAAATGTATTCTCTTTTCAAACGCCGGTTGGAGAGGCTGCCGTAGCGCCTCTCGCGTCGTCTCTCTCCTCTGCCTTCTCCAAGCCTGTGATTGGCATGTCTTCATATGTGGATCCTGTTCTTCCTGTGACTCGCTCCTTTGTACGACTAGCCAGTGTCAAACAACAAATGAGTAAAAATAAATCCATCCCACAGTGTGCGACAGGGAGAGAGGGACTAAAGAGGCAGAATATGCAGATAGTAAATCACAAAGGAACAGGGTTCATGTTTCAGATTCACGTCTCTAAAATTGATATGAAGGATACATTTAGGAACACACTGTTGGTTTTGGTGGTCTTGGGCAATAAATGCACTTTGTCTGGGATTCATGAGGCGATAGAGACGCAGACGGTGGAGGTAGAGCAAGATGAAGGAGTAGTCTGTCTTTTTTTGTTAGTACCTGTTTGAAGTGTATCAGAAGGAGCTTTCCAAGGTCTGGAAATTCATTACTGGACAGGAGCTTTGAAAGAGGTCTGTTGGATGTGTATGGGCTTCTCTGTGTGTGTGTGTGTGTGTGTGTGTGTGTGTGTGTGTGTGTGTGTGTGTGTGTGTGTGTGTGTGTGTGTGTGTGTGTGTACAAGCCTGCAGCCCATTGTATTCAGAGTGGAATTGCTAAGCAGTTGCCCGAGGCCAAGAGAAGGCAGCAATGGCCAGGTATGGGTAGCCATTACTGCAGGGCATCAGACTCCATGAGACTCTCTGGAGAAAAGATCATACGGCCGTACACACCCATATAGATAGTGTGTGTCTATATGGGTGTGAGCATGCATTTGTGTGACATAAGACAGACAAGAAATTTGTATCTACACTATAAAGCACATAAGATCTGCAGCATTTGAACATGGATTGTGATCTTATTTGGAGTTAAAATCACTTGTTTGATCTGGATCAAATGACTCTGCCGTATGTGTGGATTTACACAAGCATACGAAACACAAGCAGAAAGAAAACCAAGAAAGAGAAGTCGGACTGTGTTGTTGTACAACTGTCAGCAAATCAATACATGACCACAACACTGACAGGAAAACCCAATCAGAGGCCAAAGGCTGGAGGTACAGCTTCAACTCTTACACTGAGAGCTACAGTAAACCATGTTGCTGCAATGGTGTGTTTCTTTCTCTGTTCTCATCTGGATTTGATTAAACTTTATATTACAGATGGATCTACCTTTAGTTTTCATCAGGAGTGGAGATCCTTGGAGCGCACGGACAGACTCTCCTCCAGAACGAAGATCAGTGAGACAGCGCTTGACAGCAACAAGAGTCCCAGGATGCATCAATCATCCAGGGCTGGCCTGTGAGAGAAAGTCACCAACCTCAGAATTGTTACATACAATCTCGGTATGTGCAATTGGTGTAAGTATGAATCTTGCATTACATGTGTATGAAACTTGCTACGGATACTAATTTGTAATGTAATTCCCCATTTTACATGCAAAAGATATGAAATTCCTCATAGCATATTGCAACAACACAGTCATAGTACACCTATCTGTGTAATTGCAGTGTTAAAAACACATTTGGCCGATAAAATGTTTTGGATTCACATGTAGGCGGATGAGTTATGTGAACACACACGTATGATAAACACACACGCATGCAAAACAATTTGAGGGGTGTAGGGGGGCTGGGGTGTCGCAGCATGATGCCCATCTATCTTTCTGACATCTCCTAACCCAATCCCAGTGGGGCTAACTGAATTCAATCCTCAACATTAGATAAGCACATACCCCTCCCCTCTACATGTGTGTGTGTATGTGTGTGTGTGTGTGTGTGTGTGTGTCTACGAACATATCACACACATAGCAGGTTTAGATTGTTTCTACAGTCAAGTGTTGGTGTGCAGGTCACATAGCGAGATTTGGAACGAGGCAGAAATCAAGAGAAAAAAGCCAACATGCCCTGCAGACAAAGAGAGACCCTGGCAGAGACAGAGGGAGAGAAAGAGGTTTGACGTTGCTTGTCCTGCGGGAGTCCATCCTCGGTTTCCTCCCTCACCCTTTCTCCCCCTCTCTGTCTCCCTCGCTCTCCACCCCCTGCCTTGCACACCACCCCCTCTGCCGCCTCCACCACCGCCTCTCTGGTTCTTCCCTCTCAGCAGCTCTCTGCTGATTGTTTGGGCTTCTTGGTGCCTATCAGGCCCATCGCTCTATGTTTCCATCAAACACAGCATTTATCTTATCATTGCCTTGACAACTGCCTATTAGTCCAAAAGAGTCTGCAGGCTCTGTGTTCCCATGGCGATGACATGGTGACATTGCCGGGCACCTCTGAACCGCCTGCCGAGATAGTGGACCCTTTTCCTCTCCTCCTCTCACCCTGGTCTTCCCTCTGACTTCCTCTTTGTCCATCCCTTTGCCTCCCGTTTGCTCCTCCTTTGGCAGCAGCCCACCCTCCCCGCAGCTTACAACTGCTTGAGGGTGTGCACATAAATGTGTGTGTTTGCAAACATGCACATTTATGACAGATGGGGAATGCTCTTGCTCAGTGTGTCTGACTGCCTATGTATCTATTTGTCTATGTGTCTGTATATGTAATATGGTTCTTATTGTCACCAAAGAGGGGAGACAACAAACAGAAATTGTTTGTGTTTTGTGTGAGTTGTATATTTGTGTTTCAGGTGGAATATGACCTCATTAGTGAGGGTCTGGAGATGGCAAAACATCTGACAGAGATTTTTTATCTATGTTCTGTTTACTGGAAGAGACAATCACATGAAGATCAAATAGAAACCAACAGAAGGACAAATTCTAGTGAGAAGACAAGCAAATTCTGTACTTATAGTGTTACAGACCAAGTGGCCCAACAGTTGCATCACTGGGTCCTGGTTCCCTTGATGCTTTTCATGTCTGTGTTAACATATTCAATTACCAAGAAAACACAAGTTCAACAGTAACAACCATATAGTCTGATTAAGAGACCTGCTGTGTACAATGTTGTGGGGGGGTTAACAGAGAGAAAAAAACACCCAACAAAAACCCACTTTTAATTTTTTTCTTTTTTTTTTTACCAAAAACAGCAAAGACTGAACACAAACCTCAAGCTCCAGCCTTAATCAAGCCTCTTGTTGCCTGCCAGTACTGTTTTAGGTTTACGAATAGCAGTGATCAGATGCTAACCTGTCAAGTATCTTCATGTTGAGCACAGACACAGATAGGTAATTAGAAGGAGCAATATAAATAACAGTATTGGAACATTGTGCTGACTAAATCCTGTTTCCTCACTCCTCTCTGCTCTCCTCCTCTTGTTCTACTTCACAGCTGCTAGGTGTGTATTTACGACTGGACTGCAGGAGTTTATGGGTTCAAAATGCAGACTGGGTCATCTTGTCTGCGGTTATTTGTGCACAATCACACTCTGTCTTTTGCAGGAATGATTAAAATCACATGTTGTAATCTGGCATTTTACTTTGTGCTTCTTAAAAGAACAGGAGGGACGAGGATGCGCACGTACACACTTATGCAAATGCTTTAATTTGACCTCTTATCAGCATGTTATCCTGTGGTCGGTGATTCAGCGCATGAGCTGTGATGTTCTCTGTCTCTGTCCTCTCTCTTGCTGGATCTGGATGAGAGAGGATGGGGTCTCCAAGGGCAGCTCACAGGGGCCCAGCTCTAATAATAGAGTGTAAATCTCAGTCATTACTGCTCTGACAGGACACTGTGTCATCATTGTCTGGCTCACAACTCTACTCGAGTGAAGAGGCTTCAAGTTAACTACTGTTTTTATTCTGGGCAGCCCAGAATCCCTTGTAGTTTGGTAAATGACATAGTGTGAGGGGAGTAATGAGTGCAGCACAGTCATCACAAGATGTTTGATTCAAGCTGCAACAACAGATGATTTGATACTGAACTCTGACCTGCTGCCTATCGACGCAGGCAACCATCCAGACCCAAAAACCTTTGCACTCTTGAAGAGTTTTTTGAATACAAATGCCAGGCAGAGTTTTCCCAACAAATGTTGAAAACTACCGTTGTAACACAAGTACTTTAGTAGACCCCTTGCTGCTGTTAAAACAGCACACTAGTGGGACTGACATTCCATATCCTGTTAAGCATGAAATGATCATTGGTCTCAGTAACGGCGGGCCATAAAATCGCATTTCAGCATCCATCGATTTGTATTTCACAGTAAATGGCGAGTAACAAACCGCAGGGCTGTTGAGCGGTGCAGTGTAAACGCGTCTCTGATAAACAGTTAAAGAAGTTCATCCACTCTGCTGAACTGCGACTTGGCGGCAGAAAAATCAACACTAATCTGATGAGCGGCAGCAAAACAAATTCTGCTGTTGTGCTCTCAACGTGGAACTCAAAGGAGAGGAGAGGAGAGGAGAGGAGCGATCAAAACAAGAGTGAGGGGAGAGACACTATAGATATGATGCATAGGAAGAAGTGGGGAGAAAAGAACACCGATTTTTTCCCCCCCATAAATTGCATAGTTTGCCCCTCTCCTTTAAGACAGTTCTTAGGCTTAAACAACTGATGTAGATTTGATTGTTTTAGCCAGATTGCTGCAAATCACATACATTACTGTTAACTATTGTTCATAACATGTCATACTTACATTGATTTGCTGAATTTGAGAGGGTCATTGGTTTCCATTTATCTCAGTCTGACAAAAATCGACTTGTGGACATGAAAAAATGACTTGAATCATTCAGAATGTACACTCAACATATTTTGGTCAAAGTTATAATAGTGAGGAATGTCTTAAGAATTAAATCGAGACAAAGGTCTTCAGGTTGAGTGCAATGTAGGAAATTAACCTAAATGAATTTGGTGGGTTCTGTAAATTGTATGGCAATACATGCTACAGTGATTGGTCAAAACGTGAGTTTAAACATGCAAAAACAATTTGTATGGTATTTTAACTCATATCTTCAGCTACCTTTTACCCTGCTTTCGCTACCTCTTTTCCCTGTCTCTGCTTTATTTTCTCTAGTCTCTCTCTCTGTTCTTTTCAGAGGAAAATGCCAGATCAACAGAAACGTCACATCCAGGATAAGGGGGTAACTTTTGTATCTTATAATTGAAGTGCCTTCCTACCTTAGTGTCTGACAGCAGCTTTTGACAAGTGATGTGTTTTTTGAAAGTGAATCAGCTTTCTTTGGCTCTGAGTGCTATAGACAGCAGAGATCAGTGAGGGTCAAACTGAATGCTGGTCTCTACACTGAGTTACTGCTGCCTCCTGCCATCACAAAGCTTGTCATTCATTTCATCGTTAATCTGGCCTTCTTCTTTCAGCTGATGCATTCTTACTGTGTTTGTTTTCCCCCAAAGTCAGACATACAGTTCAACTTGTTCAAAGCCACTAAAAAAAACATGATCGTTCTCACGAGAACAATTAGAGCTTAAGTAATGTGTAAAGAAAATCTGTGAAGCTGAATGAATCAATACATGTTGACAGTGCATCAAATCACTATGTATAATGGTAAAGGGGTCATTGTAGTAAAGGACCAACAGATAATTATTAATTAAGATGTAGCAACTTTATAGGTGAATTACAAGTCAATGGAGTGTACTGGAGTGGACTGCAAAAATGACTGTGCTTGAAGTAACTTGACGTTAACTATGTTGATAACCATATAACGCATTTGGCTTCGGTGTAGGCTAGGCTTCATAACACAACCTGCCCCCTCCCTTTATAAGCTACTGAGGATAAAAGCAGACAACCCAACTCTCCCGGACGTTCCGGGAACGGATCCTTGACGCCCGCAAATGAGACACAATCTCCCGGAATCTGGAGCGAGCAAGCAAGAGCGCGCACTTCAGAGTGACTGCGCGCGTGCGAGAGCACATAATCCTGATAGATCAGTGTTGCTGCTTATTAGGCCAATTGCACCGAAATCTTCTAAAGTGCAGGAGCAGTTCACACTACATTAAACTAGAAAGTGTGTGCTGCATCCTGCTGAGGTCGTCACAAAGCGCGCGTGCGCACGTATGCACGCGCACAAAAAAAGATTGGTTGTCTATCACTTTTGCGCGTCATATCAATTGTCATATCAATGATATAATGTCACCAGTGGCGTGCACAGATAGACCCTAGGTGGTGCTATAGCACCTGCCCGTTGCCCTCTGGACCAAGCAAGTGCCCTTTTGAAAGTTTGTTGTTTTTTTGTTTTTTTAACAGTGGCCCATGTTGACATGATAATCTATAAATGCTCGACGATTAAAAGCGTGTGATAATAATAATTTTCAGTCAGCATTGCGTATACCCACTTCTAAATCCCCCCTGATGCGCACCATTCAGTAGTATCTGCGAGCCAAATTGCCCATTTTTTTCCTAGGATGGCGAAGCCATGACCCACGCTACTCTGCCTCTAATTGGCTAGTACACGCTGTCAATCTAATCAGTAAACTGATGAGCCAATCGGAGGCAGGGAAGGGCGGGCCATGCCGAGGTAAATATTGCTAACCGACGAATTTACTTTTACAAGTTTACTTTAAATGATTAGCCTTTAGGATATGCAATGAACCGGTAAGTTTAGGTAGATTGCTAGTTTGGGTAACTTCTGAAACATTGGACACAGAGAACAGTGCAACACAAATAATACAACATGTTGCCAGTGAGATGCAGAGTAAAATCATCAGTAGCATTAGTGCATTATCCTTAAATTAGCTATCCTAATTGACGAGGCATCTTCTTTAAGTCACAAAGCTGTCATGACAGTTTCTATTAAAGCATCAATTCAAGAAGAAAGCACTTTTGAGTTTATCTGATTGATTTTGATGAGTGGAAGAGAATGATATGTGTTTTTTTTAATCTAAGGTGAAATATGAACAAGGATGCATTGTCAAATTCAGATCTGAAGTATTTTATTTAAATAAATATTCAAAAAATAACTGAAACACCATGTTTGCCTCATTTATATTGTACATTCACGCAGGCTGCCTGTGTGACCATTAATACCTACAAACTTCTCCTGATCAGGTCATGTTAGTTTTATAATAGTGGCACATCTGGCCCACACTATCTGTTGCTAATCAGCTGTTCAAAGAGACAGTTTACAAAAGAAACTACTGACTTGCCAAGTGAGAGAATAGGTGTCATTCCTTATTCATTAGTCCATCCACAGTGTAGATGGACTAAAGTTCACTCAAAATGCATAGTTGTCTCTCACTAGTCTGTGGGCCAGTATTGGTTTAGTCATTTCATAATCCTTCCTCCCTGAGATCAAGCAGCAGAAATTATGTGACAATGAGCAAATACTACTGACAGATTTTTGGGTAAACTAAATAGAGTAGTCTTACATGTCACTGTTTCTAAAACAGGGCGTTTTTCTGGTCTGCGTTAAAAAAGGGCAAAATTGAGAGTATACCCACTTCTCCAGGGACCACTACACCACTGATTGTAGCTGCCTAACTTGCTAAAAACCTCATGTGCGTATATTCCAGAGAAATAAGACAAAAGTGATTGACTGATCAGTGCTATAGTCCAATTGAAAGGTCAAGTAATTTTATTAACATATTGACATAAATAAATATGCAATTACATTCAACATGTAACTGTAATGTTTTTTTGTTTAAAAAAAAAAAAATCTCACACTGCTATAATAAGGCAGCCGACAGTTCCACCTGCCGCACAAAGTGCCCTTATTTTTCACTGAGCACCTGCCCCCCAGAATGTCTGTGCACGCCACTGAATGTCACTGTGTGGATCATTAACTTTGTTGCAGTGTGGTCCCTGGTTATAGTTAGTGAACTATCAGCCTCTACCTGCTCAGATCTCACAGTCAGCAGCAGGAGAGGAGGAGAGCAGCAGGGGAATCTAGCGCACATAGTTTGTATGGTAGCCTAATGATGGAAAAAGTAAAACTGGTAACTACAAAAATAAACCATTATTATTATTTATCTTTTATTTATTGTTCCAACAGCTCAGGTCGATTGAACAACAGAAAATACCTCTTTTTGTGTAGCATACATGTCTATGTTATTTTGTTAAAGCTTTCAGACATTAACATTTAGTTGTTTTGTTTAAATTATTATTTATAATGTAATATTACTTTAACAACTCAGGGACGTCCAAACAGCAACATGTTGTTTGAGCACCCCCCCCCCACACCCCCCCAGTGTTGCTAGGTTACTGACACACAGCACCGCTGCTATAAACAATTCTACTAGAAACACTGCATACCCCAAGTCGAAAAAAAAAATCAATGACCATTTTAAAACAACCTATGATTGTGTTTTCATGGCAAGTGACATCTTGTGGCCGTGCAAATGTCCTCTCTTAGAAGCGCGGGTGGAAGAGGTTTGATGTTGTTTTACCACTATAAATCCTGTTGGTGGGGAGGTGTGGGTGGAAAGTTGTTTCAACAGTGCATGTGATTGTGATGTTGTTACCAGAAGCCAAAGTTTGTATCAAACTGTCAATGCTGACTGCTTTTAACCAGACTGCACTTCTCTAACCAGGTAGTTTTTAAATAACCTGCCTAAATGCTACAAAAAACGGATCGGTAGAAAGATTCTTACAGCTAAATGCAGACAATACAGAAAACCCCTCCTAGTCTTGTCCCTAAGATGAGGGAAGCTCTTGGATCTCTGACTTTGTTGGTTAAATCCTGCATAAGAAATCTAGGTGTCACTTTAGACCAGGCTCTGACTCTCCTCCAAAAGGTCTCATGTGATACAGATTCTGATTGCTCTTTACTGGCTCCCCATAAAATTCAGATTCCAATTCAAAGTTCTTGTGATCACATATAGAGCTCTGCATGGTAAGGCACCTGTCTACATTATAGATCTATTGCAGCCTTATGTCACGAGCAGGTCTCTGAGGTCCCCTGATCAGGCATTACTGGTTGGTCCTTGATCTAGGCTTAAAACTAAAGGAGACTGAGTTTTTGAGGTTGTTAAACTTTGAAACTCTCTCCCTTTGGGTTTGAGGCACTTTTTTAAAAACTGTCCACAGAGAACACAGATCTTAAGACCCATTTGTTTACACTTGCTTTGATGTAATTTTTATATTTTCTATTAAATTCTATTCTTTTTTACATTTTATGTCTGTATGTATGTTTATGCTTTATGTCTTCTCTAAAGCATTTTGTGACATCTCTGCTTTCGAAAGGTGCTCTATAAGTAAAGTTACTTAATTACTTACTTAACTCTGTGGTTTTATTGGAGACATGAGGATGACTATAGTAGCAACTTTCAGCCATACCATATGTTTCTCTAACCTTAAGGAACTTAAGGAAAAATCCCAAACCACAATCTTTCCCTACACCTAACCAGACATTAATCATAGCAATATCACATCATAAAACATCTTTATTTTTAACAGTGATTTTTCACAGACAAATGATGTCTTGCTGGTCACTGCCAGCACCAGATTAGAAAATGCTCCTAAATGGTCAAACAACATATTTGGTCATTTAATTTTGAGGACTTTTGTTATGTGGATGACACTCATAAACAACATTTTGTTATTTAGGTATGTGGACTTGTTGCAATTAAAATGTATTCACTTACTTTACTACTCAATCAGAATTGACTTTTTTCTTCTGTTTTTTGAGTAATTTTAGCTGCCCTGGGAAAACATTTTGACCCACCTTTAGATAATATACCTCAGCACTGTGATGGTAATGGATGGCACTTTCAGTTTCAGCATGTCAAACATGAGCAAGTGACTTTTCTTTTAATTTGAGATCATGATGTTTCAGGCATGGATTCTTCTTTGGTGTATGTTTCATGGTTCTGGTGGTGCAGCACAAAGCTCATCCATATCCTGCAGTTTCTGTGTCTATAATCTCATCTTTGTCTGTACTGTTTAGCATCGCTTCATCAGCAGGCAGTTAGTGAACCTTCAATTATATCTTTGACCAACACACACAGCCAGTCCTCATCACTGGAACCCAGCCACATCCACATGGAATGGAAATATGGTAGGCATCAAGTCTTTTTGTCTGGAAATTTTCCTGAATTTTACTCCCTCTGCCTCTCCTTGGCGTCTTCCCATTTTCCCACTCCAGCTCTGTGTGTGTGTGTGTGTGTGTGTGTGTGTGTGTGTGTGTGTGTGTGTGTGTGTGTGTGTGTGTGTGTGTGTGTGTGTGTATGTGTGTGTGTGTGTGATATTATGAAGAACAGATTTTCCAGAAAGGAAATGAAAGGGCTTGTTAGCAAAGGAGAAAGAGGCAGAGAAAGACACAGATCAGAGGGCCAGTGTTGAGGCTGACAACAGCCCAGTCTCACAGCACCATCCCACCGACCCACCCAGCAGCTCGCCAACCTTCACAAGGCTGCATAAATCCACATGCAGGTCACATTACTGCTCGCCTTCATCAATGTTTACTGGCATGTTAAAGATTGTAATAACATCGGTCAGGACAGAGATTTTTAATTTAGATGTTTTTTTTAACAAACAAACCCAGCTGTGGTGAATGGAGAAACAGTCAGAGAAGAGACAGATGCTGGCACTGAGGAGAGAGGTGTAACCACATTTGGACTGAGATGAGACCGGGGCCTGCAAGGTCATGCTCTATAAACACTCTTCAAATCACGATGCTAGACTTTTGTTATACGTACTAGGCTCAGTCAACCGTTTGTGCATGTCTTCATGTTTTCAGTGGTCATTTGAGGTAAAATAATAAAAGCGGTTTGAGTCATGACAGTAAACATTCAGCTACAGCAAGAAAATATAACCCACAAAAACAACTGTGCACAGGCAAATCAGAAATTCCCCCTTTTTAATTTTTTTTTTTTTTTTACAATCGCCAACATCTCTTTACCTCGCTCTCGTTTTTTACCTTCTGTGTAAAGTCTTGAAGCTGAAACACAGTTTGTCAGTGTATTTTCTTTGGTTAACGGGCCATAGCCCTGCTTCACTTAGATATATTGGATTTTGATCAAATGCCTGAAAAGTGGCACAAGGACTCTGTGCTTATTTTAACTGTAATGTTGAATACACAAATCAGACGGGTGCTGTGATGAGGCACACACACACACACACACACACTTGCACACTACCCTCTGCCCTATAGATTGTTGCTGGGCTGAAGCTTGAAAAGTCTTGTCTTGTTCAAGGTTATACACCCACTGTTCTGTTCCACCGAGCTGTGTAACCATAACAGTTTAATGACATGCTATTACAGGGCTATCACACTTACAGCATCATGTTAACACCACAACCACTGCCTCGGTCCCACACAGACAGTAGGCTATATCAGATTTAGGGCTTAATCCTACTCATTTGGCCTTTTGTTTCCCACTTTCACATGCACTTTCTTCCTTCTTTCTTCTTATTTCTTTCTTCTTTTTAAACTTCATCACTCAGTGATTGAAAGGGACTTGGAAAGTTCCCACACTGTACGCAAATATGATCCAGGTAGTTCACTTAAATATTTTTGACAGAAAGTTATAGTTATTAATTACATGACAGACTATGATATTTAAACCTATAATAAATAAAATGGGCTCCACCTGAACCAATTATATTAAAATACACATTACATACATTGGTAATTGGATTAATTAAAAATGTAATCATAATAAATCCCATGACTTTGTGTGGTTAATCACACATTTTTTAACTGTTCAAAAGTTTTTTTAATACTCTTATCAACATTGAAGTAGACAAGATATGCTTGCTTTATGCAAATGTATGAATTTATTCTTGGAAATTAATAAACAACACAAAACAATGACAAAGTCTGTCAGAAACCCTCATTGGTAGGGTTGGGCGATAAAACGATCCTGATCATTTCCACGCCAAAATGTTCCACAATAACAATAATACATTTCTGAGATTTATTTTCGATAGAGTTATTTTTGAGTTTGTTTTCCTCTACTTACAAACAGTAACAGTCAATAGTACAGCCAAGAAACATGTGGTTAATGCATATTTCCAGTTTCCAGTACAGGGTGGCTATTGTGTGTTCAACAGGCCAACATATTCCTTTGTTTAATGTAAAGCCATGTTGGATCTATTGAATGTTTGTCACGTATTCATTCTGATAATAAATATTTACATTATGAACCATAATTAACCTTTTGGTCTCTTTTGGGGTTCTGACCTAAGGAGAATACTCTTAAAACTGTAAATTGATCATCATTATTATTATTATCATTAAATGCATATCATGATAATTATTGACATTGATCAATATAAAAAAACATATCATCATAACATGTTTAGCTCAATAGTTCAATTCAGCACTACTCACAGTTAAAGCATTTAGCTTTTTAAAAATTTCAAATCATAACTTGTGGCAAACTAAAGCTCAACCAGCAACAGATGGGCACATTGGCCAGCTAAATTTTCCATTACTTCAGTACTGATTAAATATCACTTTGTGGATCCCTCACTTCAAAAGCAAATCACACAATGTAATTGTGTCCAACCTCACATGGGAAAAATAAAGGCTCACAAAAACATCCCCTAGTGCTATGGGATAATAACAGGATAATACAAAATAAAACAAACAATAAAGTGAGCAGGAAACAGTGGAAAGGGGTAAAAGAAAGAAAATTACTTTCACTCTTCGCTCATCATACAGGTTGTGTGTCCTCGTTATGCTGGTGGCTCTAAATTCAAGTACAGTCGTTGGATGCAATCTGAATGATTTCACGCAAGACCCTCGTCCTCCAAAATGTTAATTGGCCTGCAAGCTGTAGCCATGCATTCAGCTATTGCTGTTGAAAGATTGCTGCTTGTAGGTTTGGCCATGGGTTTCCCCTGGCATGCTATCAACCGAGTGGGATGGTTCAGGGCTAACAAGGCTGCCTGCATTAGCATTAGCTGTGAGCTTCTCTAGCAATTGGTTTTTAAAGGACTAGTATGTAAGATTTAGGGGGATCTATTGGGAGAAATGTAATATAATATTCATAAATATGTTTAAATTAGTTTAAATTGTTGTTCTTGTTACCATAGAATGAGCAATTTATATCTACATAGGGAGTGGCTCCTCTTCAAAAGCCACTATGTTGCACTGCCTCGTTTCTACAGTAGCCCAGAATGGACACACCAAACACCGGCTCTAGAGAGGGCCTTTCAAGTTTTTTGCAAGATCCAAGTGTGGGTTCTCCTACATGGTTGGAATGGGAGCAATTGAGAGGGGGGATATTTTTGGTTCCAATCTCACCACTAGATGCCACTATATCCTACACACTGGTCCTTTAAAACTAGATGTACTCGAGAGGTAACTCAGTTCACACTGAAAGTAACTACAAAAATATCCTTGGTCTTGTTGACAGACCCATCTGACAGGACTTTGAAGCAGAACTTTCCATTCAAAATACTTTTTCTTCATCTATTGTTGCTTGCTAGTTGCCATCTGACTTAGAGCTTAGGGCTAAACTACATGTGAGGCGAGGGGTTATCATAACAGAAACTTCTTCAGATTCTTCTTCTTCTTGTTCTTGTTTTAAGGCAGTTGAAATCCAGTATATTGGTGCATTACTGCCACCTTCCACAGCCTGTGTTAGTGATATTAAAACAAATTGTGGCATTAAGACAAATTTGGGAAACAAATTATTATCTCTCATTATTATCAACTCTTACTGCCCTAACTAGTAATACTATTACAATAATCCAATAGACTAACAGGTTCCATTGTACCTTTAACATTACTTTTGGTACTTTTACTTAGAGGACTTTTACTTGTAACGCTACTTTTACGTTAGTAAAGTAACTTAAGACTTGTTCCCTCGGAGCCTCTTCATCACTAAACTTGACATACTGTATCTCTTCTCTCTGATTCATCATCAAAACAGAAGAAAAAGCGAAATATTTCTTGTGTAGTCTGGTGCGCACAACAAACAAAGCTGGTCTGACTTGTTTATTTTGATGCATTAAACCTGACCCTCAGATTTGGCCACAACAGCAAACCCATGCCAACCCTCGAAGCAGAGCTAGTCACTTGTGATTTATTTCATATTTACATTTGATTGGGGGCTGTTTTTGGGGTAATCAGGCTCTGACAGTGGGCCCTGTGCTGTGGCTGAGCTGTTTACATAGCTCTGCTTGAGACATGTTGACAATGAGGAGGGCTGAGATGAAGAGTGGAGCTGCTCTCAAGGTCTGGACAGTATTTAGATCTTAGTTGGGAAGGACAGGTCAACAAGGGCAGAGAAAACGGGTAAAAAAAAACAAAAAACAGGTTGGGCAGAGGACAGGAAGAATAAGGAAATGAGAGAAAATGTGATTATTTTATGGTTTTAGAGGAAGAAAAACAACTTTTATACTGTTAATAGCAGCCGCTAGATATGTTTTGTATTTGTTGGCCAATTTTGCAGTTTGGCATAGTCTAGAAACAAGTTTAATCATGCTAAAGCACTAACATTTTGGTGTCAGGACAGTCTTGACTGACAGTACCCTCAATAGACTGGAATGCCACACATTTTCTCAACCCCAAATGAACTCACCAACTAAAATGTGTATTGTTTTGGCTCTCAATATGAGAGCTACTTACATCCAAAGCAAAACACTCATTTTTCCTCACATGTTGTTTTCAAGTCATTTTGGCCTGACAGTGGGTACAACAAACGAGTTCATGTAAGTGAGTAAAATATGGGCTGAAGGGAGCTGGACTGAAATGGTCAATCCAAACCAGGAAGATCATCTCACTTTCTCTGATCTTACTTAAAGGAATAATGTCTGTTTTTTTTTTTTTTTCGCTTGAAAATAAAAACCATGCTATATGTATGACCCCAAAAAGTTACAAAAAGTTAAATTCCTGATAAAGAACATACAGCTGGAGCTGTCACACAGGCATCTCCTCTTTTCCTCAACAGTAAAAGACCCCCGTTTGAGAAAGTCAACAGCCCCCTCTGCACCTGTTCTATAGCAGAAGGCCCCGGGTCACTGACGAAAAAAAAGAGAGACAAAAAGACATGTTTGTGAATTTTCCAGTGCGAGCAGGAGCAGTATTGAACTTTTCACATTGAGTTGCATCAAAAACCTGAAAAGTTTAGAGTGCCTAATCAATTTACCAAAAGGTTTTTGTTTGACTGCAGACCAAAAGTCAAATCTTTGAAAAGCAGAGGCTGACATCCTTAAAAAAAATAAAAAAAATAAAAAAATAATACATTGAACCCACGCCTTTGTATTCTTTTGGTCTTTGTTTATAGAAGGTTCGTACATGGAGGAGGAGGTAGTTGGCGCTGAGTATCAACCTCAAGTAATATCACACACACATACAGGCACACACACACATTTTTCCAGTCTTTAAAAGAAATGTATAACGCTGTTAGATATTATTTCAAGTCGAGGTACTGATTTCAATGCCAAATGTCAAATCAGATGTAGATGACTAGGAGGGTTCTTTATGCTAACAAGATGGTTAATATTCTGATGATATGTCTACATGAAGCCTGAGTGTGTTTTAATATCCCAGAGAAGGTGTGTGTGCACGTCTACCTCCACATAGAGACGGGGATGGTGCACCCAGGGGCGAGCCGACGCACAAGCTAGCCTGTGTCGGCTCGACTGGAGCGCCTTGCTGTTTTACCGCAGGAAGTAACACAAAAGAACAGCAGGAATGTTTATGAACACCTCCAATCCCCGAGGACCTGTGGGCTGACCTGATTATCGCCTGTCTGTAATTCCACAGTCGGCAAGGTGCTGCTACTCCTGGAGGGGTTTGAAGGGTGTGAGAGTGTGTGTGTGTCTGTGTGTGTGTGTGTGTGTGTGTATTCCATCACTGATAGGTATCATTAAACATCATTAGAGGGTTGGAAGAGTCTCAAGCTGCTTTGGTTTTGTGTGTGTAAGACTGTTTCTGACAGACGCACTCTAGGAAGATCACTCACAGCATAGCCCTGAAGACACACACACACATTTAAATGCACACACAGATACACACACACACAGTGAACACAGGGTGTTTATCAGTCAAGCTTGTTTTGTTATTGCATGCATTCTTTTGACATGAGCTCTGACTGTGGCCTTTGTAAAAGAGGAAATCAAATAACAGGGCCAACAGGAGCAGAGCTACAACCCCCTCCAGCATATACAAACAGAAATAAACCTCGGCTGTCTATATCTAACAATAGGACAACAACTTTTACTTCAAGGCTATTGCAAAGTTTGAGCAGTCATTTAAATGTTTGTGTATATTTGTCTACTTGTGTATTCCGAGACGGCTGGCATCTTCTCTTTCATTTCCCTAGACGGCTATTTGTTAAGTTATGTTTAGTATTCACTGCCAGGATGTGTCATGAGTGATTCTGTTGATCAGCTGTTGATTCGTGGGCCGATCGAGGAATGCCGCGGTTAACTGGTTCAGCGTGTTTAAATGTAGAGAGCAGTGGTGAGGACCAAGCCCCCAATCAGCCCAGTGACCTACACTGTGTTAGCGAGCACAGCCACAAAACATCTCTATCCATCATTGGATGTAGCATATCCACGAACATAAAGGTGGACACAATGGAGATCAGAGGGGGCCATAGCATAGCTGGGTGCTGCCATCTTCTGGCCAGGCGCCACAGGAGGAGGGCAAAATCCTCTGGCAGGGAAGAGTATCTTTTTTTCTTTTCTTTTCTATATTAAACTCCATAGGTACAATCATAGTAGAGTATTACACCAATGAAGTCGATTCTGCAGACCTTTCAGCCACATAACATCATTCATCAAATCTCATATTTGTTGCAGCTTAAAATCATGTTTAAAGACTTCTCTCCCTTCCTTCTTCAAACAGAAAACACCTCCAAAACTTGAGCTGATTCTTTAATCTCTGTGTAACAGGCGATTCATGGTGAGCGACTTAGAACACTTCAAAGCTTCAATAAGCTGTATTTCTTTACAGTGGAATATGCTGTATCTCCTCAGGTGATTGTAGAGGACTACAGAGCAGCTGGAAAAAAGCTCCTGGCTACCTCTCTCCACCCCAGCTGAACGCGTCAAGCTAATACGTGGTGACACGTAGTGAGTTATTGCACTGAGTACCAGGCCGCTGGTTCTGCTCACAGGCCTGGTTTGATCTTTTATTTACACTCCTTTTTGCTCAGGATTTCAGGACAATTTTCCCAGCTCTTCAGTCAACAAACTACAAAGCTGGGCCCCCGTCTCTGGGAGGCATGTTGAATAGAGAAAAAGACCGGTTTGGCTGCTTGCTTCAGAAACAAAAAACGACATCAGTTCAGCCACTTTGGACTCTATGTTGGCCTGGTAAATAGGTTGATGCAAGCGTGACAGCTTGGGAGGGAAAGGTGTGTGGATGGATGAATGGGCGAATGGATGGATGACGAGGCAGCTGTGAGACAAGTGAGAGAAACTGGCCAACAGACTGACTATCTATGAGAGACCGACAATGCAGACAGAAAGACAGATATAGCATTACATAGTCAAGGTGGAGGACAAACCATTTTGACGTTGCAAGAACGGTTGCATATTCACTCAAGTGGCTGTCTGCATAAGAGAAATAGAGCCAGTACCTAAAACTATTATTCCGCTATTAGTTTTCTGCAGGTCACGATTGTGGCATAATGCAATAGCATTCATCTATTTCATTCATTTTAGTTCTTAGAGAGCGACACACAATTTAATTACCCATCCTCCTCTTTGGCTGTGGGAGCGGGAGCAAGCGTCTCCCCCCCTCCCTCCACTCACTCACTTCTCGTAAAGGATCGAGGGTGCCGAAACAATGATGGATAGAGTCTGAAAAGTGCATTATTTCTGATGCATTTTTGATTATTTCTACCCTTTCCCTTTTTTCAGGTAATGCAATAAGCCTGATACGCCCTGAGTTCTGTCAGAGACATGGATATTGCAACAGCTCAGGCATCGCTTTCTATCGGCAGGAAAGTCATTGTTTCTGAAACATGTGGTTCTCTGTTGGTTTTTTTTTATAGTTCTTTAACTCTTTTTCCCCCTTTTTTTCATTTTTGTCTGCGTCTGTCTGTCTGTCTTTTTTTCCTCCCACAGCCTTTGTGATTTTGTCTGTCTATCTGTCTCCAGCTTGGAGACATTCTCATTTGGACCAGTGCCTTGGATGCCCCAATAGACTGCCACGATAGTTCCTCATCGAAACAATTTCAAGGACCTCTTCAAAGTGAATGAATCAATAGTGCTCATATGTGGGGTTAAAGCAGAGGTTACGCTGATATTGTTCAACTCCAGACACTCCCTTAGCCCCAACATGCTAGCCAGAGCCGGTGACCTCTTGTTTGGTTAATATAATTCATTCTGTAAATAGAGAATATCAATCTCTCTAAATATAACCCCACTTTTTGCCCTAAACAAATAAATATATATTTAAAAAACATAAAGCAGAAGACAAACCTTAGGGCTAATACTTTTATGTCTAAACTTGTTTTTTCCACAATCAAACAATGCAAATGTTTCTGATGTCTGAAATGTGGGTGCTGCCAGCCAGCATTGATCCCATCCCATAGTCCTTAAAGCTATTCTCAACCAAACCAATTGTAAGTGGAGTTCTCTTTATACAGATTACTTTAACACTATTTTCCTTACTATATTTTTTAGTTCCCTTGCCGAGATTTAATTACAGATGGATGATGCAATAGTTTCTTAATTCATGTAAAAATATGACTGATTCTGAGTATTGTATTGTGTGAAAATATAATTTAAATATAATTATTTTACAATTATTCTTATTAATTGTTACAGGTCAGAACCCAAAACAAATGTACTGAAAAACTATACTGAATCCAACAGAAATGCATCAAATTAAAAAAAGAAAAAAAAAATCCGTAATATGGACTTTTGTAATGTCTTATTAGACACTACTTACAAAGTAAAGCACAAACTTACACTATTTAAATTAAGAAAGTCACAGAACCTTTAGGCTGCATTCAAAAAGTTCATTTTATAATCAGTACGGTTTAATAGCTTTCATATTAATTGCATCAATTTGTCCACTGCTATCATCAGTGCTCAACACAGCTTTTTTCATAGAGGACATTAAGACATATCTCAGTAGGAAAAGCACAGGTGAAAATAATAAATGAATGATGGCTAAATGTCCGGTGTGTGTCATAACGTCATGGCTTGCTGAGACTTGAATATAATGGAGCCATTGTTAATGTTATTGGTAACATGCTTTTCCCACTAAGTAGAAAATGTCCTCTCGCACATCTATAGACAGCTCTTCATTGTACTGAAATGAGTTTATGGTTTTATTGAGTGAACGTTATTTAACTCAGTAACTTTAGTTTGATTCTCTTCATATTAATCAAATATGCAACCGAACAAATAGAAACTACGCTCACTTGAATTTGCAGTAGAATTGCTTTACATCATTTCTATGTTGGGTATTTCTAGATAAAAACAAAGACTCGTTTTAATGTGTATTGACGCTCTGTAGTGAGGCTATATGTCACTACAAGAAAGAGTTTCTGTATTACACCAAAAGCTCGCCAAAGAACCACCATTTGGCACAGCTGATCATCCCTCATTGTATGAATGTAAGTCCTGCACCTTGCTAACCTTTTTCTTACATACCAGTGTTACACACACACGCTTTTCTTTGATTCAGGCAACAGCTCGACACATACAGAGCTGTGCTGCACCACTGGGTAACGAGCACAGGTGAAGCAGTCCAGGTGAGCTTGGCAGGAGAACGCAGGCGTCTGTCTGTAGGACGTGAGACTCAGATGGGCTCTGAAGCTTCGTCTTGGCACTCCACTTCACACAGATACACAATGTAACCCAAGTAAGGCAATAATATACAGTACACAGCATTGGCCGTGCTCCATTATGTGTGTGTGTGACTGGCCACAATCCTTTTTTGTAATGTACAGTGGAAAAAGCCTGATCACTCATTGTTTAATTAGTGCATGTGAAGCCTTATCATTCAGGGTAAGACCCAAGTCTGCAGGATCTAAATTGATTTTCTGATGAATTATCGGAAGTATATCATAGCTTTATTGTATTATGTTACTGTTAGTTGATGGTCTCTTAACCAACCAATCAACTTCTGCCCTTTTATTGAAGTATGACAAGATGGCATTATCTTCACAGCCTCCGGGGTTATCTCAAAACATAAAGCTCAATTCAGTTGCTTCATAATACAAAAGTTGCTAAAATACCAGCTCATAATAAGGTTAGTCTATCATCTGTTTCTAAATTAGTTATAGGGTCAGAGTGTACGTGAATCACAGAAATTAACTTTCTTACTGCAAGTACACACACATAGACACATAAATGCACATGTACTCTTTATTCAACTACATCCAGAATCTTCTAGCTCTCCTGCTATGCTCACACACACACACACACACACACACACACACACACACACACACACACACACACACACACACACACACACACACACACACAGCAGACGCTTAACACGCCCAAGGTCTCCTGACATAGCCTCTCCAGTGACATTTCGTCAGAGGGTGAGTGTGGCATCCCAGCCGTGTTGATGTGATTGGCTTTGCGCTTTGCTGTCGTAGTGACCGGGGGAAGATTGATCGTGTGGCGTACAATGCATGTGTGTGTGTGTGTGTGTGTCCGTGTGTTTATGAGTGTGTGTGCACAGGAGGGTGTGCGGAGGTCTTATAGAGAGGGGACAGCCTGGAAAGGTCAGGCTCTGAGGTGAAGCCTCTGATATTGACTCTACAAAGGTATGAGAGTCTAATACCTGTGATCCCACAGCCTCTATGGTGTGAACACACACACACACACACACACACACACACACACACACACACACACACACACACACACACACACACACACACACACACACACACACACACACACACACACACACACACAAACACACACATATACAAACACAATCACAATGAGCTATGCAATTCAAATCCTAATGTTGCTCAGAGGATTACTTTGAATTTATTACAGCAATACTTGAGTATAATAAATAGCCTGAGGGCCCAGAGTAAGCAAAAGATGATTTTCCTCTGGTGTATATTCAGTTGTAACAATTCAATTTGCTTAAAGTATTTCCTGCTTTCAGCTACCAGCAGCACTTTAGAAACTTCTATATCCATCCTGACAACATACTATGTCATTATGCTGTGGACTGACACTTATCTTACTGTAGCTCGATAGAGTAGGCGCATTTCTGTTGTGCTGTGTCATTGCCAGATTTAAACTCTTCATCCTTATGATCTTTCTTTAAAGGAGCAGTGCCCAGTGGTGAAAAAAGTATTCAGCACTGACTTAAGTTGAAGTACAAACACCAATCTGTAAAAAGACTTTTTAAAAAATAAAACTCTGTATTCAGATTTTTATGGCATACTTGATGATGTATGAATGCTCACATTAGCTGTTAAACTATAGTTGGCAATCTAACTGTATACTTGCTAGCCAGTTGGAAACATGCTAACACTAGTCAAAATATATTTCCATTTCATTGTATTAGGAAGTTTACTCCCCCCTGGCATTTTGTTCTCAGGACTGTACATAATTTCATTTTCATAGTTCAACTTCAAGTTACTGAAGGAGGAAAATGCTCTAAACAATCTCTCAGAATATAACTGTTAGTTAGCACCTCGTTAGCTTGGTCACTAACAGAACGATGGGTTCTATTAAAAGGTGGTACCATTGACTCCTTAATAAACTTTAGACAAAGGAGAATAAAATAAAAGGAGATTGGTGCAACATTGCTAAAAAGCTACCATAGTGTTCTCCATTTGGGACTTTCTGGCTCAGTGCTCCCTGAAAAGGTCAGTGTTGTCATGCAGACGTCACATGCTAAAGTCAGCCAAAGTTAAACTCAGCATAAAAAGTTTTAACACAATTTCACACCATTTTAAAATGTTGGTATGACCAGGCCGTTTAACTGGAAAGTATCTTAAGATGTCAGATTAAGTGGGGTAAAAAGTACAATTTGCCCATAAGAAATGTAGTAAAAGTTCAAAGAACAAGTACCTGAAAACTATATTTAAGAACACTAAACGTAGGCTGCTTCGTAACCTACTTTCTACCACTGCTGTCTAGTGTTTATCCTGCTATCTTCTTTTCATCGATTCTTATTCTGTGCATGTTTCAACATCCTAACATTCTTTCCTTCTTTCGTCTTTTGTTCGCCGTTTCTCTCCTTTCCTCCTGCCTCGTCTTTCTTTCCCTCATCTCCCTCCTTCTTTCCAACCTTCTCTCATCACTGGCTGGTGTGTTTTCTCCAGGACATTTCCTATCATTGTTCTTGAGTTTGCAGCACCATGCCTCTATGTTTCCTGCTCCGTCTCAGTCTGTGCCCGCGCCCATTCGTCTTACGGCCACCTGGCAATGCGGTCTGCCTCTCAGCATTTCCTCGTCTGATGCTGCTCGGTAGGCTCAGGTCTTTTCACTCGCTCAGCCCCGTGCCCAGGGAACCTGCCGGGCTAATTAAAGGAAAACAAACTCTGAGCTTTCCCCACCCGCTCTCTGCAAAACACTGCTTATTAAGGAGTAAAAGTCAAACTTCATGATTCATTAAGAAGAGGAAGTCTGAGCAGACTGGACAGATCAGTGAGGCTGGAGAGCAGTGGAGAGATGGAGCGAAGGAGGAAATGGGGGAGGGTGTGGGAGTGTGTGTGTCTCTGTGAATGTATGTGTGTCTAACTTTATTTAAAGAGAGCCAATATTCAGTCTGGGAGACTGGGATCAGCCAGGTGTAATTTTGGTATTAATTATCTGCACTAAAGTGGTAAATGGTTTGCTTGATTACAATAGGTAATATTCTTTTTGACTTTTGAGCAGACATTCTTGCATCTTCATTTCACCCCCCTGACAAGCCTCCCTCAGGTCTACTGTGACTTCTGTCCTCTCTGTCTCCGGTGTGAGTCTTGTAATTTCCTCTACCAAATGTGTTGAATGAAATATTGAAGTGAGTGCTGAGAAACCATCCGGCCCTGCTTTGGATATGGTATGCCTAAAAAAGTCATGGAGGCGAAACAAGGCCCATTAAAGTACATTTATTTGTGTTTTTTGTCTAAATTATTTACAAAGAAAAAAGTAAATGATGAAAGTACATGTGTTAAATAATAGGGAATTCTAGTTTATACAGTAAGTTTTCAACCTTGCTGAAATTTGGCTTAAAGGATAGGTTCGCAATTTTTAAATTTTTTATATCTTAAAGATCTTGTGCTATGGCCTATTTTGAATCACTTTTATAAATACTGTGTCAATCTATTTCTGTATATATCTTTGATTAGCTTGGATTCCCCTCTGTCCTCCAGCAGGGTATTTCCGTTATTATAAAGTTATTATAAAGTCATTTACATATAATTAGCATTATTAATGACCAACTACTCAGATTGGCTGAAGTTGTGGCCTCTTACTTTATCCCTAGTTAATCCAAATACAACCTAATGAATAATGCAAGCTCCCTTATGCAGCATCTTTACCTGGTGTAATGGCTGCAGTTGGAGACGGAAGACATTATATGGCCGTCTATAAACCAGAGTCTGATCATGAAAGGGAAAGGAAAGAATCTGATGATGCACAGTTGAGGTTTCAAAACAGTAAAATCGTGCCTAAGTTTCCTCTTAAAGTAAAAGTAATTTTATCAAATGTAGCCGGTGGTTGCTAGCTTAGCTTTAGCACAGATGTTTAGTTCAATAACAGAAAGAAACAATGTTGTAAAACTTCATCCATGGGTTGAAGATGAAAAAGTTGAACATTCTTCAGCATTCTGAGTCTTGTTAAGCAGTCGGTGGTAAACATCCACTTGCCAATAACAGAGGCAAGATTGTCTCCAAAATAACATTTAAAAAAGCCTCAACCATATTAGTCAAATCAAGTGGATATATTTCAAAATTACTGTCTTTTTAGTTCCTGTCCCTCCACCACAGCTGAACAAAGAAACACTGTTATACTAAAAAGTCGGTAACGCTGGAAGATATCCACCTGATTTGACTGACTATGATGGCTGAAGCCTCATACAATATAACTGTCAGATTAACTTCTGAAATCCTTTTTGCACAAACCGAGGACTGTAGATTTTGTCTCATCACTTTCATTGTAGGTGCATTTGGAAAGGAACTCATAATGGCAAGTATGAACATTAATGAGCAAAACCTCTCTCAGTAGACATTTGGGCACCTCACTATAATTTTAAGACAGACTTGAAAATGTGTCACACCTATCTGTTAACTGCCACTTGCAAATGCTTTCACATAATGTCATACTGTATGTGTCAGATTCACAAAAGTTACTATCGCTGTCCACAGTCTGAAGGACATTGAATGACAGCCAGAAGTCATTATGTGAACTGGCAGTATGCGGATCGTTGTTTGCCTGATGACCGAGTGATGATGTCAGGTACCATTATCACTGTCAGTTGTTCCCAACACTTGGCTTGGAAAAAGTTATAAGTTACTTAGTCAATTAGCTGATCGACAGAAAATTTATCGCCAACTATTTTGATAATAAGTTAATTGTTACGAGTCTTTTTTCTTAGATAAAATGCTAAAATTCTCACCTTCCAAGTTCTTAAATGTGAATATTGATCAGGAAAAATTAACACATTTTAGGTTGCATCTTAGACTTTGGAAAACAGTGATTGATATTTTTCACCATTTTCTGACATCAACAAATAGATTCATTGAGAAAATAATCGTCATATTAATTGATAATGAAAATAATTAATTAGTAGTAGCTCTAAACGCCTCCTTTGATATTTCCGTGTACCACTTCACTGTCAGTAGATTGTAGGTTTATCACAATTAACACTAGCAGCTGGGGTGTCACTAATGCATTGTATGTTAATAAGCTACTTCAAAACAACTGAAAAAAACATTTTTTTTCATATATTTTAAGAACAGTGGTTAGCTATCACCAAAAAAAACCTCAAATGTAAAAACTCAAATGTAAGAAGTCTAATACAATTGGAGTTTGAACTGGAGCAAAGATTACAGACACACTTTGTGTATAAACACATAAATCCCAGAGTAACTGTTTCTTGCTGTTACTGACGCCATGACATAATGAAAGTTGGGACTGGTGACAGTTTTTAAATAAGGTTACAGTATTGTATATCCACGTGTGTGCACATATGTGTGAGTGCTCAAGCATGTCTTTATGTATATCCATATGTATATGTGAGCTGGCATGCGTGTTTATATATGTCACCAGCATTTAGGAATAACAAAGTAATGCACATATCCCTGGATGTGCCAGCTAGCATGAGTCTTTCAGTGTGTACTGTATGTTACAGTGTATGTGTGTGTGTGTGTGTGTGTGTGTGTGTGTGTGTGTGTGTGTCATTCCTCTTTTCTCTCCTCTCCTCCAGCTTTCCTCAGTATGATGTTTTCCTTTGGCTCTAATGAGTTCTAAGTGGCCAATACTTTCTTCTGCAGGAAACTCGTGTCAAACTAATTAACTTTTAATGAGAGGAAACCCACTGATTAGAGTGTTTTTCTTGGCAAACGAGCCTATTAATTCTGTTGGTTTGAGCAGCAGGGCCGAGGAGTCGGGTGAGAAGAAGGCCTCTCTTCAGCAGTCTGCACCGCTCCTTCTCTCTCTCTCCCTCTCTCTCTTTCTCTCTCTCACCCACCCACACACAAACACACACTTACATTCACATACACACTCAGCCCCCGTCTGAACCCCTGCTCAGTCTGTTTGGCCAGCTGCTGAAGCTTGGGCTTTTTGAGTCCACACACTCTTTTACGTTTTCTACACACACAATTGGCATCTCTACTCTCATCCCTGCCCAATACTGCTCTCTAGTGACTGGAAAGATTCTTGGGGATGTTCTGTGGTCTATTTTTTGTCTAATTTCATGTTTGTAGTAAAGTAATTTTGGGGTGTAATCTTCTATGCTGCCTCCTCAGGGGAAAATAAAGGAACCAAATTACTAATTTTGCTGCTTTACAATTCTACACCAATTAAGATAACATAACAAGTTACTGATTCCCATGGGGGCAATTCAAGTTACAGTCCCTGAGCAAGAGTGAATTAATAAATAAACATAAAAGGAGACTTAAAAAATATCATAATATATAGAATAGAACAAATAATGTAATACAAAATCAAATAAAAAGTGTGTGTGCTAGAGGTTATATGTGCAAGAATAAAGTGCAGACAGTGGTAAGAGAGAGGCAATGAGGCAAAGTGTCAAGTGTATGTGAGCTGTTCAGTCGGTGGATCAGTCTGTAGTTGTTTGGGTCTGCTGGGAGCAGCGATGTACATTATGAATTCATAAAACTTACAAAATACTTCACAAATAGATTTAATATATTCAAAGTTAGAAGTCCCTGAACCTCCTTTATTCTTCCACGTTAGTTTGTTAACAGGATCATTTTGTAATTTTTTTCTGCCCATGATCGGACAAGCAGTAAAGCCAAAAATTACAAAACACCATTGCCATAATCATTACTGATCAAGATGCGAACTGTACAAAATGAATCATATCATTTATCATTTCAAAATGCATCTAACTAATGGAAGTAATGGAAAACCATGTTGGACTGATGACATTACTGTTAAAAATCATGCAAAGATGAAGCTATAATAGATTAAGAATAGAGCCGCAACGATTAATCACTTGGGTCATTCCACGAAATCGGTACCTTTTCAACTTTCAGAATTTAAAATATAAAATCATTTTTATCACAATTTTAAAAGTATCTATGGAAAGAAGACATCTTAAAGTGACAATAAATTATATGGTGCCATCTCAGGCTATTTATTTTATTTATTTTATGACATGTTATCCACTCCATGATACAATTTATCTGTCAACCCTGTTACGGACAAAATGGTTACTATATAACATATTTGGAATTAGAATTGTTTAACAGTTTACACATGTATGGACAGTATTTCAGTCCCTCATTACACTGGGATTATTTCAGATTATGAATATATTTTTAAAATTTCAATTTCATCATTCAGATGACCAAGAAAATAAAAAATTTAAAAAGAGACCACATATTAATTAAGATATATATGTATTTTTATGAGAGAAGTATTGAATAAAAGGTAGTTTCCAAAACATTTTACAGTCTTATTTGGATTGGTAATACCTGGGTGGCCATTCTAATTATCATTTTTACATTTTTATCAAATTAATGACAGTAACAGTACTGACATATGAAGTAACAGGACTGACAAGAGTAACAGGAATGATGGGACACATTGTTCAGCACACTGTACATATTTGTATCTTTTAAAAACATTACTGCATTTATTATTATTGTTGTTATTATTATACCTTATAAATAACTATCTTTTAAATTGCAGTAGCATGGAATTTGCACAGTTATATTAGTGAAGCATATTGAATTCTAAGAAATGTAATGTTTTGAGGGGTTTGTAGTCGGGATCATGAATTCCAGACAAAGTTCTTTTAGCTGGTATTTGGTTTCCTTTTCTTTAACATTACAAGATAGGGGTGAGGTTCTGTAGTGTAGCATTTACACAAATACATGATTAACAAGAGATTTAGAAGAATGTTACTTTAATTGAAACTGATCCTCACTACACTGGTCAGAGAAATCAACTGGCATTAAAACCAGGCCATAAAGACCTATCACACATCACAAGTCTCTTTGAAGTAGGTAACAAAATTCACATTGAGTTAGGTAAAAACTCCATCAAAGTTAAATAGGTAAATAATAACATGGTGAATGCAAAACCACATTAAAGTAATACTTTCCTGTCACTGAGGGGGGTAGCACCATAGGAAATGAGATTTAAAACTTAGAATGTAGCCATACTATAATTAATGTTAACAAGAAACATAGATAAAGTGTTGAAAACAGAACAGGAGAACTACTTCACAAATAAATCTATGAATGTGATATGCAGCATCAATGGAGAAATCTCTCATTGTACTTTGTAAGATCCAACCATATATCGCTTTGGATCGCCACATGGCGACCAGTAATTGGTAGTGGGGCTGGGATGAAGCGAAGCACATCGTCATAGAGGTACCAGATTACATCATCATGAATAGGCCAATAGAATTCATTTGGACCTCCACTGTGCATACATTTGACCTGGATGTTAGTGTCATCTGTTGCAATACCTGGGTAAATGTCATCATCATACCTGACCATACACCACTTTCCAATGATGTCTGTACTAGTCCAATCAACTGCACTAGATTGGCTCAGAGTTTGGTCACGCATACTAATAGCATCTGTAAAAGTGTATTGAAGTATACATATAAACAATTTAATCAAAACAACAATATTACATTATCTTTATAATAAGAAAGCAACCTCAATAAAATGTTAGATGCATATACTAACAAATGTTACTAAGACTGCAATAAATGCTCATATGTCACCCACATTTCATAATATGGGCATCAGCTCAATGATACAAACAAGATAACTTTTAAAAATGTTAGCAATTTATCTAAATAAACATTTTAAACTGTGTGACTAGAGTGAAACCTAATCAGTGTCACTCCTGTTACTCTGGAAAAGTAACAGGTTTGACAGTAACAGGATTGACGATTTCAAGCTAATTTGCCCCTAGCTAGCTAATGTCCAAGGTCACAAGAGCACATGTCATACAGTTTGAAATAATTTTACTTGTAGATATGGTAAATATCAAGACATACAAATTATTATTTTAATTAATATGTTACAAATTGGTAACAGTAATGACGCTGTATGATGTCCCCCACCCCAACAATCTCATAAAACAACAAAATTATACATTATAGAAGAGAGAAACTTAGTTGTGTTTTAACTGTTGAAAATCCTCTTCCTGTAAATGATGTAACTTCCTGTGAATGATGTCACTGTTGGAATGTGCCTTTATTTTACAGAGGTTTTTTTTGTGTCAGTAACAGGGTTGACATGAAATCAGGGGACACTGATAAAATGATTAAAATTTTATAAAGATTACATGTATTCATGCTGAAAACCTTGCTTAACAATGAGATTACTATTAGAACAATATACAAATGTGAAAATTGTATAATTTTTCCAACAACAAGTAACAACTAAAAAGACCTGAAAAATAACTTTCATAGTGAGGGACAGGCGAAAATCCCTGCCTTATCAACATAAATGCAAATTTAACTATGGAAAGTAATATTTAATTTACTTAAATTTGAGGTAGTGTTGATGATATAAGACATACTAATGTTAAGTTTTTAAATTATGTGTGTATTTGGTATTATAGTGATTTTATGACAGATTATTTCTCTGGGACGCAAAATGTACCGATTTCACGGAATGACCCACTTAGTCTTAGTCAATAGACAGAAAATGAATCACTATTTTGATAATTTATCATTTTGAGGTTTGCTTGTTTTTTTAATTCTCTTGTTCCTGCTTTTTCATTGTGAATATCTTTTGTTTGTCTTTAGTCTTTTATGATAGTACACTGAATATCTTTTTGTTTTAGACTGTTGGTTGGGACAAAAGAAAACATTTTAGTTTGTATCTTGAGCTTTTCTGACATTTTATAGACTAAATAACTAATCTATTAATAAAGAGAATAATTGCCAGACCCATCAATGATGAAAATAATTGTTAGTTGCAGCCCTAATAGGAAAGATTGATAACAGTGCGCTCAGGCATTATCAAGAAAACAATTTGACACAGTTGTCAGTTACTCCCTTTGTGAGGCAGCATGTGTCTGAATTAGGCTTCCATTATAAATCCATGTAATGTCAGAATGGCATTCACATGACGGCAAAACATTAGGGGGCAATATTTCAATGACAGACACATTTTCATGATGGCGGCAGCTTTTTCAGCGTGTGTGTGTATGTGTGTGTTTCACTAAGATCAGCAGTGGGCCTATTTGACGCGCATTTTCATATCAGAGTGGGTTTAACTGCCAATAGACCACATTAGAAAGTACTAACATCTTATTACTGCGACATTTAGATCCAGTGGGAGCGGAGCGCCGCTCTCTGCCATTCTCTGGAATCCCGAGTGGGAGGGTTTGATGTGCCAATCGGAGCGGGCCTCTCAGAACCTGGAAAATGTGTCTGTTTCATCTCTCAATTACTGTCAGGGTTTGAAGTACTGATGTTCTACCTTTATCTGTCACAATATGGCTCAAGTTTGTTGAAGTATCTGGAAAAAAAAGGCACGTCGACAAGTCCAAAAGAGAAAGAAAGAGAGACAAGCAGGCCCGGCAGCTGGTGCTGTTTCAAAGCCTGCCCAAGCCCTTAAAGATGAAATCCATTTTGTTTCAAGTTCCGCACCCAGCTTGCTTTATGAGGGCTCTAGGGGTGAGGAGGGAGAGAGAGAGAGATGGAGGGACAGAGAGGGAGAAATAGAGAGAGAGAGAAATCTGTTTGATTTGTCAGAAGTTCTTTAATTTAATCTACAGCTGTCAGGATGCTGAGGATCCAGACCTTATCACTGCCTTTTATCTGCCTGATTTCACCCCAGGCACCAGACACTCTTCTCTAACTAACACACACACACACACACACACACACACACACACACACACACACACACACACAGACACACACACACACACACACACACACACACACACACACACACACACACACACACACACACACACACACACACACACACACACACACAGAGAGAGAGTGAGCGAATGTGAGAGGCATGAGAGAGGATGAACATTATTCACTTATTAAAGAACACAAAGAAGAGCTAGAAAGAGTACAAAATAAATTAAGAAGAGCATGTTACCTCTTATCTGTCAGTCTATGTTGGACTCAGAGTGACAATATTTAACATATTAAGTGGACTTTGTAAAACTTCAGAGTGAAGAAAGAAAAAACAGAAACAGAGACTGTACGCGAACATGAGCTACATATTCAAGTAAACAACGTGAGCTGTCCATACTTATAAATGTATGTAATGTAAGCATACACACTTATAGCAGAGGATCAATGTGAAGGCAATATGCACAACATTCCTTTGGTATCAGGATTCATCACACGTCTGATCTGATATTTAGCATTATAGCAGAGGTGAAACAATTAGTCAATCGATTAGGTCATCAATGTAAAAATAATTGCCCGATCTAATCTATCTGCTAATCTAAGTCATGTTCAAGTCCTAGTTTTAAATGTAACGATTTACTGCCTTTTATCTTCTTATGTGATAGTTACTTGTTTTAAACAGTTGGTTAGAAGAATTTATAGACTTCAAAATAATCAATTAATTAAAAATTAAAACTAAAAACAGTATCAGCAGGTAAATTGACAATGAAAATAAAAGTTAACAGTGCCCCGGAGCTTTGGGGTTGATTCGCCAACCATGAACGGCAATGTTCCCAGTTTGAGTTCAGCTCATGTTGCATTTCTCTCTCCCTCATTTATTGTCATTGCACTACTGTAGTAAAGTCACAAAAATGCCCCAAAAAGGAAATGAATACAATACCCGAGTTTGAGTGTGAGTACCAAAACATTTATTTTTTGACAACCTTGCTTTGAGAAATATTTTTTACAAAATGAAGCCAAATTTGTTACATTGAATGTTATTGTGCAAGAGCGTTAACTGTTAAATACAGTACAAAATCTGAAAAATTATTATTTAAATTAGGAATTATCTGATTAAAGTAAAGAAAAGTTACAATATGACCAGGCAGTGAAAACTCATTAGCTAGTACTTGTAATTCTTCAATACTCAGTGCTATGTACATGTTTCAGTGGGTACCAAAATAGCATTTAGTATTTATTTACCTCTCTTTCTTGCTTCTTATGTCCAGTTATTTGCATTTCTCAGGTGGCTAGAATTGAACCGACCTCCTCACTTGGAGGTCACCTTCATGTTTGCAACCAGTGCTCTTGAGTAGATATACAGATTGTCTCTGTTAGTCTATATAATTCATGAAATATCAAACTTCTTCACTGCGTAGCACCGCAACATGTTCTTCATGAGCTGATCCATCTCTTAAAAAAACATCAACTGTATCAACTTCCTGTTTACTGCATCTGATGGCTACTTTGCAAAGCAAGGATATTTAAAAATACTAATAAACTATTTTAGTTTGAATCAGACTCTTTCATACCCAAAAAACCTTTAAAATATAAATACTGGACCCCAAATGAATCAGAGTCAGAGGTCAAATGTGATACTATGGGTGAACAATTCACAGCACGTGCTGTATTGTATGTGAGCAGTACAATGAAATAAAGTTCATTGGATGGAAGAGGTTAACAAAACACTGGATTTATCAGTGAAGCTGCTCCAGCCTTTAAACTACAGTTTTTGTCCTCTGGTTTTTGTCTTTGCAGGGAAGTTATTCAGGTTGACAGTTGAAACAAGTAGTTGATTGAAAGATAAGTGATTGACAGTTATTTTGATAATCCATTCAGTCCCATTAGCTGGTTCCAGCTTCCCAAATGTATGAACCTACTGCTTTTCTCACCATATATGATTGTGAATCGAATAGCTTTGGGTTTTGGACTTTAAGTTGGACAAAAGAAGTAATCTGAAGACATCAAACTGGGGCCTGAGAAATTGTGATGGGCATTTGTGGCATGCCAATACTAAATGCTTAACAAAAAAAATACTGGGAGATTAACATATTATTTGTGTGTACCATATACATTAATATGTATATGATAACATATTTGAAAAATGCAACTTCAGCTATACAATGGATTTTCTCCTTGACATTCACTTGTCCTTCACAGTCGGAGGTCCATATGTTTGAAAACCACTACTCCCCATATGTTATTTGCTAGAGTTCTGTTTTCATTCTCCTTCGTTTTTGCCTTTCCACCTACTTTTTTTTTTTTTAATATCGCTGCATTTCTCCCTTCATCTAAGTCTCTCTCTGCGGTTGTATATCCACCGTCAGCTTGTCCTGTCCTGGCAAAAGCTCCCATTCCCCATACTCTCTCAATCTTACACAAGTCCAGTAACTTACTCTCCTACACATTGTATCCACATCTTTTTAACCATCTTTCCCTCACTCACACACTCACACAAGCATCAGACCCTGACTCACACACACACCATTTTTCTCCTTCTCTCCCATTGGGGGACCCTGTTGCAGATGGACATACACTCCTTTTGTGTTAGCTTGTGAAAGAGGAAATTAGAATTAGACACTGGGGCAGAGCCTGGCCTGCAGAAATGTGATCCCGCCGCTCTCCCAAAAAACTTCAAATAGTCTTTTTTCTTTCCTCTGTCCTCGTGATAGTTTTGAATCGAGGAACCTGTGGATACTGGAGAGTGCTATCTTGTTATTGAATCTGAGGACTTGACAAGAAAATAGGCTGCCTAAAGCTGCACTATGTCCAACCCCTGCCTGGAGAGATCCAGCATTTCACCAACCCTCTTCACTCCCTTTTTTCGGTCTTGGCTGCACAATTTTCTTTTCTTTTTTTCCCCCATATACTGCATTTCACTTTCACCTCTCTGTTAACCTTTACTGTCAGCCATACAGAACTGGGATTAGGGTAGAATTCACAGTGCATTCATAACTGTCTGGCTAATGCATTATAAGATTAATTTATCATTTACCAGTGCACCCGCACTTCTTTCTTGGCTACTTTACTTGTCTTCTTCATTTATGCTCTTCTGCCTCTATTCCCTCTTTTATATCCAACCCCTCCCTATCTGGCTGCCTCTGTCTGTAGCTCTGAGGTGAGCCTGGATGTCTCTCAGACCCCACAAGATTCTGTCATGTGTCCAAATAGCATCTCTACAATCTGTGGCTACTTTATTAGTTTCACATACTTTTACTATGGAGGACTGATTCGCCCACAGACCTGCAATGATGGTTAAGTTGCTTAGAAAGTGTAATGTATCACTCACTGTTTTACGAACTGAAAAAAAAAATGATCATATTAATTTTCCAATAATGTTGCATCAGAGGCTCCAAAGCCATCATACACACATGTTGCATTTTCTGTATTTTTACAGTAGAGGAGCCAGCCTGTCCTTGGATCTTCACTGTGTAGGAACAGCTAGCTTATGCCCTGCCGACTCCACACATCACTTCAGTGAGTCCTGTTCTCAAAGTGAAGCTTCACACAACCTACAAATTCTGAACAAGAACCAGATGATCCATGAATATAACAGTGGCTAGCCAGCAAAGAAGACTTAAGAAAACTTTGGAGTCAACAAAAGGCACATTCAACCTCTGCTTTCTGTACACTACATATGCTAAGATGAATGTACAGAAACTAAATTGATTTAACAGGTGTAAAAGCATTAACTGTAACCCATCAGTTTCTGTGACTTGATAAGGAATTTCAGTCATGACAAGATGTCTTGTGTCAAAGTCTTTTTCCTCTTGTTCTTTGGGCTTATGTTAGGTAGTTAGACATTGCAGAGCTGACAGGTTGATGTTAGGATGAAGGCTGGGTCCACATCTTAATATGTGTGAGCACTGGGTTCATGTGTAATACTTTGCTACACTTTTGAAATCCCTTACACTATTAAGTAACAGATTTCTGAAAAATGCCACAGTGCATTGCATTACTACCTAACACTGGAGGAGACTGTATTCTTTGTGGCGCAGATTTGACAGAGGGTAAGCAATGTTTCCTAGGAACTTGATATATAATAGCTTCCTGCGAGGTCCATTTATGAGCAAGATTTAGAGAGTGAGGTCACTAGATTATGCTACAGTAATTCTCATGTTACTGGACCTATCTTCAAGGTTTATATGTGCTTCCTTGGGTGGGTACACTGAGTGCTAATGGATGATACCTGAGCTAGACTGATAATCTGCTCAAGTGGTACCCTATAAAAGAAGCCTTTTGTATATCATAATCAAATGACAATGATATAATAGACTGATATAATAGACTGATATTGGCAGTGCTTAGTTGGACTATTGAGGATTGGTGCATGGCTTGCTTCAGATATCTGGAGACTATTTTTTCAGTGCTTAGGTGGCCACTTCATCATCACCCGTTTAGTTCATTGCAGCAGTCTCTGCAAAGTAATTCTGTATTTTATGTTCAGCCTCACTCAGATTTAAAAAAAAAAAAAAACTATATTTCAAAACTACCCTGGCCAAAATTGGCAACAACATGCATTAGAGAAAACATCACATAGTGCAAAATATGCCTCAAAATCTGGATTAAACTGTTTGTATACTTGAGGCATCACACACCAATGATTACAGTACACTGTGATACGTCACTTCAACACTTTAAACGTGTTAGATTCTAGTCAAACAGTAACTAAACTTCTTAACCCATGTGATTGCAGATGCCAGAAGTCTGCAGAAAACAGTATGTATGTCACTCACTCTTGGATACACACTGTATTCCTTATCTAAGACACAAAAAGAGAAAGTTGTTGTGGAATAAACTCTTGGGTCAATAATATTACATTGGTGCTAATACCTTGTTAAAGGTTTGTTCTGCTCTAAAGTGGACAAGCTTTATTTGGAGCAATGCATGATGTCATACTGCCACCCACAGATCAAATTTGGTACATCATATTCATCTTTCCCAGTAACTTCGATTTCACATTCAAGTCATCAAATATATGATCATACTCTCAACCCCACATATATCTTCCTGATCATATAAAAATGATGGAAAGGAGCACAAAGAGAAAAAAAGAAGAGGAACAGTAACACAGAACCAATAGGTCTTTGTAAAGTGACTGTTCATTTCTACTGTTAACATTCATTGGAGAGTTGAAGGGGTCAGACAATATCCTTGAACGTTTTAAACAAAGAAGCCATCATCATGACATCCCCATGATTTGGGGGGTTGGGTGGAAGCTGGGTGTGTAATTGGGAATCTGCACTCAAGGGCCCATTCTCGCCCACTAAAGCCACAGGGACCAGAAAGGGAAGTGTTTATTTTACCAGTTGAGTGAATTAGAAACTAAGCAAGACAAGTAATATAAAGAAATATGGTATAAATGTAGGCTTAGACAACAAATCATTATACCAACAATGTTAACAAAGTCAGCTTTGTTGTACTGTTTCACTGTAGTGTAACATACACACACACACACACACACACACACACACACACACACACACACACACACACACACACACACACACACACACACACACACAATTCAAATTATGAACCAGGATGATACTGAAACTGATTTATGTTAAAAAAATTAAATTAAAAAGAAACAATGCATGTATCATGGATCAGTGGTTCTAAAAGTGGGGTCTGGGAATCCTTGAGGGGTTTCCAGGGGGTTCCCATCAAAGAGGGGGAATAATTTATAATCACTATAATTCCATACATGAGTAAAACAATGAGAGAATTATGACTATGTTGGTCATTGGTTTCATACACTTTATAAAATAAAACATCTAAAAGCAAAAATCTTATCAGAAGGGTCACCCTGGGACAACATCTTATCAAATGGAGGTCCATGGTCTAATTTCTGTCAGTTTAGGGGTCCTTGACTTGAACATTTATGGGGAAAACTCTCTTGGATGACTTGCATGGGCCTACAGTGTTACAAAAGCTCTGATACAGGCTAAAACAATTTAATAATGAATACTAAAACCTAAAAGTGTATGTCAACAGTGATACTTTTTTTTAGAATGCATGTATTAAACACATGACTTTCACAAGCTTATGTACATGTTGACGAAACAACCTAGCCAGCACTGCTTAAAAACTACACAAGGATGTAGACATTCTCTCAAGCAACTACAGGTAAAAGACCTTCTGCACAAACAGGCTTATTCACAAATCAGTCAACAGGTCACCAAATGACCCAAAACCTGAGAAATTCCTTATCAGACAGAGAAGGCCCTGTGTCAGTGTAGACAGCAGCTACACCACAGCAACTTCATTATTCAGACACAACAAAGTGCAGTGCATATTTTAACAAAATAACCTAGCCTACCATGGAGAGACATTCATTAATTAAGAAAGAAACCAACAAGCAAACCAACACAAGGACAAGATAAGTAATGTATGTGACTCACATTTGTTGAGGTCGATTTTCTTTTCCCTGGTGAAGACGCAGCTATGTCATGAAGTATACCACTGCACTTGTTGTTGAGATGGTCTTTTTGTTTGTTGACAAAACGTCTCCTCTTTAATACTCAATGCTAGCATGGTAACCTAGCTGATAGTGTTAGCAACACTAGATAAGGTTACTTTACACTTACAGTCAGGTTATTGCATTTACTGTAGCTTTGAAACAAGCTGTTAATCTTCGTGTGTTTGTTGTGAGTGTAACTGGCTTCACTGCTCGCTTCAGAGTTTGTCATGGTCGCACCTGTTTGTTTGCTACTTAAAAAAACAAAAACAATCTACCTAGGTTCCTCTTAATGAGCTCGACATGATTCATTCCCTTGACTGTTTAAGTGCAATACCAACTTTGACCACACAGACTGGATAACAGTCAATATGTCTTACGAACAAGAGGGGCGCTCACTCATTTTAGGAAACTCAATGAAAAGATGGGGAGACATGGCCAAGGCGACAAAGGAAGTGTCATAATACAATTATTTGATTTTCTTGATTTTCAAAATCAAAACGATGTGATAGTGATTTGGATAATGAGGAAGTCGTGGTTTGCCTTGGCTCTGCAAAAAAAAAAAAAAAAAAAAATCCACTGCAATTTATGGTAGATGGGGCATTCAATGGGGGCCCCCACCATTTCATAATCCATCAGTGGTCCACATTAAGGCATATGGGTTCTGCTGGTTATGCAAGACACTCTCTTGAGAGACATTATGCTACTGAGTTATTCCATTCTTGAAATTGGGTCATTTTCAAACTTCTTTAGCGGATGCTGAGTTTATTTAATCATTTCGACAGTACTTGTCCTAATTATGGAAGGCATGCTGTCCCTGATAAATACATTTCTTATAAAAGGTAAATTAAAAAACAACAACAACCCTGCCACTGATAAATAAATAATTAAATAAATGGTTTTAGAAAAGGCCTAAGGAGATTTGCTCTCATGTCAGGTGGTGGAAAATTAACAGTAAAGGCAAAACCTCAGCTGCAGATATCTTAAAACATCTGCAAATAAATCCAAAATTATCTTCAAATAGACAACACTGAGTGAAATATATTTGCAGCTTTGTAGCTTTTTGTAGCTGTGAATCCACACTGCCTGATACTAACCATGAACACTGCAGTACTGCTTGTAAACACTAGATGGAGGCACAATACTGCTGTATTAAAGACTGAAATTGTGTGCGTAAAATAGAAGCTTAGATGAAGATAATATTATTATTAATACCCATTTGTTGGTCTCAATTAAGGACCTACGTGCAGCAACTGTAAACCAGGATGTTCATTGAATAACTCCTTTAATAGCGTGTCATTTACAAATCATATTAAACAGGCTACACATTATACCTGCCTTTTATCCTCGCTCCTGTTTAAACTGCCTAATTTTACTATAAGAACTAATTGAAAAGCCGAGTGTTTCTGGCCATTTGAAACTGAATTGAGCATGCGGTTCCGCCAGGTGTCGCTGTTGGCCACATCTGTCTCCCACATCTTCTAACCTGTACTGTAAATGCTGCTGCTTCCTTGGTCGTGACTGGACTGCTGATGAGTTGCTGACATTTGAGAGCTCCCCTTGAGATGCATGATGTGTACAGTGTTAACCCTGCTCAAATCAAAGTTAAGCAGAGCCTGTTAGGCTACTGTTGCATGTTGAGTGAATTTCTACAGCCTACTTCTGATTAATCTAGTTTCACTTCTAAGATATTTTTTGAAAGACATCTATAAAGCCTATATGTTATTTCTCTTAAATTGAACATGAAACTGGCTGCAGTAGGCTTCTGTGAAAATGTTCCGTTACATGTTAAGTTGGTTAAATATAAGATGGAAGATTTACACTGTATTTGGTGGTTGTGTCTTTCAAAGTAAATGTAATACTTTATGTCAAGTATTCATTGTAGTCGGGTTTAGAAAATGTAATTTGAAAGGCATAACCGGAAGTATTGTCTCTGATTCAGTCCGGTTTGGCTCCAATCTCAGCGGCGCGCAGGCACGCATCCTCTGCACAGTGTGACTGAAGAGGCGTGTATGTGTGTATGTGTGTGTGTGTGTGTGTTTGTGTGTGTGTGTGTGTGTGTGTGTGTGTCTCCTGTGTGTGTAAACACAGCTCAGTCGGCTCATGGTAGGAGCGAGGAGGGCCAGCTCTGACTGCTGCAGATCCCACCAGGTTGACTTGTGCTCGGTGGCCGCTCAGATGAGGAGATGGCAGCCGAATCGACCCGGAGATTCACCAAGAACCTGCTGAAACCGGGGAGCGCCGCGGAGATACGGCAGACGGCGTGCAACGCAGTCAGACACTCCGCAGTGGTGGTGAGTAGACCCGCGTCAATTACAAAAACATGGTGGTAGTGGAAAATGCATCACCACCTGTGGGCCCAAAAGCTTTTTTCTTCCTCTTTTTCTTCTTCTGATCCTGGCTCTGAAGGCTGTGAACCAAAGCTTTGTAACTGGAATTAAATGTAGGCATCATCATCATCATCATCATCCTCATCCTCATCCTCCTCCTCATCATCATCCTCATCATCTGTCCCCCAGCCTCTGACAGACCCGCACCACTGCACCGTGGCTGTGGCATTGACATTCATGTTGCATCTTTCTATGCAGTGGCAATACGCTGCTCAGCCTCTGTCTATGGAACCTGCAGGGGGGGAACAATTCAATACGTTTTTGAATGGGTAAAGCTCAGCAGGCGCAGGAATCGCCACATTTCTTTCTACTATTGGGAAAGAAGCTGCGTATTGGCTGGTAATGTGGCTATAAAGTCGTCGAGCCTATCATATCCCCCGTGGGTTTGTAGTTTATTCCAGTGTGGCTGGCTGAAGTGAATGAAAAATGCAGTAATAGCGGTTTGGTAGTAGGTTAGTGGGATGCGGCATGACAGAGGCAGCGGTTTACATCTGCCCAGCGGTGCACAGAAACACCAGAGAAGATGGAGGGAGGGATATCGAAGGGAGATGAATGCGAAAACAGTGCTTTGATTCACGACTATATTATCAGGCTATTTTAATATAGTGAAATGTGAAATGTACGCTCCAGTGGGTGTGTCACGCCTTATAACTGGAGGCTCTGATTGACACATAAAGATAGTGGGAGGAGGGGTAATCCAAGAAAAAAACATCCATATACACACTAGGAGGAGGATTTGTGTTTTGATGATGTCCTTTTGATTCATCAGACAGATGAGGACAAATCCTGTACCTTACGTTTTGCATGTTTTGCATGTGTGTGCCTGTGTGTGTGTGTCCATTCTGTTAGAGATTAGCATAGGGAAAGGTCACTCCACTCCAGCCTCTCTGCTTCTACTCTTCATACTCTTCACTGTTGTGTTAGTGTGTCAGTGGGACACGGCAGAGCTGAGCGCAGAATTGATTTGAATAAAGAGGGAAAATGCAATAGTAAACCTTTTGTAAATGTGGTGCACAGCAGAAGACAGGATTACAAATGGAAACAAATGACATAGAAGCACAATAGATGAAATCTGGCTTTCAGAGTGTACTGAGTGAAAATTGATCAATCTCTTTGCACAGCCAGATGTTACCTTTCACTGGGTCAGTTGAAAATGAACAGAATAAAACTGTTGTAAGGTTTATCTGTAGTATACATTTATCAGAGTATCCCCAAATGAAGTAAATTGTGTTTATTGATTAGATTATTGATTCCCTATTGGATGTATAAATTGACTGGTGAGTCAGCTTGTGTTAGTATAATTTGGGACAAAATATAGCAGTGCATTGCGGTATGCTGTTACCACACTGTGGGACTTCACTGCCTTGCCTAAAGGCACTACAGCTGAAGTGACAGTGAGTCTGTGGATTTCAAGTGAAGATACTACACACAAGTGACAAGTTAAGGAGAGGAAATGAGAGAGATACAGGGCAAAGAGAGATATAACTGAGTGAGAACATACTGTATCTCAGCCTGAAACAAAAGGAAATTGAGCTGCCTGATGTTCAACTATTATCCCCACTATTTACATTATTAAAGGTGAAGTTATGCTAATTAAGTCATTAAGTAGTAAATGTCTGGCAGCATATTTGTATTCTTTATTAAAGCTTCACTCTATTACAGACTGTGCTGTTACTGCACAACTATCCAGTAGTTCACATTCCATATTGTTGCATATGTATCAGTGAGAAAACCATCTGTATTCAGATGTGGTGCATTCAATCTGATAGTTTGAGCTGTGTGTGAAACAGAAAAAAACTGCTTTCTTGCAACTCCTGAAAACAGCATGTATTATCACATCAATATCGATACACGTTTTCATTTAAAAAACACATTCTTTTGTAGACATAACCAGATGTGTGCAGATACCAGTTCACGGTTCCTATTATTGAGCACAAGTGCTCAGGGGTTTTGCTTCCTTAAAAAATTATGAGTTTGTTTAAAAATGCAAAGACATAAAATAGGGGTGGATAAAACCCTCTGTTAAATACAAAACAAGTCAAGGTATTTTTACACATTGGTGCAAAAATCAAATGAATATCCCAAATTGCCATAAAGCATTTCCACTCATTGATTTGCAACATTGCATATAATAGTCAAATACATCCAGATGTATTAAACAGATAGACAGTTGACACATTTATCTGTTTGCACCTCTGCAGAATTTACTAGAACACCTAGCCATTTGGTTAAAAAAAGTGTTGTTTTTTTTAAAGGTGGGAACTGAAATAGAAACCATCACTAACACTGTGGTCTGCTGTGCTGTGCTGTTTTTTTATTGTTGTCATCCCTCTGTGCAAGGGAGTGGCTGGTTTGTCTAAATTCTGTCCAAAAGCTTGAAAAAGCTCCTGAATAGCAATAGCTGCCTGATGGTCACTTGATCACTACCCACCAGCACTGACCTCAGCCACAGCTCTAAACTGACAAACTCTATAAATGAAAACAAAAAAAGATCCATAAATAATTGCTTGAGGTCATTCACTGTGCAGATAGGATGCAGGAATGTGGAGAGAATGAGACAGGGAAGCTACGGTACATGTAAGAGTAAGCATGTGTGTAAATGTGTAGGTATACGACTTGTGTGTGCAGGCTTAGGTTAAGTGGGTGTGTAAATGTCCACAGGCGTTGTGTGTGCATGTGTGTAGACGTTTTTGTGAGTGTGTTAATGCATGGCCTTTGTTGGTGAAAGAAACCAGGTCAGCAGAATCAGGCCCTATGGCATAACATTCAATGAAGCGTGAGCCTCTTTTTCTCTCTCGCTGACCTCCCTCTCCCTATTTTCATAGTAACCAGTTTTTCGTCATTCACTTAATGCCATCCCCCCCTCCACCCCCCTCCATGCCCTCTCCTCTCCGTCTCTCCGTGGCTTCACTGTTTCAGATACCTCTATATTTGAGTTTTTCCTCTGTGTTTTTCACTGTCCCATTGCTCTGCATGGGTCCCTGGTCAGGTTAGATCAATTTCTTTGTGAATGCATGTGTGTATTAGTGAGAGTACAGCATACATGATACTGGGTAAATCCCTCCTGGTGCATGCTGAGTTTTCTTTTGCTCTGTGAAAACGATCACTGCTTTCTGACTGACTTCTCTGTTTCTCTTCGTGGTCAGCCCACCCATCCTCAAATATGAAGGGAGCATGGAAGGGTAGATAGATACAAGACGGAAGGATTTAATGGTGGTTGAATGTTTTAAAAGAAAAACATACAATATTTTGCTCCAATGATCTTTTCCATTACATCTTTTCTGGCCTCAATCTGGCAGTGAGCTGGTTTACGCCAAATAACAATGAAATAAAATAATGAAATAGATAGGCTAAATATCTTAATTTTATGATCGTAATGATGCATTTTTATATCAAACATGTAGTACAAAAAAATCATCCATATTTTAGACCCATTGCTGGTATCTGTTGGTATACCGAGAGACCGTTTACTGTGACTTCCAGTGAAAGTGAGCAGCATAGTAGTGTAGACACAAGTGTCATTCTTGTTGTGACTCTGGCTGCCTTCTGGGATGAACCACATGTCATACCATGCCTCCTGGATGCCAACCATGCTAACCACACAGCCAGAGATTGGGGCCAGCATGCCCACCCTGGCATACTGCTGTAGCTCAGAGTTTGTTTGCCCAGTAGAACAGGGTTGCTTGTATGCAATCGCCATCACTCCTTGCTTTGGGGCCATATGCATGCTCATGCCTTTCCACGTGGTATCCTAGTGTTTGGTGTTAAATCGCCATGATCATGCCTTCCCTTTGGCATCACACAATGCCACTCCTTACCCTTGGCACCCACGCAGCCCTTATGGTACCACAAGTGTAGCTTCATGCCTGAACTCATATTGACTATTTTTGGTGCCCAGTCACATACACTCTCTAGGTATTTGCCAAAAACTTTCCAATTTGTTGTGTTGTCATAGAGATGACCCTGTAATTCTGTTCACCATCATGACTAATATTTATTGCAATTGATAACCTATTTCAAGCAAGTTTCCAATCGGTGCAATGGATTTTCATATCATACTGGCTAGGACTGCAGTTAACTATTATTTCCATTACATATTCATCTGATTAAAATCTAAAATGTCAATGAAAAAGTAAAAAAATGGCCATTTCAAGTCTTGAAATTGACTTAGTCTGATCAACACTCCAAAGCCCAAAGGTATGCAATTCACAACTATATAAGATATCATTTACATTGATATAAAACCTGAAAAGCAGCAAATCCTCATATTTGTGATGCAGTTACCAGTGAACCTTCTTCTTTTGTTGATTAATGACAGACTTATTAATTGATCATAAAAACTGTTGTTGGTTAATTTTTCTGTCGGTCACAGAAATTATTATTAATCAGCTAATCATTTCAGCACTAAACTGGCATCAATGGATGCGAGGCCACCAAAACAGCAAGTACTCTCAATAATCTGTATGTGTGAACTTCCATAAGAACGGCCTGAAAGGTAAAAACTGAAGACTGTTGACCTAAGACTGTGGAAACCATCTGACAGTGATGTAAAATATAAGTGATTTGTAGTTAATTTACACAAACATGGTTCCCTCCAGTGTGGTTTACCGGTTCTCTCTTGTGTCTGCTCCTGTTCTCCTCAACTAATCATCAGAGAGCTGCATGTGTTCTTTGGCTTTAGGACTAAAGGGCAAAGGCACACCCACACACTCACACTGCAATAGAGTAACATGAAGTATGGAGAGGTGGTCACACATTTGTGGTTAAAGTTGCAGTGTGTTTCCATCCTGTATTCTGCACTATATATATATGACATAAAACACGTAGTAGGTGTTAGATACTGAAAAAGGTGTTCATATGTCATTGACCTCCCTTTCAGCTAGTCTTTGTCCATCCATTATCTGACTCATCTAATTTTATTTCCAGAGAATGAAAAATGAGGCACGAATTTGAACATTTGTTAAGGATTTGATGTCTCCTCTCTTCTCCTCTACTCTCCTCACCTCTCCTCTCTCTAAAATACCACTGCTGGGCTTGTCTGTCTGTCTGTCTGGAGTTAAAATGTGTGTCAGACAGTGTGGAACAGTCATTTGTTGGTGGGGGGCACTGCGGGTAGATGTGCCTCAGTGATATATTGCTGGTGTGTGCGGTCGTCGGGGGACATGCTGTCAGTCTGACTCTGCTCTCCCCTCATGACACATCATGTCGTTTGCCTGGGGTGCATTGTGCATGACTGCTGACCTGCCTGTTTGTCCAGTAAACATGCATAGTGGCACGCATGTCTGTGAATGTGTGGGTGCTTGTGATTATTGGGAAAATCCAACCACTTAAAAATGTTGGCGTGCACATTTGGGATTTAGCCGCTTTATATCTGTGTCAGTGTGGTTTTATCTTGATTTGACCACAGCACGCTGCTCTGTTTTAAAAAAGAGAGTCGTCAGTGTCACGCTAAATAGTCGCCGGAGGCATGCAACACCGACTAATATGCTCGTCTCATGCGAGTTAGTCAAACTGATAATGCTGAAAATCAATTGTCCCAGAGGACAGAAAACCAGTTAGATTACCAGTAATTACTCTCCCACAGCCATGCTGCTGTTACCACGGCAACAGAGAAAGGTCAATTAGGATGGAATTCTAACAGGAAGCACTCCTATCACTCCTTGCATATTTCCCATCCAGTATATCTTATTTCATCTCATCTGTCGCTCCTCTGTTCACATGCTTTCTCATTTACATCTTTACAAGATGTCTAAGAAATCAATTTGATGTTTTTTTTCTCTCTTTCTTTTACCTCTGTCTCCTTGAGGTTAAGACAGTTACTTTCTGTATTTGTAGACAGAGATCTGTACTGATCCAGATATTTATGTCACATGCCTCTTATTACATCTGGACAGGGCAAGGTAGGACAGAACAAGAGTGGCTCTGGAGCCAGAATCGAGCTTATAATTGCATCAGACTTCAACCGGCTTATCATTTTAGAGAGTCGGGCCATAAAGAGGGGGAAACCAGAGAGAAATTCAGGGAGGAAGGGTGAGAGAGAGAAGGGAGAGATTCAGTAGATCTGCCTCCCCTCCCAGAGGAGTTCGTGCTGAGGTTTGGCTGCAGATGATTTGTCCTCTCATAAACACTTTGTCCAGTGTTTGTGTTTGAATTTGTATGTATGTGTTTGTGTCATCCCTGGTATCCAATTTTATTGATCTCTGCAAGCTTTTATATAGAGAATGTGTACATGTCTGAGCGTCTCATTGGTGTGAGTAGGCTCATGTTTGAGTGTGCTATATTCATAAGTTTGCACGCTAGCAACTTTCAGGGCCCTGTGGACATTCATGCAAGTGCTCCAGTTCTTGAAGAAACTTCCCAACACTCCAGGACTGGAATTAGAAATGCAGTGCTGTTGTCTTTATTCCCATAGAGTCAGATATAAAGCTCCTTTACAAATCAACAGAGACATTTCCTTCCCTGCCAATGCAGTTATTCTCTTACATAAGTCAGGATTTTGGAAGTCATACTGCAGTTGGAATGTATAACCATATAAATATGACTGTGAGAGAGAAGAGACTCTTCCAGCACGAACAATCAAGAAAGAAGTATTTGGCCCTTAACGTCACAATGGAACTATTAAAGTAAAACTTGAATGATTATCAGAGTTTCCCACAGTGTTTTATAGTGGACGGGAGTGACCTTACATAGAATTAAGACCACTTCAGCTCACAATGTAAAACACATGCTTGAATAAAGATGAATCAAGATATTTATAACTTTTATTGCATATAATATTCACCTTTATGGAAAAAGTGCTAAGTTGCAAATACTAGAGATATTGATCACAAAACATCTCTGATCATAGCTAAATTACCACTGATAGATGGCACCATATGACATTTGTCAAAAACCGTGAAAAAGATAATACTGAACTAATGCTTCCCGAGTGGCACACTTTCAGAATTGTTCCATTTTTAAAGCTGTATATCATTCATTTTGTGTCTGTGTCACCTCTTTGGCCCACAGTTTTATTCTTGCTGATGCATATGAAGAGTGACATACTCATCATCAAAGAGGCGCTTGCACAGTCTGTACAGCTCTCCACTTCTGGTTTTTGTGTATGTCATATCTTACTCTCTATATGTGTCAAACCATATTTTTAAAGTGTCACCTGCTACATTGAGCTAGTGCATGCTCTGACAGTGTGGGACAGGATGTCATGCTCGCTCCGTCTCTTCTCTCACACTGTGCATTTTGTGTCTCTGAACAACTGACAATGCAGCTTTTCTTAGAGGCCATGCTGTGCAGTTCTTCATGGTGCCTTTGTCATGTGGTGCAACCTAAATGTGTGTTCGTATCACTTAAGAGATTTCCTCAGCAGGGTGGCGCATAACCTCAGCGCCTTTCCTTCTCTTATATTTTCACTTCTTACCTCCTCCCCTCTGCTCCCTCTCTACCTTTTTTTCACACTTTGCCTTTTCCATCTCTACATGAATTCCCTAATTGCCTTCCCCTCCTTATTCTTTCTCAAAATAAACTGGATTACATTCACTCACACTCTTATATTATGAGTGAATGCATCTAGTGTCACCGGTGTGTGTGTGTGTGTGTGTGTGTGTGTGTGTGTGTGTGTGTGTGTGTGTGTGTGTGTGTGTGTGTGTGTGTGTGTGTGTGTGTGTGTACATGCAGACAAGAGAATATAGAAAGGGATAAGAGGAGATAAATAGCTCTTTGACATTTGTTATGACTGAGCTGCAGATGACTTAGCCTTATTTTCCCGATAACAGTAGGACCGTGCACTGCCAGGCCTTGGTGTGCATCTTCTCAGTGACTCATTCAGAGAGGACAGAGAAATAAAAGCGAAGAGAGGAAAAGATAAACACATTTTTGAGCCTGTCACTGTCACTGGTGACACTGTCTGCTGCTGAATTCCCCCACTGTTTGAACTCTACACAGTGATCTCAGTCATGCATGTGTGAATTTTATAGCTGGTTGTGAGCGCAGGAAATTCTTTTTTTTTTCTCTCCCCCTGCAAAAGCCTTGTACTGTCAGACCGCCTGTTGTTAAATTGAAGAAAAAGACAAAAAGTGTGTTTAGTCTAGGTAGAGAAACTGGATCGAGAAGAAGTATGTGTCTGTCTGTATGTCAGTGTTTGTGAGAGGTCACATGAGAGGAGGAGAGAGAGAGAGGTCCCCAGGGCTCCATGCATTGTGCCAACATAAGTTTACAATAGGCTCTTTGGAGAGGCTTCACAGCTAGTGAACTGCTCCATTCAGACCTAGCTGACCAGGCTTTGCCTCAGTGAAGCTTAACTTTTATCCTCTCTCCCTCTCTTTCTCTAAAGCTCTCCATCCAGCCTCACTATCCTGCCCCTACCTTAATAGACACCACCATCCATCCGTCTATCCAGACTCTCTTCACGGCACCCAGGGAGGGGGAGAAGTAGAGAGGAGAGAGGGAGGGGGGGGGGGGGGGGGGGTCCACTTCACATACTGGACTAAGAATAGTTCCCTGCCTCTCTGTGAGTGAATTGCAGTGTTGTGTCTCTCCCTCACTCTGCATTCCAGAGTAGGAGGCCTGAATATGCTACTGCCATTACTGTCCGACCCCCATGCCCTGCTGCCCTTGCCCTGTTGTATACACACCACACACACACACACACACACACACACACACACACACACACACACACACACACACACACACACACACACACACACACACACACACACACACATACACACACACACACACACACACACACACACACACACACACACACACACACACACACACACTGTGTGACAGTTGTGGACTTTCCCTCATTATCTGCATCCAGTGGCTGGCAGGATAAGACAAAAAGGGGAGTGATCTTATTAGGCAACAAATTGGCAGGATGTAAAGAAAATGTGTATGTCAGATGATACAAGTTGCCTCAAAGTCTATAAATCTTATAACAGAACAGTATTTTTGTTACGTGGTCAAATCCTTTAACACTCTTTAAGATCTTTTTGTCCCTCCCTGCTCTGCCTGTCTAACTGCTCCCTGTTGGCTTTGATCAACCCGCCTGACCCGCCGATAATCATGTCTGACCGTGTCTGTCCTCTTGGCCCCGGTGGCAGAAAAGGTATAAAAGAAAAGAAAGGGACACAGGCAGCCATTATTAATGTTTCACCGCCAGCACCCACTCCAGTTACATACACAAAGATAAAAGCACATGCATGCAGATTATTATGTCCTGTGCTGCTGTTTGAAACAGAGAGGATCGTTTTTTACTGACAGTAGTAAAGTCCTGGAAGACATAGCTGTCATAACTTTCTGTCATAGCACAAGATAACTGGCCAAAAAAGGAGAAAGAAAAAGAAAAATGCATCAGTCTATCACATTATAACAGGGCTGGTCACCTATGTCACCGTGGAGGCGGAGGGCAATACAGATGTGGATGCATTTGACACAACTGATTTTGTTCAGCTAGCAACGTGAAACTTATCATGTTATAACGTGGTAAGTGTCGATATAACATGAAACTTATCACGTTATAACGTGAAAGTCATAGTTGGTCTCAGGCAAAGCAGTATGCAGTACAGCTGGATGAATGAGTCCGACCCTCCGTATACAGCCCCATGCATTTTAAAATCCTCCTCAGTGTAAGGATATGTATCACAGTATCATCCACTGTGCTCAGTAACAGCAGAATCTCATCATGTCTCAACCCAAGCAAGCACAACTTCAAATATGAGTATCTCGTTATAACGTGATAAGTTTCATGTTATAACGAGAGACTGAAACTTCACGTTTTAACGTGAAACAATCATGTTATAACATGAAACCTATCACGTTATAACGTGATACTTTATTTTCTTTTTCTGGTGTGGCAACAATACACCAATATGATTAATTTGTAAAGAAAAACTCTCTCTGGTTCCATCTTAAAAGTGAATGTTTTCTGTTTTCTGGATATCTTAAGGTTCTGAACTGCGGTCCAGGACAAAATAAAACATTTTAGTTGCCACCTTGGGTTCAGTGAAACATTGATCAACTTTTTGCCCAATTTTCTGGCATTTATAGACCAAACAACTACTTGATTGATCGAGAAAATAATTGACAGAATCACAGCACTGAAAATGTTATAAAACAAAGACAAACATATCAGAAGTGAGTCAACAGGAGAAAAGTCCACATACATTGATGTATAGAAATGTATTTAATTTAAATTTTAGGTCATGTCTTTCAGCTCCAACTACTTTTTATCTGAATTATTAATACTCTTGAAGATGAAAAGTCTTTAAAAGGTCACGTGGTTGTTATCTGGTTGAAACTGATTTGACTCAAAGATTCTATTTCCACTCATCGCTGTTTCTTCCGTGTGACACAAAGATGAGTCTTGCTGATACGTGTCTGAGAGGAAACCCAGCCAAAAAGTCTCAATAGCTGAAAGTCATAAAGATGCTACGTTTTGCATGTTTTGCTGTATTCAGCCAGAGAGCTGAAAGGGGATCTGCAAAAGAAATAAAGGAGGAAAAAAGCGTGGGGGAGAGGGGGAGACAGAGGAGGGATTTTAAGTCCTTAAGGCAGGGGCGGTGGGGGGGGGGGGGGGGGGGGGGGGGGGGGGGAATAAGTAAGGAAGGATAATACACTGTGTATAAAAACGCAGGAGGAAAAGTCTTCAGAACAGCTGCGTCCTCCGTCTAAACTGGGACCTCAGGGAGAAGGAGCAATGCTGAGTGGGCGTCTGGTGGATAGTTAGCACTGGTGTAGAGGTTATACAGAGGTTACAAGTAGGCTTTATGTAGGTGCCATATGTAGGCGGCATGACTGAATGATTTATTACAAATGAGGCATTCTAGTGGGCTTTTTCTTTACTGTGAGTATGTAGATTGGGTGTTGGCATCAAGCATTATGATTAATTTTTCACTGATCTGGTTGGAACGATGCTGATGTTCTTGACCATATATCTCATAACCATAGTATCCATTGTGCTGGTATGTGTTTTTGGCCTGACTGCATAAAAGTAAATACTGGCTTGGGTCTGATTTAAGATGAATATGGCAGGTTCAGAGTGAGGACACGTTTTTCAAGCTAACAGAGTTACAGGAAGCAGAAATCATTATGGGTAATTGCTTAAGGAATAGCTTCGATTTCCTAGTGTCAGTGGCCCAGACATGCAGTGGAAGTAGAGTGGAAGTTTGCATATTTCAGAGTTTGATTTGGCTTGTCAGTGAACTGTCTTATTGGTTGGAGACTATATCACCTGGACAGGAAACAGGAAAGGCCTAACAGCTGTATAAATGGCTCAGATAAGATCAGAGAAACGATGGCTACTGTACTGGACTGGTATGTAGAGCCTGACTGATACAGAATGTTTGGGGCTTGACACTGATATTAGTGAGTAAAGAAAATCTGACATCAATGTATCGGCCAATATTCTTTACACACACACTTCATTGGTAATTTAATAATCATAAATAACTATAAATAAAAAACACGAATACAACAAAAAATATACATACAGTATGTATTAAACTTGAATTAAGAAAATGGATCAGATCTATATAAAATGTTGCGTATATAAATATTGGCACATATCGGATATCATATATGCCAATGCCGATATATCTGGTGTAGGCCAATATCAGTCGGGCTCTACTTGTATTTATTATGTTGCTGCAGCACTCTTTCCAGTAATATCAGGTTTTGATGAGCAGATTGATACTGGCGAAATCTCCCCTCTCGGCAGCGAAGGGTAGACTGAACCTTCATGCCTTTTTCTGTTTCTAATTACTGTTCTCTCTCTCAGATGGAAAACCGCCATTAAAAGGAGCCACTCTTTTTGCTCTGCTCAGTGCTTTTACTTTAAACCTCCCCTGTAGTGTGGGCTGATACTTTATCTCATTTAAAAACCATCAATAGAAACATAAAAGCCCTGAATTATGGTTTAAAAGTATAACCCTAGGTACCACACGAACACACACAAAAAAGCTTTAAAGAAAGAAAGGTGGGTATCATTACAAGTATTTATTGCAGAGTACATAAGAAGCCGGTGACCTCAGCCGTCTGTGCATGACTGCCGAGGCGGAGGAGGAGAGAACAGGAGGAGAGAACAGCAAGGAGATGTGGAGAGTGCCACGTGGGAGAGTGAATTAATGAGGCACCAGCTCTGTGACAGTAGCTGTGTGTCTTTCTGCTGCTTTTGCTGCTACACAGTTACTCCTGCTGCTTTTCATATCTCACAGTCTAGATGTTTTCTCTTATGATGAAGGTTTATGTCTATGTAAGTCAGGGAGACATTTTTAGACAGAGACAGGCAGGTAGAAAGGTATAAGTGGTAGTGTTATTATTGTCCTGGTTATGTCCATTAAATCAAATGAATAGGACAATAGGGACAATATTGTACTTAAAACATCAAAATGTTAAAGGCTAGCTTGTTAGCTTTCACTCCTTATTGTATAATGGAGATGAGCCACCCCACCTGAAACAGTTTCTTGGAGGAAACCCTGCTGAACTAACTGTATCACAGTCATTTTTTATTACAGAATTATGCAATAAACAGAGAAAAAGTGGGAAAATAGAGTTTACAGCTGACATCTTAATTTAAGCATGTTGAGGATGAAATAACATGTCAAGTTAATTTCCCATTGATTCCTTACCTTTAAAGGTGCTCCTCTGTCAGACTATGTCAACCTTTCTCTTATTCACTGCTTGTCTCTTATGATAAAGCTGGTTCTTTCAAATGCCATGGATGTAAATTTCTCATGAACCAAGCAGTGTTTTGTGTTTGTCTCGAAAACATGGTAATACTGTTAAGAAAGAAAAGAGTTTAGCAGTGCTTTAGAGGGTAAGGGTGATGGATGGACAGAAAAGAAAGGTGAGGTTCATTATTGTTGGGGGTGGGGTGCTGAATTTAAAGGAGGCGAGTCCAAGGAGAATGGAAATTTTTACCAATGCACCCCCTTTTCCCAGCAGTTGCTCCTCACCAACTTCCCCTCTACCATATTCTCTACCTCATCCCCCCTCTCCTGCTCCCTCCGCCTGAACATCCCTCCCGCCTCAGGACTTTAGTTCTCAGTTAAAGACATTTTAATAGCTTCCTTTTCTAAACAAACCAGCAGCCAGAGGAAGAGATAATATCTCTGGCACAGAGCGCCTCCTAGAGGCCATTTTTAAAACAAGGCAGCTGTTAGACACAAGAGTGTGGGGGCTGTCACAGAGTCAGACACTCTCTCATTGTCCAAAAAGCCTGCTGTGTTACGTTCTCAGCACTAGATGGCATTGGCAGTGTTCTGTAGCTCTCAACTCACTTCCTCCTGTTCCAACTCTGTCAGACATACACACAGTCTGCCCTCCTGTCATTTTACACAACCTAATCCATACCATGACTGTATTACAGTAGGCTTTTAAAATCATTGTATCATTATTGTGATTCATACTTTGGAGCAATCACATGGAAGTCATTCTGCAGTATTTGTAAAATAGTAGGTTACTCCATTGCATCGAACTGAGTGGTCTTAATTTCCACCGTTAGGTTGTCTCAACAAATAACAGAGCTGCTGTGCATCACATGACAGACAGGAAACAAAAGTAAATCTAACATGTGTGACACAGAGAGAGAAAAGTAACACAGTCACAGAGAAAGCTTTGGAGTAACAACAGATCCAAGACCAAAATGAGTCAGAATTGAAGGAAATCCCTCGATTTCTAATGAAAATGCGCTTGAATGTAGACAGTCTTGCATAAATGTGCAAAACTACCTGAAATACCATCACAAAATACAGTTGATGGAACAAAGGTCATGAAAATTACCAGACCGCAAAAACATCTGTGCTTCGTAGAAATGTTTTCTCCAAGAATAGTGACATAAAATCTTAACTCTTTAATCATGTTTTTATCTTGAATCATGCAGAGATGGAGTTGAGAGAACCTTAGTGCATCAGGTAAAAACTGATCTGTGTTTAGACCTCATCTGTCTTCCTGTTACGTGCAAGAGACTGTGTGTGGTGGTGTATCCGCAAGCTGAGGTTTTACTGAGAAAAGAACATGATGAGTATAAGACAAAATTAACCTGAACAAAATTTTAAAAATAACCCTCATCAAATATACATAGCAGCATCTTGAGCTGTAAATGACCTGTACTGTATTCCATGAGGTGTACGCTCTGTTGTAACCATACTGTCCATGTCATGATCTGCAGTTAAGAAAATGATCAAAGGTTTACTTTATCTAACAGTTTGTAGCTGACTAGCTGTTCAGAGTGCTCCTCCTAATTGTGTTTTCCTTGAGATATGTTAAGTTCTTTGAATCTTTTTTTTCCAGTATAGACAATACAGTGCTCTCTCCGTGTGTGTGTGTGTGTGTGTGTGTGTGTGTGTGTGTGTGTGTGTGTGTGTGTGTGTGTGTGTGTGTGTGTGTGTGTGTGTGTGTGTGTGTGTGTGTGTGTGTGTGTGTGTGTGTGTTTGTATGTGTGTGTGGGCTGTGTGAGAAAAGGAGGGTAGTACAGCCAGAAAGAGGTTGACCCTGTGTCCCTCTTGTTACCCTGTGAGCGCCAGGGGCCAAGCTGTAGTTTGCTACAAAACCGGCACACTTGAGTGACAGCATCCTTCCTGTTGTGGTCACCATGGGAACAAGAGAGTGTTTTCCCAAGTAAACTCCGTGGAGCTATGCACCACATCAAACAGCGCTGCCATGAGTCAGCCTCCAGCTCTACAGGGAACCTAACTATAGCAGAGCTAACTGCTTACAGTGCAGTGTGCAAGAGTTTTAATGGACTGTGGTTTCCTACTCGGCCTAGTTGGCTGAGGCGTTTGAAGTCAGTAAAATGGCTTATGTTTGTCTTTTGTTTAAATATTTAGCCTACATGCATATGCAGCATGCACACACACATGCGCATCAAACTTCTGCAAATCTGCAAACCACTACTTTGTGGCCTTCAGCATTGTTCAGCAGGGTAACAGTCCTGCCTGCAACAGAGGGATTACAGAGACTGTAAGGCTGTACAGCTGGAAAACATTAACTCCACAAATGATGGCGGCACACTGCCCTATACACCCCAATGATGTCATCCTCCACAGAGGTTCAGATTTGCATGCAGTTTAACCCCAGTCACACATGGAACCACAAGCAAGCATATGCAAGAACGCATGTACTTATACATAGGTACAAACAATAGCACACATAGGTTCACATGCACACAAACACTCACAAATGTACACTCCATTGAAAATAATATTTAATCACATTTTCTTCCTGTATAATAAACTATGACATGTGCTTACATAGGTGTGAACCAACTTATTTCAACCATTAATACCATGGCATTCACCCATCATTCATTCTTCAACTTTTAGCGGCACAAAGCAAAGATTCATTATGATGCGCCCACTTTCAACATTCAAATCAAATTATTTCCAACATTTTGTCCTGCATGTCTTTAATTATGAATTAATTATGAATTATGTCACGATACAGAAGTTGGATGCTCTCAAAATGCCATTTCATCTGGACTTTAACTACTGTTAAATTTCTTCATTCTTTCTCCTTAAATCACAGTCAAAAGGAGTGAGTACTTTACCAAGTACTCCACTTCCTCCTAATTCTTGTCTTAAATAAATAGCCCCAAAGTACATTGTACTTTCCAGGGAGGGAATTTACAATGAAATAACAGTGACACATCAGGTACTTTCTAAAAAAATATTTGGAAAACTAAGGGAACCTTAAAATTAAGTATTTCCAAAGATACTTCTATCATAGCTTATGCATCTAAGAGTTCAGAAATATGATGAATGAGTGGATACATAACATGAACATAATGGCGATTATTTCGTCTCATCATATGAATAGTTGTAAAGCAGTTTGTGGTTTTGTCCAGGGATGTGACATTATCTTGTATGGTTTTTTTCTCGCATTTCATTGTGTAATTTATTTATTCGCCCAACCAGCTGTAACTCAAGGACAGGCTTCCTGGAAACGGCGCTGTTGTATAATCTCAGTGTCTGCATCTTCAACTGCGTCAATTGTGTCAGTTTCCCCGTTCCCTTCCAGGGAAGTGTGAGGCTCATCATCACTAATTCAGCATTCACCACCTCATTCAGTGAAAATTCCCTCCAGTATTTTGCTTTAATTTCATCTCTCCCCCACAGCTTTTCTTTTAAAAGGAGAAACATTGAAAAAAGGGCTACAACAAAACAAACCAAATGCAGTGAAGACACTATTGTAGCTTTCCCCTATTAACCCTCTGCACTGTCTGCAGGTTTTTCTCATGGAAAACATTTTGATTTAAGTGATGAAAGTATGTTTCCATTTGACTAATTCTATGCACGTTTTGCATTTGTTCATTAAATGTTAACACTTGGCTGAATCAAAAAAGTGGGATAAAGAGAATATGAAATTAACACACACCATTGTGACTAGGCGTTCAACTAAGCATTATTTTCATTATCAGTTAATGTGCTGATTTATCTATTGGTCGTTTGGCCTATATAATGTCAGAAAATGATGAGTTCACTGTTTCCCAAAAATGAAGGTGCAAGCTCAAATGTATTCCTTTGTTTTCTGTCAGAATACTAAATTTCTTTCAAAATGAAAACCATTAATTCATTGCAGTAATTGGAGATACATTTTCTGATGATTGACTAATTGAGTAATGGACTAATTGTTGCAGGTCTAATTGTAACTTGCCTTACACTAGAAGCTTTACAAAACAAAGACCTTAAAGAGCACAGACATTATGACTGTAAGAAAATAACACGAATGCCATCTCTGCATCAGTGAAATTCCACTATTTTATTTAGTTATAGGTGCTCTTTTAATTGATTAATTGTTATTTTGTCAGCCTCCTGAGAACGTTTGCATTGCATCAGTTTCACTGGAAATATGCAGTTCTTTAAAATTTAAAACATTTTGGTTGAAACATACTTACAGAAACCAGCACTGTGATATACTCTCTGTTTGGAAACTGTGTCGGCAGGCGGGCATAGTAAATGAGAGCTCAACACCAAGCTAACTATGTAACATGGGAACTTTGCTGGCATGTTTGTGTGGGCATATTTGTATGATCGGACTATTGTGAAGGCCTGGCATCCAAACAAAAGCCATCTCTGTGGCTTTTGTGTGTTTTAGCTTTTGCTATCAGGCGGGTTTCACTGAGGAGCCTTTAGTGTGAGGAGGCGATGGTTTTTGTAAGCAGGGAGGCCTTGGGGACAGGGGTGGCCGAGTCTCTCTCTCTCTCTCTCTCACACACACTCTTTTGGTTTGTACAGAGCACTGGACATATCCACTGTCATCTTCTACTGAGTGGGACACGTTAATATTTGTACACTGTGTGGGACAGGAATTGCAATTCTGCAATTGTGCACATGCTTCTGTGTATGTCTCTCTCTGTGTTGCGCTGTTTATATTTAGCTATGTAAAGCATTATAATAATGAGCGTTTATGTGGGTGGTGGGTGGGATTTTCTGTCACAGTAACATGGTGTCTAATGACCTTAATCATGACCTAACAACATCACCATAGTTACCTCCTACTCTCTGCAGGAAGCTTACAGCGAGCAAATGTGTGGACCAATGCATTATGTGTCACTTGATTATAGATCTGCTGTCAGCCTCTGCAAACAGTGCATACACACAGCTAAATTATATATTGTATGTAAAATATCACCCCAAGTGTTGGTAACTAGTTGTATGTCTTCACATTTCTTAGGCCGCATTGAGAGCTATATTTACAGTACGTGGTTGAGCATGATACCATATAATGGAATATTTATTTATTTGCTTTTCTCCAAACTAACTTTGGTAACACCCACTTATTCCATTCAAAAGCAATGCCCTGACTTAATTTTCCAGATAAGAAATTGAATGTAAAAAAAGAAAGAACAAAAATCTGAAGAACAAAAATGCTTGCAAAGATACATGTGCGGACTTTGAAGATACTGTGAAGTTCCTCTAATTGTTGCTGGATGCTGACTATGAAAATATATCAAATCAGACTGTATTAAAGTCAGCGGAAAATTTTCCGACTTAACTTTCAGTTCCTCTACTGTGTAATTTTGAGAATCATTGTTCCCCTGACGACATATGAATAATTAAGGGAGAAGTAAGATGTAAGTATTATTTTGGAGAAGCCCATCACTGCAAGCTGGCACTCTTGTCAGGTCTTGTAGAAAGTTCGGACCCAAATGCAGAAAGTTCAAATTCAAGAGTTTTTAATTGAACAGAAAAAGTCAACAACTCCAACAAAGAATGTCCCGTCAAACGGTGAAAAAAACTCAACAAAATGCAGGCCCTTGGCCACAAAACTGAAACATGAGAAGAGCTGACAAACCAGAGGGCAGTCCAAAGAGTGGTCTAGAGGCAAGAAAGGGTCAGGTCCAAATAAGCAGTCCAAACAGGCAGATAATCCAAATCGGCAGGCAAAATCCAAAAACCAGGTTCACAGGCAGAGTTCAAACAAGCAGGTTGGCAGACAGGCAAAGCAGGTAACAACGGTTTGATATGCTCAGAACAAAAGACTGGGACAATCTGACAAACTGGGGCTGACAGAGCACAGAATAAGTAGGCCTAATCATTAGGACTTAACAGAGAACAGGTGAGCACAAAATGGCCGACAATGACCACATGGAAGCATGACAGGTGAGGGCGGAGTCATTACCCAAAATAAACAAAAGCACATGGTTGCAACACACAAAATGTCCAGCAGGTGTCAATGAACATGCAAGGATACTGACACTACCCCCCCCCCTCAACGAACGCCTCTCGGCGTCAAGGCTGGATGGCGTGGGTGTTGCTGGCGAAAGTCTCTAATGAGTGTCTTATCCACAATGTGGCGGGCGGGAACCCACATCCGCTCCTCTGGCCCATACCCTTTCCAGTCAACCAAAAACTGGAGACCACGCCCACGCCGACGAACATCCATCAGCTTCTCGACAGTGTAGACAGGACCCCCATCAACGAGCCGGGGGGGAGGGCGGGACAGAGGACTGTGACAGACAGGTTTGACCCGGGACACATGGAAGGTGGGATGGACTCAGCGAAGTGAGAGGGGCAGGCGCAACCGGACTGCAGATCTGCCCAAGACCCGTTCGATGACATAGGGCCCAATGAAGCGGGGAGCCAGCTTGCGTGAGTCCACTCGGAGAGGTAGGTCCTTGGTAGAGAGCCAAACCCTCTGACCACTCCTGTAGTGGGGGGCCTCGACCCTTCGGCGGTCTGCCAACCGCTTCACCTGGGCACCCGAACGCAACAGAGAGGCTCGAGTACGTCTCCACGTCGCCTTGCACCGCCGGACAAACGCCTGGACAGATGGAACCGATGCCTCAAGTTCCTGGGAAGCAAAGAGAGGTGGTTGGTAACCAAGGCAACATTGAAAAGGGGAGAGACCCGTAGATGCAACAGGGAGAGAAATGTGGGCATACTCAGCCCATGCCAAATGCCGACTCCAGGATGTGGGATTCTGGGACGCCAGGCACCTAAGAACCCTTTCAAGGTCCTGGTTGGCCCGCTCCGTCTGGCCATTGGTCTGAGGATGGAATCCTGAAGAGAGGCTGGCGGTGGCTCCAATAAGCCTACAGAACTCCTTCCAAAACGAGGACACAAATTGAGGACCTCGGTCAGACACCATGTCAAAAGGCATTCCATGGATCCTAAAGACATGGTTAACCATGAGAGAAGCTGTCTCCTTGGCAGAAGGGAGTTTAGTCAGAGGAACAAAGTGCACACATTTGGAGAACCGATCAACAATAGTCAGGACAGCAGAGTTACCATCAGAAGGCAGGAGGCCAGTCACAAAATCCAAGGCTATGTGGGACCATGGTCGTCTGGGTACCGGGAGCGCTGGAGGAGTCCGACAGGTGGCTGATTTGAGCTCTTGTTTTGGGCGCAAATCTGACAGGCAGCGATGAAGGCTTGGACATCTGCAACCATTCGCGGCCACCAAAACTGTTGACGGAGAAATGCCATAGTCCTCCTAACCCCGGCATGGCAGGTCAGTCGGGAGCAGTGACCCCACTCCAAAACCTGAGGACGGACCGAACTGGGGACAAACAGGTGGTTAGGGGGGCAACCAGCTGGGCAAGCCTCCTGTTGCTGGGCACTGCGAACCACAGAGACTATATCCCAAGAAACTGCACCCACAAAACAGTGAGAAGGCAAAATGGCGTTAGGGGCAGGAGCAGCATCTGGAGCACTAAACTGTCGAGAAAGAGAGTCAGGTTTAGCATTCTTGGAACCAGGACGGAAAGACAAGGTAAAATTGAACCGACTAAAAAAAAAAAAAAAGAGACCACCTGGCCTGGCGTGCGTTGAGTCGTTTGGCAGACTTCAAATACTCCAGGTTCCTATGGTCCGTCCACACAAGAAAAGGAACCTCAGCGCCCTCTAGCCAATGACGCCACTCCTCCAGAGCGAGTTTGACCGCCAGAATTTCCCGGTCCCCGACATCGTAGTTTCTCTCAGCAGGCGTTAACTTGTGGGAGAAAAAGGCACATGGGTGCAGCTTATTGTCCTCCTTGGATCTCTGGGACAGGACAGCTCCAGCCCCTACCTCAGAGGCATCCACTTCAACAATGAACTGACACGAAGGATCTGGCATAACCAGAATGGGAGAAGAGGTGAAACGCCTCTTCAGTTGTTGGAATGCCTTCTCCGCCACTTCCGACCAGAAAAACCTGACAGAGGAGGATGTCAGAGCAGTTAGAGGGGAGGCGAGAGAACTATAGTTCCGAATGAACTTCCTGTAAAAATTTGCAAAACCCAGAAACTTCTGCAGATCCTTGCGGGACTGAGGGGTAGGCTAATCAATGACTGCCTTGATCTTAGGAGTCCATCCCAACACCACCTTCAGAGACGACAAAGCCCAAAAACGATGTGGAGAGTTGATGGAACTCACATTTCTCAGCCTTTACATAAAGTTGGTTCTCTAGTAACCGCTGAAGAACTAACCGGACATGATCACGAAGGGACTTGGAAAAAATCAGAATATCGTCCAAATAAAAAAAAAAAAATCTGTTTACCATATCCCGCAGTACATCATTGACCAAAGTCTGGAACACAGCTGGGGCGTTGGTCAGTCCAAACGGCATTACAAGGTACTCATAGTGCCCTGTGGGTGTGTTAAATGCCGTCTTCCACTCATCTCCCTCCCTGATTCGCACCAAATGATAGGCATTACGAAGGTCCAATTTAGAAAACACTGTGGCACCCTGTAACAGTTCAAAGGCTGAGGCCATCAAGGGAAGAGGATATCTGTTCTTAACTGTAATATCATTGAGGCCCCGGTAATCAATGCAAGGTCTTAATGATCTATCCTTCTTGCCCACAAAGAAGGACCCTGCCCCTGCTGGAGAGGACGAGGGACCGATAATACCTGCTGCTAGGGAGTCCTCAATATACTTGTTCATGGCCATATTCTCAGGGGGCGCCAGAGAGTACAGACGACCTCGAGGCGGAGAAGCTCCAGGAAGCAACTCTATAGAGCAATCATATGGACGATGATGTGGTAGAGAAGTTGCCCTGGACTTGCTGAAGACGGGTCTCAGGTCTAGGTATTCCTCCGGAACTCTTGACAGGTCTGGAAACTCCTCAGGTAGCTCAGGAAAAACAGGGAACCGGTTAAGGGCAGACCTCAGACACTGGGAATGACAGAATGGGCTCCAGCCCAAAATAGAATTATTCTCCCAATTAATGTGCGGGTTGTGTTTGACTAACCAAGGGTGACCAAGAACTATGGGAATCTGTGGTGAATCAATAACATAAAGAGCAATCTCCTCAGTGTGATTACCAGAGAGCATCAAACTCACCTGGGATGAGATATGGGTTACCTTAGCGAAACAGGTCCCGTTTAGCGCTGAGGCAGTCAATGGCACTTGCAGGGTGGTTACTGGAACTCCCCATCTGGTGGCCAGTGATACGTCAATGAAGCTCTCTTCAGCTCCAGAGTCAATGAGGACGGAGGTGGTGTGATGATGGCTCCTCCACATCACAGTTGCTTGCAGAACAGTGCGAAGGGATGGGGAGATCTTTGAGGGAATTGCGCTCACCAGTACTCCCCGTCTCACTGGCGAGCGTTGTCTTTTACAGGACAGGTTGAAACAAAATGGCCACGCTGACCACAGTACAGACAGGCACGAGACTCCAGCCTTCGCTGTCTCTCAGCTGGTGAAAGACTAGTCCGGTCTATCTGCATTGGCTCTGGAGGAGCCGGAGTGGACGACCTTGATCCCCCCTCAAGGACCTGAAGAGGAGAACTGGACCCTCGACGAAGCTCAGTCCGCTGAGAACTACTGGTTGTCTTCAACCGATGAAGCTGACCTAGCCGAGTGTCCACACGGATAGCCACACCCACCAAGCCATCAAAAGATGAAGGCAAATCGCGGGGAATGAGTTCATCCTTAATCCCTTCAGAAAGTCCATTGAAAAACGTATCATACAGAGCTTCCGGGTTCCAACCAGTAGAGGACGCCAGAGTCCGGAATTCTTTTGCAAAGTCGGACACTGACCTGCGGCCTTGACGGAGGTTAAGGATCTCACGAGCAGCCTCCCTTCCCTGTTTAGAGCGATCGAAGACCTTCATTTCACCAGTGAATTGAGTGAAGTCATCCTGGATCGCCACCTGGTTGCTCCAGATGGCCGTTCCCCACCCACGAGCTCTTCCAGACAACTGGGTGATGACGTAGGCAACCTTAGAACGATCGGAAGGAAAAGTCAATGGCTGTAGTCCAAAAATCAGCTCACACTGAGCTAGGAATGACTGACAGGATCCTGGATCTCCTGAGTAAGTCTCAGGTGGAGGCAGGCGAGGTTCTCGGGCTGGAGCAGCTGGAGGAGGTGGTACTGAGGAGGCTAACTGGAGCTGTTGCACCTTAGCAGCAAGGTCAGTCACACTTGCTGTAGCTGCCTCCAACGTCCTGGAAACAAACTCAATTTGTGCCTGGTTTTTCCCCAGCGTAGCTCCATGCCGATCAAGAACCTTATTTATTTCTGCTGGGTCCATTATCTGGTCAGATTGTACTGTCAGGTCTTGTAGAAAGTTCGGACCGGAATGCAGAAAGTTCAAATTATAGAGTTTTTAATTGAACAGAAAAAGTCAAAAAACAACTCCAACAAAGAATGTCCCATCAAACGGTGAAAAAACTCAACAAAAATGCAGGCCCTTGGCCACAAAACTGAAACAGGAGAAGAGCTGACAAACCAGAGGGCAGTCCAAAGAGTGGTCTAGAGGCAGGCAAGGGTCAGGTCCAAATAAGCAGTCCAAACAGGCAGATAATCCAAATCGGCAGGCAAAATCCAAAAACCAGGTTCACAGGCAGAGTTCAAACAAGCAGGTTGGCAGACAGGCAAAGCAGGTAACAACGGTTTGATATGCTCAGAACAAAAGACTGGGACAATCTGACAAACTGGGGCTGACAGAGCACAGAATAAGTAGGCCTAATCATTAGGACTTAACAGAGAACAGGTGAGCACAAAATGGCCGACAATGACCACATGGAAGAATGACAGGTGAGGGCGGAGTCATTACCCAAAATAGACAAAAGCACATGGTTGCAACACACAAAATGTCCAGCAGGTGTCAATGAACATGCAAGGATACTGACACACTCTGTTCACACGTCATTCACACACCCATCACACACAAAGTTTATCCATAGTTTCTCAACCATGAAATGACTAACAGCATTACTCTCTTACAGTATATGTGGATGTAGATGGCGTTATGGCAGCAGAACTTAATGTAACTTAATGTGTTTGCTGGCAAGGTGTAATGTTGCCAGTCATCAGTTACAGATTAACATTATTTATTTCAGCAGTTTTTCCTTAATCAGCAACTTAATTTTATGGCAGATACATAAAATGTTAACTAAAGCTAGCCAACAATGACAACAACGGAGAAAAGGACCGGAACTCAAAGCTGCCTTTATAATAAAGGCCAATATTTCCACACCATAAGTATAACTTTTGAGTAGACCGAATGTAAAATGTAAATGTAAATTAACAATAATAAACAAACTAAATTATCTGTTTCATATGTTACAGCTAATTAGGGCTTTAGTTTACATTTTATTTATTCTCAATAAAACTAAATTGCTGATGAGTAAAAAATTGTTTAATTAAATAATGTTAATTTAAATAAAAGACGAAATGCCAGCAGACACATCAAATGATAAATCTACTGCCTATAGCGTTTTTTTCATTGCTGAGAGACAATTTATAAGTTATTTTTGCATGGAGGGCGGTGCCTCCATGCAAAAATAACTTATAAATATCTAGCTCCGACCCAATGTGTACAACATGTAGCCCTGTCCCGACTTTCAACTTCCACTGAGAGTTGCTTGATGTTTTGATTGATTGACAGATGTCTCTGTTACATGCAGTTGGCTACACTCACTTTAACTCCTCCCCCTCAACCAAATACAAATTTTCTATCTACAATAAAAGGATCCAGGCTGCAAACTCCCCATCAAGAATCTTTGTCCACATGTTTCTACAATCTATGATTTGGACAACTACTGGTCCAACAAGTATGACTGGCATAGAAAAAACAAGTGGAATTTTATAATATGAAGAATTTGAAACATATGAAAACCATTTTGTACGGAGAATACACTTTTTTTCCCTTTGCTTTGGCCACACAGAGTGAAAAATGGAACATGAAAAATAAAGCAAGACCAGATGTTACAGTGACATGAGAGAAATTAAGAGGTAAAAGTGATGTTTACTCTCAGGGACATCAGAAGTGATGTCATGGAACTGAATACCAAAAAATTTGTGTGCTGAAATACACTTACAGGGCATTTAACATGCTAGCTCTGCAGTCCTAAAACTCCACATGCACGCCTCATCTGTAAAGCCACCCACTCCCCACTTTCCATCCACTTTCTGTTCAATAGCCTAGCTCACCACTCCCTAGCGTTTTCCACAGAGCCTCACACACACACACACACACACTCGAACTCTGGAGCATTAAGCTGAATTTATGGTGCAAATTCATGCATATGCAAACACACACACTGCAGTCTCTACACTCTTTAATAAAGCAACAGTTTATTTGACCAAATCAAGTCTTGAGTGTGGGAAAGCATGTGTGCACAAAGCACAGATGCACAAACATTACCAGCTAAACTCAGACTTGAAAGGACTGGTGTGATTGGGAGAAAAATTGAGAAGGAGAGAGCTGCAGAATGAAAATCAGGAAAAATTATGTAGTTGTGCATATGTGTGTGTGTGTGTGTGTGTGTGTGTGTGTGTGTGTGTGCGTGTGCGTGCAGCAGCTGGTTCTGGTCAGCTGACAACTCTTGCAGACTGTGATTTGCTTGGTGAGCTGGGCTGGGCTGAACCGTGCACAGCTGCAGTCAGTGTGTGTGTATTAGAGGGAGAGAGAGAGAGAGAGCGAGTCATGTAAGGCTGCCAGTGTGTATGCTGAGCAACAGCAACATTAGGAGCGGGAGACTGGAGTAGAGCAGTACAGGGAAGAGACAGAAAGCTTGTGAAGCAGGACTGGTAGCAGAGAAGCTGGAGGGGAAGGTAAAGTAGGACAGGGGAGGGTACGATGGAGTGTCTGTTAACCGTCAGGGCTTGAACAGAGCACAGCACCGCTGGCTGGACCAGGGCGCTGGGCAATTGGACTGAACTTTGTCGTTGGTCGGCTGGGATAGACAAGAAACCTCACATACTGCTGGACGGGATTAGGCTGGACTGGAAGTCAACAGCAGAGGATTATGGGTTGTTCAGCCAGTGTGGTCCTGCTCCTACGCTCAGTGGGCGGGGCAGACTGCGGCCACATGTGTTCACGACAGGACCAAATGTCACTGGATGCTGCCACGCCCACTTTAGAGGGTTACACCACTACCACCTCACCTCTGACCATCATTGTAATGGTAACCAGCACTACTCCCCATTAACTCTGCTTTTCTACCTAATGCATGCGTGGGAAGCTAGAGGGGACTGCAGTACAGTAAGTGGGTGAGGACTAGTGGTGTGCATCATATTTGGACCTGCATGTTATTCTGTGTCAATGATGGAGATATGTATGGAGTCAGAGGAAAAAGTTCTGTTGTAGTTTTCAGTCTCAGTTTTGCTAGACTGAAACAGGCATGAACTTATCTCTGGCTTGCTGTGTTTCTGTTTTTTACTGCATCTCTGTAATCCCTTGCTAAATGTTCTCTTTCTTACTGCCTCTTTCTCTCTGTTGCTGAGGTTGACGTATGATCAACGAGTGGGGCCTGGTTGTTTCCCTTAACAGCGGAGAAGCAGAAGGACGGAAGTGAAGGGAGGAGAATAGAGGGGGATGGTGGGGTCATACATGAGGAATCTAGTTTCTGTGGGAAAAATCTGCTTTCTTTGCATATGGTCCACAGAGAAGATGACAAAAATAGCTATTCAAACAAAAGCGTGAATAACATGGTGGGTTTGAAATGTTTTGCAAAGTGAATGAATGCATGAAAGAATGAATGACGGCATAAAAAAATCAGTGAATGAATTGCATAAAACTGCTTCAATTTTTTACAGCACAATTCTGCGTGTCAGCCATCTGTTTGGTATCTGTATCCACTAGTGTTGGCCAGGGTGTTGGTTTTTTTTAATTCCCAGAAAGGCCCTGGTTTCTGTAAGCCCGGTGGAAAAAATGTTACACTTTTGGCAGCGTGTTATCTTTACAGTCATCTCTTCTGTTTCTCTTTCTTTCTTTCTTTCTTTCTTTCTTTCTTTCTTTCTTTCTTTCCTTCCTTCCTTCCATAAACCTTTGGTCTCTTCTGGAGACCCTTCTTTTAGTCTCTATGGCAAACTGGAGTCATGATAGCTTACGCTGCAAAATTATGTTAGCCTGCATATTATTGAAAGTATAAGAGCATGAGCGGGTCTATTTAGACGAGGCTTAGTTAGAAATTAGTGCACTAACTCCTTTTTAGCACAAGATATTTTCATGTGATAGTAAGAGACTCATAACTCCCTATAATGTCTGCCTGAAACATTCACAGTTGAAAGAATCTATTCCAAACTGTAGTCATGTTGGAAAAAAACCTTGTCATATTTGTAAAAACAAAGATGGGACTTTTTTTTAAAGGGCTGGTTGTGGAATACAAGAAAAGTGAAGGGTAGGATGATGGTGAGGGCCTTCCTGTGCTTTGAAATTACTCAATTATGTGTCCTCTGTGTTTATAAGTTACTTGAATTTTTGAAATTTGTGGCTCAAGAGGTAGCAGTCTTGAGGTAGAACTTGTTACAACATTACACCAGAAAGTCAAATAAAATATGCCACAAAGCTTTTACATGAACCCAAACCTGCTGTAACTTCCGTAGTTGGATTTTGCAGCCAGATGATGAGCAAAGCAGGGCACTGGTGTTGCTGGTTGTCCAGCAGAAAAAAGTATTTATAGCATTCCACAGAATGGAAATTAATATCAGGAATAGCTGAAATTAATTTTCAGTTTTATATAAATAGCTTCTGAAACAGCCAGCTGGAGGACAGAGGGGAATCTAGGCTGTACAAAAAGATGGATTTGGAGAAATCTAAACAACTTTTAGTGAATAGAATGTCCCAGCTATGTTTAAAATATACTCAGTATTCATAAAAATGAGTCAAAAAAGACCATGATACCAGATCTTTAATAACAGCTGGTTTCTGTAGAGCAGTTCAGTTAAATAAGATAAATATAATAATCAGTGTGACGGCCAGATTTGTCAGTGTTGCTCTCCAAAAGGCTTTTGACATCCAGTTGAATCATCATTTATACTGTCATGCTGAGAGTCAAGCTGCTGGATATGAAGTGGGTCAAGAGAAAAATACAACTGTGTGTCATGAAAACATTCAATTGCCTTAAATGTGACCGAGTGGCAGCTTACAAACAGGGAATGTCCCAAGGGTTGAACTTTGGGGAACTCCAAAAGTCAACTGCAGTTTGCACTAAACAGAAGACAACCAGTGGTAAATATTCATTGATAACCTTTTAGAGCTTCGAACATACTGTGGCCACATTCAGTTTACTCAAAAATTTATTTTATGGTCGTGAAACCTTAAAACTGTTGTCATAAGAAGCTACATTCTTCAAGAACTATGGTTAATTTTTTTTTAAAATTAGGTAGTAGTTGTTAATCAAGGGATGGAGAGCTTCAACAATTAGTCGATCAATCAATCAGTTGACAGAAAATGAATTGCCAACTGTATTAATAATGAAATAATACATTATTTTTTGGACAAAAATGCCAAACATTTACTGCTTCCAATTTCTAAAATGCATAGATTTGGTGGCTTTCTGTTTAATTGCACATCTTTGGGTTCAGGACTTTTGGCCTGGACTAAACATTATAGACTAAACAATTAATCGTTGAGAAAATAATCTGCAGATCAAAATCAAAATAATCTGATCAAAAGGGGTTCAAAATGAAGTTAGTGAGATCAGTACCATTGAACCAGTGAATCAGTTCTTAAGACTTCTTTAAGGCATTTGAATGTGATCATGGCTTCCAACTAGGACTCTCTAAGAGTAGAGTAGTGTTTGTCGACAAAATTGCAGACTGTGCTGGAGATGTAAGATATTAACAAACAGTTCACTTTGACAGGCCAGGGTCTAACACATGATACATCACTGGTTGTCAGGCATACTGGTAGTACGGTATGTGACCACCACAACTCCTCCTTGGTGTTGACCTCCTGACTGCTCTTGAGTGACACTGGATAACTGGATGTCACTTGTTGGTTAATTAATTGCCAACATAATGTGTTAATTTTAATTTGAGAAATATCTGTCCATGCACTGTGAAACCAGGGCTGGTTAGTTTCTGCAAAGTGACTGACACACTGCTAAATGGACGGACTGAAATAGATGTGTTCAGTAGACAGCCAGCAAAAAGCTGTGTGTTTTGGAACAAGGCAAGAAAGTTAGTAAAAGGTAAATGGGCTTTACATCACAAACTCAGCACATCAAATTGAGCCTGAAAAAGTGTTTTTCATCAGTGGAATGACTTCTTTTTAGAAGTATAAACCCCCATGAGCTCCACAGTGTCTTTCTCCAGACCCTATATTGCGCTAATGATGTAAAGCAGATGGCTTCTGTCTGGTTTCTTCTGCTCTCTGCTGTCTCAGCTGTCTCTGTCCCTCTCTCTTTCTCCATTACAGTCTCTTACCCCCTATCAATCTTTCACACTCCCCCATCCTTTCTTTTTTCACACTCTCCTCACATCTTTCCCATAACGAGATGATAAGCCCTTAAATCTGCGCTATAAATGATACAGGTCAGCTTGTGCGCATGATGTGCGAAAAGGTGAACCCTGTGATTTCTCTCCAGCTTTGTCTTTTTTGGCTCTTAATGTTAATTGATTCTCAAATTTGATTTATTATGTTCTTCTTTCCCCTCCTGAGTTATATGGAATACTCCCCCTTCTCTCCCTCTGTCTCGTTCCCTTGTTCACAGTCGTTTTGGAGGAAAGCCATGCTGTGAGCCACCAGTCTAGTGCTCTATTTGTGCCCTGCTCACAGCTGTAGTTTACCAACATCAACACCCACTCTACCTCACCCCTGCTAAGAGGGAGGGAGTGAGAAACAGGGGCGGAGGGCTGAAGGAGAGATGTTAAAAGGGATGTTTAATAGGGTGAGAACAAGGGAGCAGAGAGGAGATGAAGAGAGAATCAAAGGAAGAAGAAATAAAGGAGTGCACTGAGGATGTTTGATGAGCTGTGGAAGCGATAGAGGAGGGGAAGAGAGGGGAGAGATGGAGCCAGCTGAGGCAGCTGGTGCAGAACAGAGGAAGGATGGAGGGAGGAGTCAGTGGAAGAAAAGGGATGTTGAATTGCTGCATATTGCTGCAGATGTTAACTAGGCTTGAAGGAGTGCAGTGCTGAGAGTTATTTATGAACCACTATTTCAGATGCAAAACATCAAAGACTTATTAGCGGCTATTAAATTAGGAAAGCATACAGTAGATTAAGAGTAATGCATTACTTGTCCTGGTAGACTTGCAGGGCCATGAGCACTCTGCTGAGTTACAATCATGAGACATGTTGACAGAAGATCCTTTCTCATTCATCCTGGTTAAATCGTACAATCTCATAAATAGCAAGAGGCTAACACACAACAAAATAGAAACCTTTGTTCTTCACACCTTTACATGCGATACAGGTTGCCATCAGTTTCCTTCACACATACGAAACTGTTTTTGCACTCTAACAACACTTAACCTAACAATACTTGACCGAAACCAACTACTGTTAACTGACCTAATATATAACGCATTGTAACATTCAGCAGGACAGTGTGAAGTTATTTTCTATTTTCTGTTGTTTACATTGTCCAATTCTACATTTCCATGTCTAATTCCTCACAATTTCACCCAAGTTACAAAAACAAACAATTATATTTCTCACCTACCTCTTTTTGGTTTTATTTGCTATCTCTGAGATTGCTGCCTCCACCTCAAACCAAACACTGGCTCTAGAGAGGATCTTTTACGTTTTTCAGGGTTTGGGGGGTAGTCGGTCGTTTGCATTCTGTACAGTTTGTGAATAACCAACAGGTCTCACTGTAAACAACTATTACAGCAGCATAGGAACTGAATGGTGTTCTTTGAAAACTGTTGACAGTTTACTGTGGATTAACTCAAATTAAATCGTAGATTTTATTAAATTGATTTTTTTCCACGCTGTGAGCGTGGGCACATCTCATTTAAAAATATAGACATAAATTAAAACCAAATAAAGTAACCCATTCAAATGAAGAACATTCATTTTTATGCATCATTCATTGCATGAGTTCCACTAAATAGTTTACTTGGGCCATTTTATTGTAATGTATCAACAACAGGTATGGCAGGGTCAGAAATTGTTTCCTCTTCTACAGATCTCTGTTCTTCTATGAGGTTTAATCTGGGGGAAGTGAATGTCGGTATGTGTTCAGGCAAACAAATGTTAATGTCATCCTAAATTCACGAGTCTAACGTATTCGTGTATTACAAGGAGAACCAACACGAGTGAAAAATTGTCTTATTTTTTTATTTTGTACACATTTGTTTTGTCACAGTTAGGGATGCTCCGATCAGCATTTTTGGGGGCCGATCCGATCACCGATCACAGGAATCATATATCTGCCGATACCGATCACCGATCACAGAATAGATGGGAGAATAATAATAATAATCCTCAATGTCCTGTATTTACAGTGTAGCCTTGTGCACCACTTAAAGTGGTAAAACCATTTGTACTAAAATAAATAATAAACACAATCAAGATCTTTATGTACCACAATCAACTTTTTATTTGTGTCAACCCTGCCCTGTCAGCTTTGTTGTAATATCCCTCCACCTTTTACTGTCCCTGCTGTAAGGCTCCAGACGTCTAAACGTTTCACTGACAGTGGGCTGAGTGACGGCGGCCGTCTTTTTTTTTGTCCGGGCTTGTTCCTCATACTCGCCGTATTCTGTTGTGTGGCGCGTTCTCAAATGTCGGATGAGGTTAGTTGTATTAAATTGTCGTTGTTGTTGACCACCTCTTGGTATTTCGGCGTCGCATATCTTGCAAACAGCGAGTTTTACATCTTTTTCGGAAACTGTGAAAAAATTCCAGACCGGAGAACTCATGCTGCCTGTGCCAGCCTCATTCATGAGAGCGGATAAACAGTGGCAGGTTAATTACGTCACGCGCTGGAATGCGGGAAACAAAACAGTCTCATATAATATACGTCACGCGCAGAATGTCTCCGGTAAAAAATAAATAAATATATATATATATATATATATATATATATATATATATATATATATATATATATATATATATATATATATATATTTGCGATCAGCTTTTCTGATCTGCACTTTGAGAGCACACCGATCAACCTGTTTAGGATCAATATCGGCCGATAACGATCTGCGGCCGATCGATCGGAGCATCCCTAGTCACAGTGTTTTCAGTCAATATGCACGGGCCTGCAGACAGACTCACAAACAATGAAGAGGACAGAATAGCTTTAGAGCAGGAAGTTGATGGTTTGTGTGTTTGAGTGGTACATGCACGTATATGAGCATATGTGGGTTGAGGGTGTGCTATTGTTAAATTTGGACGAAAGCAGATAAGATCCTGGGTGTGTGTGAATGCATGATAGTGTTTAACTGTAGAGAGGGGAGTAGCCCCTTATTGTGGCTGTTTGTAGTATGGAATGTAAGAATAATGGATCTTCTCTCATTTCGAACCCTTGATTTGTTCAGCACAGAAAGCAATGCCTCAAATTGTCTCACGCAATTGTCTTAAAGGGAAAGATGCTGAGAGTCAAACAGAATATGATGTATAGAAACTGAAGCAACTGGTTGGTTGATTTCTCTTTCGCGGGGGATTTTCTCTCTGTCTTCATTTGTGTGTATGTGGTTGTGTATGCTGAACGGTGTATTTGTGTGTATTGGACATCGAGCATCAACTTCCTCAACATCCACGTGTGCTGACGTGCAACCAAAACCTCACCCAGTGCTAGTTCTGCTTCTGATAGAGCACATGCCTGCGGTGTGTGTTTTGTGTAGTTCTCTTTGGATGTACATGTAGTTGTGACCGTTTAGTTTTTTTCCCCCATTTTTAGTAGAAGACAGCTCCGTTTTTGTTTAATACTGTAACTTTAAATCTGTTGGCAATGAGCTTCAGGAGCAAAATCACCTTCAGGAAGAAAATAAAGAGCAAACGAGTGCGATCGAATTTCAACCGGCTGAGTATTGTATGTATGCGTGTGTCTCTTTTTGTCTTTGCTGGTTGTCACTGTCACTTTTACACTGCTTACACTCATCATTCTAGTACTTATTGACTGCACATGGATTTTATTTACTATCAGTGCCTCATGTATTGTCCGTCTGCTGTCAATCATAGTTTGATTTATGCATTTTTACCTGTGGTCATTATCTTCATCCTCTAAACAGTTTTATGATGATTATTGCGTGCTTCATTTCTTCTTCTTTTTCAAGATTTGTGTGTTACAGTTCATTGAATCAAGCTCTGTGACAGGAAGAGTCAGATACAGGAGAATACTTTGAAGTTGACAGATTAAATGATGTATGTATCATTGATGCGTACCGAGCAGAACTCATGCTACAGTTTCTGACAGATGTCATCTTGTGTGGGGAGCACCAGACTTTCCCTTCAAACACTGATGTCACATGGGTCAGAGTAGAGTCTCTCTGTGCAAATGAAAGTCTCAAGTTTAATCAATATGCCTGCCTATCACTTTTTCTGTCATTTATATGCTTGTGTTTGTTTCTCAGAAAAGCAAGTTTTACTTATTAATCATCAGAGTTATTATAACTATATATTATTTCCATTATCAATACCTCTGTTGACTATTGTTTCAATTAATTAACTAATTATTGAGTCTGTAAATTGACGTCTTCAAAAGACTTGTTTGGTCTTCTCGACAGTCCAAAATGCAAATATATTGAATTCACAGTGATATAAAACCTCATATTTGAGAAGCTTGGGGCAGGATATGTTTTTTTTTTTTTTTTGTCATATTAATTTTATTGATTCAAAAGATTAATCAATGATTTTAATTGTTGTCAGTTCATTTTGGTAATTGATTAACCATGGTCATTGAAGCAGTATTTATTATTGAATCATGTACAGTATGTGTGCAATACAATACGAGGACAAACAACTGTGAAATAAAAAATCTAGGTAAACACACACATAAAGCAGCATACTTATTTTTAAAAGTGCATGAATGTTAACAGTAAACAATATATGGATGGTATAGAAAGTACTGAGGTAGAAGGTTGCCCCCCCCCACCACACACCCCTCCGTGCTCTTGCTCACTTAAGTACTGAGGCCTGTTCTGACTGTTAAGGTGGCTGGAAAGATCCCCGGTCTGCACTGTATACGTGTGAACCAAACCAGAGATCATTATTTCCTCCATCTTCCTGACCACATACTGCTTCAGCTCTCATTGTTGCTTCTGTTGCTCCTGTGCTGCTATTTTCTGAACAGTGCTCTACCGCCGTCCTTAATCTGTTGAGCACATGTTGAAAATGTTGTGTTTTTTGTGTGACTCATTGAGTTACTTGCATAATACTTCATTAAAGCTTTTTGAATGTCTTGGAGAAAGAGAAATTGAGTATGTCAGAGGTGCATTATCGTTTTGCACCTTTTACATTTGTGGTTTATATAGAGCATATAAAAAGTAGTCAGGAAGGTGTGAGGGTGTTGGATTCCGTTTGTTGGATGAGGTGTTTTCATGTGGTTATAATGTCAGTAAGGGAAGTGTTCAAAGGAAATCCAAATCATATCTGGTTGTAGATAAAGTTAAGCAAAGTTGTCTTACTATGTCTGTAATGTGTTACCTAGTGCTTTTATGTTTCAGTTTATTCAAAACAAGCTCACAGATGTATTATTCTGTCGGGTGTGTCACAGCTGTTGCAGCTGTTCTGCTACTTCCTTGATAATTTTTTTAGGTCCTAATGATGTCATGGCAAAACACAGGAAGTGTCATGTTATGTTTTTATTCCAGAATGGTGAGATTGTGTGTTGTCTGTTGCTAATTTACTATGACTGTTTTCATCTTGAAATCCCACATTTTTAGGGGACTATCTGTCATGGAGCCTGCAAGTCATTGCATTAATCTACTTCAGTGAAAGACCACTCCATTTGTCAGCTGTTATTCTGAATGACATTTTTTCAAACATTTGTATCGTATCTTATTGTATTGTATAATTAAACAGCCAAATGGGTGAATACCGATCATTTATCTTTGTGTGTCTATTTGCAGCAAGAGAAGCCTAAGCTGATTGATCCACTTGACTATGAGGCTGTCATCTCTGAACTGGGGGACGAGTTGAAGGAAGACCCTCTCAGAGATCTGCTCCTATTCCCTGACAATGATTTCTCAGTAAGTGTATGACACTTTGTCAATGTCTAAAATAATCCAAAGATATTCAGTTTATAAACTTGTGACAAAGAAAAACAGTAAATTGTCACATTTATGAAAATTTGGCAGTTGTACATAATAAATGCATTAAATTGCCTGTTGATCAACTATTCGATTTACCAACTGATCATTTCAGTTGCATTGACCATTGCATAATGTTTCATTGTTGTTTTATGCCATTCTTGCAAGCATGCCCCTTTGACCCTAAATAGGAATAAGACCACAGCAGATTGGCAGTCTCTGTCTGCCTTTACAATGTGGCTTATATTGTGTTAATATCATAAGTGGCAGAGTATCAGCAGGATTACTTTATAGTCCAGATACAGATTACTTCATGACATAAACTTGGAAAGGCTCCTCCCAACAGTGGAAGTTAACAGTAAAAAGAACTACAGTGCAGGAGAATCAGCAATTGAGGGGGAAAAGGGGAAAATAGAACAAAACAATCCCTAAAAATCATCATCAACATGTTTAATAAATGAGAACAGAAAACAGAAAGTAAGAAATATTCTCAGTGTGACAGGAAACACAGGCATTTATGGGAAGTCTTAATTTTCAGAAGCTGTAGCATTAATAATAAAACTGGCAAGTCGTGGACCATTAAAATGATTTTGCCACCAATAAAATTTGTGTTAAATATTTTATGTTTCAGACATATCTTCAGTAGACCTGGTAATATCTCGATAATAGTTACTTAAATGTGGAGAGCAAACAGTTCTGTGCTTTGTTTGTAATACACAAAACTGCTGAAATAGTGCTCTTATAGCCACATGCATTACAAATGAAACATAAAACTTAATTTGTATAAATAATGTCATATTTTTCATTTAAACACCTATTCTGTTATTTACCACCCTATACCCACCAAAAAACAAAAAATATAAATATGTCTAATATATTTCGAAGAGCAACATATGTCTTGTTGTACAGTCCTGTTATCATTATTCACAAGAGACATAATTGATCAAACAGATATTTGATAACTGGCTTAATTGGACTACTGTACTTTCAATGACTTGCACTGAAGCTGTGGCAAGAATTGAAAAAACGACTAATAATTTAATACTGTTGTGAATCTCAGTTTTCCACCAAATGTAATACTAATAATATTCAAACACGGAGAAAAATGTCTGTACATGAGTTTACATAAACTGTTTCCAAAAACTTGTCCTGACCCAATAACTTAGAAAAATCTTTATTGAAAAAATTCCAAATACAATATATCAAGTAATAAAGGGCCACCAGTGCCAAAGTGCAAACAATCACTTTTCCTCCTTTGCTAATAACCAACTGCTGTCATAGATGCTGCAAACATTTGCTTACGGTAATGATTGCAAATAGTAAGTTGTTAATTAAACAATATATTGATGTTTGCAATGCAACACATGACACCTCCTCGTTGCTCCACCATGACACACTTATTCACACTCATCGTGCATGTTGAGCATTGCAGTCTTTTCATTACAGTCAACTTTTTATTCTCTCCAGTTGCCTGTAGCCCTTTGCTCATTAGTACCTTGATTACTCTACTAATGTGTTTCTGCAGATGCAGATCCTTTGCACATTAAGATGACCTAATTGGCGACTTGTGGTAAAGGGAATCGTCTGTTTTGTTGTAGTTTAAGTGCATGACTCTACTGGTTTCAAGCTCTGTCTGGCTACAAGACGCAGTCTCCTCTGATTTTCTGTCTCTCTGTAGTCTACAGTCAATTTCCATAGTTGTAAGTGACAGTGGCTTGGCAGAGTAGTGCTATTGAACCAAAGGCATTTACTAGATCTGTTTATTTGCCAGTTGGTTAGGGAGCTCAGTGTTTTTGCCTGCTGATTTGTCAAAGTCTGTCACTGTTCACACATACACAAATCTTTATTACTGACTGCATCACTTGGAAAATGGCTCTCCATTTCTTTCTGAACATATGAATGTCCACAATAAAGATTATGTTCATTTTGTGTTTCATGGAACATGAAATATACTTTAGAATTAAAGCTTCAGGTTTCAGTTGTAGGTCTAATCAGTTCAAAGGAAGGTAACACATATTAAAAGACTGGACCTGAATTATTCATCTTCACTGCAATAAAGTGGGCCAGAAACAATGTTGAGAAGAAGGAATTGATGAATATTACATTCATATTCTGGATAACTTTTTGTATTTCCTCCCAAATCATTGTGCAGGAGTTGTTGATATTAGAGTCCAAACTATACAGCATTTTTGAAATTTTTGAGAGTTTAAAAAGTCAACACTCATAATATAAATTCATATTTTGGATAAGGTCCCCTCACTTGGTATTTCTGTGCTTCAATTTCCAGTCATTCATTAGCTTACATATATACAGAAATATCTGCTTTAAGCTAATGTATAATACATAACTGCATTGAAACAGAAAAGCAGAAATTGAAAAGTGGACAAGCTGGAGCCACATCCCTTTCTGTGTCAACTCAACTTTATTTATATAGCACTTTAAACACATCACAGTTGATCCCAAGTGCATTACAGCACACAGATGGAAACAAAGCAAAACAAAATAATGGAGACAAAAACATAATGTGAAGATAATAACAATACTACTACTACTACTACTACTACTACTAATAATAATAATAATAATAATAATAACAAAAATGGTCATGAAAAGCATATAGAGATAAAACAGACCTACAAAGACTACAGCAGAAATATATTTGATCAGATTTGTCTGTACTCATGAATGAAGTAAACAGTGGCTCTCTTTGCATATTCATAATAGTTTCAAACAGATAAATTGTTATTAAATGGGTTTTTTTTTAATCTAACTTTATGATATTTGCTGGAAAAATTCATTATAATTTGGAACCTATTAAATTGTACATTGAAACAATTGTTAAAGTTACATCAACAAGAGTTCTTGGAATTTTTATTGATGAAAAACTTACTTGGAAAGATCACATCAGTTTTGTTTGTAGCAAGGTTACAAAATCTCTAGGGATTATTAGGAAAATGAGTGCTTTTCTACATTCTTCTTGTATGCTTACATTATATTACAGTCTAATATATCCATACATCACTTACTGTAATATTGTGTGGGCCAGCACTTTCCACACATATCTTCATAAAATATTTTTGTTGCAGAAACGTTTTGTCAGAATGGCACATTTCTCAAATCATTGTCATGCAATGGTACTGTCTATTTTTGATATTAATATTTTTCAAATATGTACTTTTATTTTTAAGTCAAAATAGTATAGTATAGATTTACCAGAAAGTTTCAAAACATTTTGTATTTGTAGTTCTCAGGTACACCAATATTCAACTAGACAAATAATAACCTATACCTACCAATGTACCTTATGTCTCGAGGAGTTTTCAATAAGATGGATTCCAATTATGGAATAGAAATTTGCATTTAGTTATTGATTTTCTGTCTTTGTCCAGATACAAAGTGAAACTTAAAAATGTTCTGATGACAAAAGATTCTAGTACATAATCCGGACTTTGTAATGTTTTGTGAATGTATTCATTCTTTTCTTTTCTTTTGTATTTAACTTAGAATTCTTTCCTTTTTTCCTTTATTTTGTTTTGCATTGTTTGTATGTAATATTATTTAGGAACATCATATTTATGTTTATTTTTGTTATTTAACTTTGCATTGTTATTGTTTATTATATCTTATAGGTGAGCTTTTAAGACCTACCTCATTTTACTATTTTTCTCTGACTTTTATTTTACAAATGTGCAAATAAACCAATAATCCAATAAGGTGGTTAATTTAGGCACAGCTGAAGGGTGACGAATACAAGTGAGTTTTAAGTTGTCTCTTGAAAATCTCAGTATCGGGAGTCAGGACACCTCGGATGACAATATTGCACTTATACCATTGTCATGCAGGCTGCCTCGATTTCCTATTATAAGTAATCAGGGTTTCTCTCATATTGTTAAAGCAGTGTTAGTGAGCTGACCACTTCCTGACACTGTTGCTCTTGTAATCAAAAGGTTATAGTTTGATTTTATGTATTATTTTTTATATGGATGCTTTTTGTCACAGGTTAGGTCCCATCTCTGCTATAAAACATATAAAAAGCATTGTGTGTGTTTTTGCTTTCATGTTAACGGATCTCTTCTATTCCTTTTATTCCTGCAGGTGTCCACGGTGCCTCAGGAGAGACGGACTCTCAAGTCAACAGTTCCTGAGGGGGCAGAGGTACAGACTGAATGTCTGCTGGTCAGACAGGTGAGGTGTACTCTGTGTTTGTGTGTGTGTGTGTGTGTGTGTGTGTGTGTGTGTGTGTGTGTGTGTGTGTGTGTGTGTGTGTGTGTGTGTGTGTCCATGTGTAGGAGAGAGTGCACAGGACTTAAACCACTGAGGTTTGGAGTGAGACAGATTTCAGTTGGTGTTGGTTGGTGGTGAGGTTTGTCAGTTTAAGCAGTTTTTAATATAGGACATCCTGATACCGGTCGAGCGGTTTCACCATGCCTCTGTCATGCCTCTGAAATAAACCAGATGTGTGCATATCTAAATGTGTGTTTGTGTGTAGGCTAGGTCTATCAGGGCTCATTTCAGATCGACCAGCCATAATTTCAAAGGCTCAGTGGAGAAATAATATCCGTGTAGACGGAAACTCTCCAGACAGTACTGTCACAGCTCACTGGAGACTAGTGTGTGCCTGACTCTGGTTGCGTGTGTGTGTGTGCTGGCCTGTCTCAGGTTAATATTGTGGCGGATAATATGTTTGGTCTGTTTATATTTTGAGACATTGTTAACAAAAGATGACGAACTCTCTAACAAATGGATAAAAGAGAATTGCGACACGCCATTGAACAAGTAGACGGAGAAGAGGATATGAAACTGCCTCGTTGACTTCTTGTCTAGTGTAGGTGTGTGTGTGTCTGAGAGGGAGAAACTGTGAAAACTTGCGCTCCATGAGACAGACAAGTAATCTATAGGCGTAAAGATATCTTTTTTGCAGATTCCTCAGGGGCTTAATTCAGTACCTTTCATAATTTAAATAATTTAATTATGAATCCCAGCCAGCAGATTAGTAGCAAAGCCTCAGGAGAGTCTGACTGTACACTCCCTGTTTCTACTGTAATATCACTTTCTTCAATGAGTGTAGATATTTCAGCTATCTCAGGTCAAGGTTTCCCACAGAGGACATTATTTTGGAAACTTGATATTAAATCATATTCATCTTAATCTCCACCTTCTCCTCCAGGCCTGCAAGTATTACAACTCTGAACAAAATGTGGTCCTGTTCAAGTATGACGACTACGCTGGAGACTACCGCCTGCTGCCTAGGTAATACACTTTTGAAAAATAAACTGTTTACAGTTTCTGTTGTCGATTAGGATCTAAACTGAGCCAGCTGAAATGTGTCATAGATTATCTAAAGCTTTCAAAACCCAAAAGTTGCCCTCTAATGTTCACTATTGTAGTTTGTTATTTAAGTTTGCCAATTTTAGACTACTTTTTTACACTTTTTTTGCTTCTTTTGCCCACCAAAAATAATGTTTCTTAGAAAAACATGTTTATCTTTCTAACATTAAGATATTGGAAAAAGTACCTTTTTGACATGGGTATCAAAACGTATTATCGGTAATGCAAATCTTCAAACAAAAGCCAGCACTAGGCTCTTATAGGTGTTTCCTGTAACTGCCTTAAAGCATGGGTTTGTCCATTTTTTGATGTATGATGATACGGAAATGTAAAAAAAATGTGCATTCGGAATTGTTTAACTTTCTGACTTGATTAAAGACATGCTGGATTTTTTCCTCATAAACAACCAAACCCAGAAGTAGCAGCTATCATCAAGCAGAACCACAATTTGTTACACTGAGGTGGGAGGTCATTAACAAGAACAAGATGGTGACTAGTGTTGAGTAAAAGACAAGAAGGAGGACATTCCACTCCAACAAATGTCAACTTTCAAAGCTCCCTCGATCCCCTTTTTAAAAGTCAGTCATTTAATCAGACACTGGTTCAGTCAGTCAGTCATTCAGTCATCAGGCTGTCAGTCAACCAGAGTTTTGTCAGTCCCAGTGAGACTGACCCAGAGCAGCCCTGCAGTCACTGCTCTCAACCACAGGAATGTCCTTCTTCTGTCCCATGGGTTGCCACTGTACTCTTTCAGTCAGTTCACATGACCTATGAACTGACGTCCAGGATGTGCTTTAAAGTAAGGCCTTAAACATAAGTTGGAGCACAATCCTGCTAAGATACTATTCCATAAAGTTAATCTATCCTCTGACATTTTTAGCGTTAACATCACTTGTTTATCAAGCTAACAACTAGCTAACCAAACATAAACTATATCCTCACAGATTTTTGAAACATGTTCAAGAGAATTACACAAGAGAAAGCATATTACAATGGGGATCTGCAGCTATTATATACATGTGATTGTTACCGCTATTATTTGAGTGGAGCAATCTTCATCTCTGCAGGCCAGTATAAGCATTCCTGTGTCCACGGCCAGCCCACAATCACTTGAAATCTTCTAAACATAGTCCCCTTAAGAGATTATTTCAGACAGCTTTTACGACTGTGTGACTTTTAGCAAAGGGTGGTTCCAGTGTTATCCTGCACAGACTGCAGCCTGGTTGTCTCCAGCTCATGGCACACACACAAAGGCATTTTATCCCATGGCTAGCACACAAAGACGGGTCAGCCTGTGAAATCAGTGGAGCAGGATTGAGCGACGACCGTCTATTGTTGACTCCTGACAGGGAACGATGAGGCAGAGTCAGCCACCCACAGTTACTTGCATAAGTCAAATAGAGTAGATTAATTAAATTCCTGAAATCATTTTTTCTGTCCATACGTGTATTTCATTTCAAGTGATCCACTTTTGTCTGAATATCTTCTTCTCCTTTCCTCATTTCTTTACAGGAAACTGTACAAAGCAGAGAAGCTGCCATCCCATTCTTTTGAGATTGACTATGAGGACATAGACAAGGATGAGGTCAGTAATGACCATCTTCTGACAAATGCTTCTTAGAGTGAATGCATTACATACAGGGTACATCCTGGGTCTCATGTTTAAATTAGTTTATGGTAGCCTTAAAGCTGTTAAAATATACTCTGAAAGAGCAGTTAGCTCATTACAGGTCAGTGGGACATTGTTTATGAACATAATTTAACTGACAAATGGTCGTTGTTGGGTAGAGAGAGTCTAGAAAATCCCCTTCTCTCTATTGATCGTCGGGTAATGTATCTGTAACTTACCTATTTGTGTTTTACAGGACACCACCTCACTGTCGTCGTCCAAAGGAGGTGGGGGAGGTGGTGGAGGAGGAGGAGGGGGAGGGATCGGTGTGTTTCGGTCAGGCTGGTTATACAAAGGGAACTTTAACAGCACTGTCAACAATAGTATCACTGTGCGGGTGAGAAAATGTCTGATGCTCTACCCTTTCATGCACATGCACACACACACACACACACACACACACACACGCACATACATACTTTTTCTGTTTTGCCTCGTCACCATTATCATGAGATCTCTCTCTGTTCTCACCTGAAATGTTCCATTTCTCCTATGATGTTACTGGAAACATACCAACAATACATTTAAGGGAACAATAACTTTTTATGTTTTTATAAAAATCCCATTTTATAAAATGATTTGTCACCTATGACTTTATCCCAAAACTAGATTAAAATATTTGAATTGTATCTCTTGTCTGCACAGTCATTCAAGAGGAGATACTTTCAGCTCACCCAGCTGACAGACAACTCTTACATCATGAACTTCTACAAAGATGAGAAGATCTCCAAAGAACCTAAAGGGTGCATCTTCCTTGACTCGTGTACTGGTGTGGTGCAGGTGGGTTTTAAACCATAAGTCATATGAGAAAGAGCAAACAAACACACAACACACATTACAGACTTTTTTTGCCACAGACTACCTGGTAGAAAGAAATCTATATATAAACTGCATTTTAAGCATATATAGATTTTATATGTATATTAGGAGAAACACGCAAAGGTACAAGCTAGCCGAATTGCAGATTTCAGTAGCAGGACAAAGTAAAATGAAGAAAAATTACACTGTAGCTGAATATTTCTGATCTTGTATGAGTAGACATTGTAGTATATAATTGTGCTGCATGATGACACCACATGCCCAGGTCAAGATATTGCAGGTCTGCCTTTAAGTGTTTGAAGATGTGTGTCTGCCTTAACTTAATTGCTGGATGTATGTGGGACCAAGCTAGACTTTTCTCAAGGGGACAGCAGGGAACACACAATGTTAGAAGTCATCTAAACATGGAGGGCACATTAAAAAAAAAGAAGAAGTTACATTTAAATTAGTGACATTATATCAAACTTACATGCAACTTCCTGTTTACAAGTACCCACTGTGATTGTGTAATAAGTTCTAAACCACAATATTATTGTTATGTTTTTGAGCTTAATTTATCCAATAAACATCCCAAAACTGAGCTAAGTTTGGTTAAGCTTACAATTCATTATGCTTTCAAAAACTGCATGTCTAAGATGGGAAAATAGTACAACTTTCCACAAACTGAACCAAGCTCTGGTTTTGTCATGTAACCATATTATCCCATCTATCCATCCATTCATCCCCCTGAAGAATAACCGCCTAAGGAAGCATGCCTTTGAGCTGAAGATGAACGAGGTTACGTACTTCGTGCTGGCCGCGGAGAGTGAACAGGACATGGAAGAGTGGATCAGCACGCTAAACCGCATCTTACAGATCAGTCCACATGATGGGCCTGCTCCGGACCGCAAGAGTGTAGACCTCACCGACCATCGCCAGGGTGAGAGTGGTTCTGTTCCTAATAGATATAAACAGAGGAAACTGAAAAAATAGCTGGAGAGAGCAAAGTGGATGGATGCATGAATGGTAATAATGAGGAAAAGGGGAAATTCAAAAAAATAATTCCAAAACATGGAGAAATTAGTTCATGCTTAGTTTCAGCAAAATTGTAACAATTTCTTCCCTTTCTGACTTCAACTACTTAAGTAAATAATTTCTGCCATTGGGAATTTCTACTGGGTTGGGCTCGATCCATAACATCACCAGCAGGAAATGGGACCTGACCCCAATCATGGACTCCACCTTGGTTTAGTACATCATACCTTGTTATTAAAAAAACTTCACATGGAAGCAAAATCCATAATAGTCTGTGAGAACCACAGCCTGTAATATAACACACACTGACGGAGCTCTGAGAATTGGCCCCAGTGAAATGTGACGGAATGATGTAATAGTCTCAGCTGTCATGGCTCTGTGGTCTGTTAGCATGCCTGTAAATCAAGCTGCGAGTGCATGGTGACCTACCATTAATGAGCCATTCTGTTCAGCGTGGCCTTTGGGAAGAATCGCTCCAGGCAAATGAAGGTTATATTTCCGCAGATGCTTGCCTTCCTTATTATCCATAAATACCACAGATGGAGTCATATTTTATTCTGCAATGGATATATGTCCAGTGACTCCAGTTAGTGCGCTTTTAGTATACTGCTGAACCTATTTTAGAAACTGTTTTATGACCTTTAACTTAGGGGGAAAATGTACTGCTTAGATAAACTTTCTCATCTACTCAGTGTTGGCAGTTATCATTCATAAACAGAAGTCATTCTATGGAGTCCTAATTGTGTTTGTTGTCCCTCCAGATGTGTTTGACCTGTCGTTGAGTGACGGCTGTTTGCAGGAGAACGAAGATACAACAGAGAAAGGCATCAATCCAGAGTTAGCAAAGGTTGGCTACACTTGCAGTTCTTCTTTTTCAAATAATAATATAACTCTCCCGCTGCTCCCTGCAGTTAGGCTTTTCATAATTAACTCTACGTGCATGCACAACTATGAGTGTCTACTTTAAAGGTACCATGTGGAGTTTTTGGCAACTGGGGTCACTATGGAGCAAAGTTTTGATGAGTATATTGTTTGCTTTACTGGTAAATGCATGAGGATGGCCTCAAAATATGCACAATGCATTTTGGTTAAAAAAAACACATATTGTTTAATAGTTTTTGATTTCAAAAGAACTCCACAGTGAAGCTTAGGTCCAAGCCATCAGTTTAAGACTTATACTGATTTGAAAACTCAAGTATGTCACTATTCAAATTCTCTGTTTCTGAAAAAACAAAACTGGAAACTGTTGTTGGCCTTTTTAGTGACATAATAACTTATAACAGCCTATTTTTCATGTTGTCTCTCCCTCTGCAGTACATCTCAGAGACAGATGAGGGAATTCGCTCTGCCAGGAGAGAAGAGAGGTTAAATCTGTTCTCGCTCGACCCCGACACTCCTGTAAGTATAAAGAAAGATTAATGTTTTGACTTGATGCATTGTTCTACTTGCACTCTTCAGTTTGTGTTACGAGGCTGCAGTTTTAACGAGATCTCATTCTTCCCAATAATTCTGCCGCACTAGAATAAAATAAAGGCCTTTAAAGTACGGCATACCTCCAACTAGCAAACTGTGTTTTACCAACCACAGGTTCTGAGGAGTCCACGGACAGAAAATTCAACAGCTGAAAACGCACCAGTGCGCCCGTTTGAGGAGAAGCTTGGCAGAAGGTTTATGATAACCTGCCGCTCCCTTAACCTCATGCTGCAGGGCTGCATCAACGAGAGTGAAACTGGACCGGTCACTAATGTGAGGATTAAATACAACATATACCTTTTACACTTTAAGACATTTATTCAAACATGCTTAACTTTTGCATTAATATGTGTGAGAAATATGTGGTGATGACTCTCAAATCTGCATAACACATCTTTAGCTGCTAAAAGCTTTTTTTCTTTACACAACCAGTGTGGTATTTCTTAAGATCACTTCCCTGTGAAATATAAGAATAGCCCTTCTGCAGTAATTATACATCAAAGGCAGGAGAGAAAGGAGGTAATTTAAGTTCAGAAAGCCTGTCAGATAAGGTATTTTGCTGAGTGGAGGTTTGAGTAACTGATTCTTGAGTTACTGTTAATGTACAAAAAATGACTGAGTTTAATATGTTCTACCAGATCGAGCCCTTCTTTGTCTCGTTGGCTCTGCTGGATGTACGAGAGGGGCGAAAGGTATCTGCAGATTTCCATGTAGACCTTAACCACGAGGCAGTGCATCAGATGCTCGGAGGTTGCGGTAACGGGACAGGCGGTCCAGGGACGGGGGTTGGAGGTCAGGAGAATGGCCTGTGCTCTCCTGCAGAGAAGAAGCCAGGAGACTGTTACCTCAGCCTGGAGCTGGACCACTGGCTACGCTTTCCCAAACAGGTAAGACACGCATTGTATGCTTTTTCGATGTGGAATAATTTTGTGATATTTGAACACAGTGTTGGATCAAAGCAAAAATACCACATAGAATAATATTAACATGACTTTCCAATGCTGTCCATGCAGGCCATTTTCTCAGTGACCAACCCCCATACTGACATAGTGATGGTGGCCAGAGTGGAAAAGGTGCTGATGGGAAACATTGCTTGTGGGACTGAACCTTATATCAAAAACACAGACTCCAGCAAGGTCAGAAAGTAATTTTTTCATTGCTTTGTGATTTTCACTGTCAGTTTAGCATCAACTTAGTATGATTCAAGGTCTTGATTTTTTCTTTTTTGGTCATTAACTAATAACAGAGCAAACTCTTTTACTGTATAGTGCCTTATTTCTTGGAGCAAGCTGGGAATAATGGCTTTTGAGACATGATGTTAGACGTTTACTGTAAGGGAAATGGTTTAATCTAGTCTAACAGTTTAATGCATGACATTTACAAAATGGTTTTCCTGTAAGGCCAGAGTTTATCTTCACCACTGAATGCCAGTTGGGTCAGAGAGTTTGGCAATTAGGTTTTTCCTAGATTCTATCCAAGATATTTCCTGGTTTCCCCACTGGCTGTGCTCCATGTGGTCCTTGTTCAAATGGCTAAGTGAATCACCAGACATCCAACCTGTTGCCAGGGTTACTGTATTAAACAAACTGTGATTTAGTCTGTCACTCTAGAATTAAGGCTAATCACATCCCGTTTCATTTTTAAAATATCAGTGTGGCTATATGCTAACATTTCCTTCTGTTCATTGTCCTCTGTTTATGTTTCATTCAGACTGTTCAGAAGATTTTGAAATCCAACAAACAGTTCTGTAGTAAACTGGGAAAGTACCGAATGCCGTTTGCCTGGTCTGTCAGGTCAGTGCCTCTGATGAGAAGCTCTGTTTTCTACATCTTTGTTGATGCTGTTATCCTCATGGCACTTAATGACTAAATAAAACAACTGGAAGCTCATGTGTGTCTCTGTCTATTATAGGTCAGTGTTTAAGGACAACCATGGGGCACTGGACCGAGAGTCTCGTTTCTCACCCCTCTTCAAACAGGAGAGCAACAAGATTTCCACAGATGACCTGATTAAGCTGGTGACTGAGTTCAGAAGGTAAGACATTGTGGAGGCTTCACCAGAAAAGTAGGTCAGTAGAATTTTCCAACACGGGATAAAACGTTCTTAAAACATTTTATTTTAACTTTTGTGTATGCAGGGCTGAGAAGACCAGTAAACTGCAGACTATTCCTGGAACTCTGGACATCGCAGTTGACTATATTCCATTGGAACATCCTAGTATGACCTCTTCATCTCTGTCTGTTTTTATACCCCGTTTTGTATTTTCTCATGTGTTTGAAACACTTTCTTCTCTGTGCTTTTAGACTGTGTGACATCCTCTTGTATACCAGTGAAGCCCTTTGAGGAACTGAGCAAACACCAGCCTACTGTGGAGGTGGAGGAGTTTGTTCAGGACACCACCAAGTTCACCCAACCGCACCGAGTCTACAGAAACCACATCTATGTCTACCCTAAACATCTCAAATATGACAGTCAGAAGAGCTTTGCTAAGGTATAGCATAGATATTATACTAAGAAAACTTCATTTCAGAGGAGCTTGAGCTAATGTTGTAACAAGGTTACAACATAACTCTTGTTTTTGGCATCAGTTCATCTCTTCATATATTTTTATTGCTGACTGTTTTTGCCATATGTGCAATTATTAATATTACAATGGTCTTCTTGTTTGCAGGCTCGTAACCTTGCAGTCTATGTGGAGTTCCGCAGCTCAGATGAAGAGATTGCCAAACCTTTAAAGGTAGCATGCATATTCAAAAACATGCTGATGGGACATTTATTGGCCTTTATATGACTCTGTCTTTTCCAGTTTGATCATTTGTTTCATGGGAAAATGGCTGAACGTGACTTTTTTTGTGCTAATTCTACTATTTCTATTTTTCTAGTGCATCTATGGCAAGCCTGGAGGCCCAGTCTTCACCACAGCCGCCTGTTCAACAGTCCTGCATCACTCTCAGAACCCTGACTTCTACGATGAGGTGAGGACAATAGTCTCAAAATTATAGGATGGGTATCAGTAAGTGGATTGACTTCAGCTTCAGCAGCCTTTAGCAATAACATGTTTACAGCTAATCCACAGCATTTATTGAGCATCTGTGTAATTTAACCTTTTATATGCCACTGTGTCCACAGGTGAAGATTGAGCTTCCCACCCAACTTCATGAAAAGCACCATCTTCTTTTCTCCTTTTACCATGTCACCTGTGACATCAATGCTAAGACAAATGCTAAGAGGAAAGAAGCCCTGGAGAACCCAGGTGAGCTAGTAATAGATCTGGAGCTTTAATTTAGTAAAACATTTATGATGTTATGTTATGTTATGATTTTCTATTCCACTATTGAGTAGCCCTTGTTTTGTATCTGTCTGCATCATTTCTAGTGGGGTACTCTTGGCTGCCACTCCTCAAAGAAGGTCGTCTGTCATCTCAGGAGTTCAACATCCCTGTCTCCTGTAACCTGCCGCATGGATATCTGGCCATCAAGGAAACCAGCAACACCAAGGTGGGAGGGAGGGCACAGGATGTACGAATATAAGAAATACTGATGAATAATAAAAGCATTAATTTTGTGGGAGAAGATGAGTATTACAAATTGCGTCCTGTGATAAATGGACTGTTTGAAGAAATGGGACATCGAACATCTCCTCTTTACATTACAGAATGGAGCAGATGTGAAATGGGTTGATGGGGCAAAAGCCATCTTCAAAGTGTCCACCAAAGTCGTCTCCACAGTATACACTCAGGTAAGAACATCTGGGATTCTCTTTGCTTTCCGTTGTTTGTTTTTGCTGGTTTACTGTCCCTGTGATGGACTGGGGATGTGTCCAAGGTACTGCATAGGATAGATTACAGTCTCAAATTACCCTGACCAGGATAAGTGATATAGGAAATTGAGGGATGGATGGCTTTTTACATATTGTTTTCAACTACTGAATCCTTGGCAAATGATCCAGAATGAAGACATGCCCTGTCAGGTTTAGCTTTATAAGAATACTTCACTCCGAAAATGAAAATGCTAGCTGTTATCATTATCTGGGCTGTTGTGAGCCTTCTCTGAAAAAAAACGTAGCTACTTAACAATAGATAAATGTATTTTATACTTTGTAGCCAAGCAAATGCAATGAGAGCCCACAATGTACAATCAGCCTTGATCTAGATTACCTAGATAGTGTGTGGCACATGAAACAAGGAAGAACACTGAGTCTGTTTACAGTTTGCTTGTAGAGGATGTTTGGAGAGGTGCACAGCATTTTTTTGATTTGCTTGTGAGTTGCAAATTAGATCATCCTACTGTATGTTTCACTTTCAGTCGCAGCACTGTGCAAAAGTCAAGTCAAATCAATTTATACAAGACATTTAAAAACAAAAACTGCATTCACAGATAAGTTAGAAATACAATCAGATCAATAAAAGAATACAATATTGATGAGAAAATGATAAGATTGATAAGAAAAGGTTTTCTAAATGTAAAAATATAATAGGTATATTGCACAGAAAACAAATAAAGACAATAAATGACCATCCATGTTGTCATAATAACACAGGAAAATATATGGATTGCAAGATTGGTTTTTAAATGTCAAAGAACATTGATATCGTGAGTCTTTCTGTCTTGGTCTTTCCACTAAAATAACAGTGCATATTCCAAGCCCTTAAATGCTTCTTACAAAAACCTTGATGGTTAAATATATACTTTGTGAATTGTCCAAAATAATCAACAGTTGTCTGAGCAAAGACTGAGACTGAACCACTGACTGAAATTTCGACTGACATGCAGAAGTTTTCATTTTAGGAATGACTTAAAAAGTGCACTAAGTATTATTCCAGCTTCCTACATCTAGTATTCATGTACTCTCCTTTCCGTGCCAGGACCCCCACCTGAACCGATTCCTCCAGCAGTGCCAGAAGAGAGAGCTGGACCTCTCGCAACCTCCTACCTCCGACTTCCTCAACTGCCTGAAGGTCAGAGAAAAAGCCTTTATCTCTTCAAATTTAACTTATGAGACAAAAATCAGAGACTTGAAAACTACAAACTGCTACATGTCTAATGAGTGAGCACTGTTTAAAACCTGGTTTTAAAAAAAGTATTTTCACTTATTTTACTCCCCCTTATTTTCCATCTTGTCCACCCTCTGCTCCTACATGGCTTTTCCGCCCTCCTCCAGGGTCTTCTCAGTATGGAGAGAATCCCAGTGATCATCCGATTCTTGCCAGTTCTCTTCAACCAGCTGTTCAAGGTCCTGACTCAGAATGACAACGATGAGGTCACCACTGCCACCACCAGGTGAGTAGAGGCACTACAGGCTCCATATCAGTTATGTTGACGTCAGGGTTTTATGGCTGAGTGGACGTGGTAAAGCACACAATGAGAAATGCAGTGTTTTAAAATACAGTTTAAAACACCTTCTCCTTCTTTTTATAAGTTTATTTATGACTTTTTTTTAAAGAATGTTTTATTAAACCATTATCTGCTAGAAACAATAGAGAGGGAAAAGTGTTGTTAAAGGGTACAGCCAAGCTGCAATAAATGAACTCTCTGTTGCTGTTGTTCTGTTTGCAGAGTGCTGGTTCACATTGTTGCAAAGTGCCACGAAGAAAATCTGGATCATTACCTGCACTCCTATATCAAGGTATGATAGCATACAGTATGAGATGGTTTGTGTGTGTGCTAAAGAAGATAATACAATTAATGTAAAGGCCATTGTTTTCCATGATGTAGTGGAATGACTGCACAGACAATTTAATTTGTTGGGGGGAAAAAAAGGGGCTTTTTGTGTTTGTATGCGAGTTTATTTGTGTGTATATGTGTGTGTGTGTGTGTGTGTGTGTGTGTGTGTGTGTGTGTGCGTGTGTGCGTGCGTGTGCGTGTGTGTGTGTGTGTGTGTGTGTGTTTGGGGCCAGCAGGACTTTGGCTAGGGCCGCGTGCCCAGAACACTGTGCAAACACACAGAGAAGGAGGGAGAGAAGAAGAAGCAGAAAAAGAGAGGGCGATTGAGTGGGAGGCAAACTAGGACATTCAGCCTGCTCAATCAGAAACACAAGGCATGTTTGTTTTGGGGGGGAGAAAATCAGAGAGAGAATTAGGAAAGAGAGCAGGAAAACCCACAAGACCTGTTTCATGTTGGCCACAATGAAGGAAAACTGCAGTGCTTGAAGAGGTTGTGGCAGAGACGAATGGCGGGAAGTAAAAGGAGAGGACCAGCAAAGCTAATGGAACTAGCGTTGCCATAGTAACAGATTGGCATGATGTTCAGGACTAGTGGTGCCCAATTTGAACTGCTGTGTGTGTGTGTGTGTGTGTGTGTGTGTGTGTGTGTGTGTGTGTGTGTGTGTGTGTGTGTGTGTGTGTATGTGTGTGTGTGTGTGTGTGTGTCTGTGTGTCTGTGTGTGTGTGTGTGTGTGTGTGTGTGCGCATATATGTGTTCAATGGGGGGGGGGTCAATTTACTGTAGCAATACTTGAATAGTGGGCAGCAGAATTACTTCAATCAAACCATATTCATGTTTTCTTTTGTTTTTTTAATCCAGTTTGGAAAACATTTGCTTTGTCTTATTATTCTAATGTTGTTGTTTAAATGTTGTGTATTTGTTCACATGCATTTATATTATTTAAGATTTCACTGTGTTTGTGTGTATTATATATTGTATACCGCTGACACCTTTTTCCTTTTGTGTGCGTGTGTGTAGTATGTGTTCAAGTCAGAGGCCCATGGCTTTAGGACAGTCCATGAGGAGTTGGCAAAGGGCATGACTTTTGACCTGAAGAGCAATGAGCAGGCAGCAGTCAGGAATGTTCTGAAGGTTAGTTTCATTCCTTCTCTTCTATCCATTTATTAGATTTTTGCCCAGGTTAAAATATAATTGTTGTTCTTGCCTCTAAGTTCCCAAAGGAAATGGAATAAGTGCAGAATTCTCAAATAAAAATCACATGTGCCTTGTTTATTTTCATGCTGGAGCAAAAACTCTGTCTCTTTCAGTTCTCCTGGTTCTTCTTTGAGCTGATTGTAAAGTCCATGGCCCAACATTTGGTCGACTTTGACAAATTAAAGGTAAGGTGGCATACTCTACTACCTGCTATATCTGGAAACATAAATGGGTCACTATTGATTCTTTGCACATGTATAATATGACTCTGGACATAGTGTTTGATTGTCTTTTGCAAACTCTGTGTTCGTTTACTGCAGCTTCCCAGGCCCCAGCGTTTCCCCTCATCCTACCAGAGCCGTGTGGAGACTCTGGTGGAAACGGTGTCCGAACACATCTTCTGGAAAAACAAAGACCTGGCAGAAGAGACACGCAGTGCCAATTTAGCTGTAGCAGCCTTTGTAAAGGTACGGGTAAAATATTCATGATATGTTTCTTTATTTCTGTGTGAGAGAATGGATATATATTTAAAATTGAATGAAACATCTGAAACAAGGGAGTTGTTGGAGGTATTGTGACTGTGGCTGCCTTTAAACTGTGAGTTACTGTACATACAGCTTACATTGCTATGAGATGGATCAATACCAACACATAAATATAATGGCTCTCTCCATTTACCATTTTACCTATTGATTCTCCCAGCTGTGTTAAATGATCTGTCTCTGGCTTTCTCAATATCTAATTGTGTGTGTGTGTGTGTGTGTGTGTGTGTGTGTGTGTGTGTGTGTGTGTGTGTGTGTGTGTGTGTGTGTGTGTGTGTGTGTGTGTGTGTGTGTGTGTGTGTGTGTTTCTGCAGCGCTGCTTTACTTTGATGGACAGAGGCTTCACCTTCAAACTGATCAGCAACTATATTAACATGATCACTGCTACTGACAGCAAGGTAAAAACTTAAATGGAGGAAACAGTGTTTAGTAAAAAAATATAGTGTGTAATTAATTAAACATCCTTCATCAAATATTTATTTTGTCTAATAGGTCTTGTGTGAGCTGAAATTTGAGTTCTTGAGAGAGGTGTGTAACCACGAACACTACATTCCTCTCAGCCTGCCCCTGCCCTCTGCTCGCATCACAGGTAAGCGCCCAATCAATGGGACCTTTTTCCAGTCTTTATTCAAGAGAGTGGTTTTTCAATTTGAGAGCATGATTTATTGATTTCATGTTCATATTTTGTAATTCTTTACCTCAAACCCTGCCCTCGCACTCAAATGACCCCTGCCTGTGTTTAGATTTGCTCTGCTTTTGCTCAAACAGTACACCTTCACTCAGATGTATTGTTGCTTGCACAGATTTCCTGCTCCAGTTCCAGCTCTTTTTCCTCACACTGCTTTGCTGCACTCGTAAAACATCTGCTCTCAGACGTATGCCCTGCTCTTGGATTTTTGGTGCAACAACCATGTCGAAATTCCCCAAACAATAGAATGTTAGGTGTAGTGTTGACCAATGAAAGTACCTCTACCGCCTTCACTTAGAGAGTCCTGTATAGGCAGTTACTCTTTAACTGGGTTCATCCAATCCCGCCCTCCAGGGCTTTATTAAATGTACTTCTCCTTGCTTTATATACGACTTTTGGAATAAAAAGACTGTTAATATATATAGTAGTATACTGTACTGTATAGCACACTGGTGTGCTGTACAGCTGCCTGGGTTTCAACTGGTTGTGAATTTTAATGAGGTTGTTGCACAAAAAACCAGAGAGCAGAGCAGAAATGTGATTGCAAACATCACAGGAGCGCATAAGCAGCCTGATTGCAGGGCTGAAGCTGGAGCAACAATACCTCTGAGTGCAAGCATACAGTTTGAGCAGAAGTATAGCAAATCTAAGGGCAGTCAGGTAAAACATTACAAAATCTTAACGTGAAATCAACAAAATCTGGATCTCAAATTGAAAGACGATGATCTCGAACAAAGACAGGAAAGAAGCCCTGTGCCAGTCCACACTCTGCAGTGTGGTGTAGTGTTGATGTTGTTAACTCAATCATACATTGAGTCGTCACTCACTCTCATTTGTCTATTAACACTCTGTCTCTGTCTCTCTCTCTCTCTCTCTTTCCTCCTCTGTCATTTTTTCTCACTTTATTTGTCCATATCAGACCATGCATCCCCAGAGCCACAAAGCACTCATGGTAAATATGTGCACTCATTCCTTTGTTATGTTGCATGTGTATATTGTTACTACAGTGTGTGTGCTACAATGGTATGATGATAATGAAATTCATGGAACATTGGCCTGTCACATTATTTACTCTCTGTAACCACATTTTTATTTAGAAATGGATTAATTAACTCCCTGATGGAAAACAAATATTGGCATGAGCATTATTTGAATCAAGTGCTGTTCATTTAATTTCAATTTAAAATGTGGACTGCTTTTGTTCTTTTTCCCTTAGTGTCGGTGCCTGAGTACAACCTGACAGGAGAGTTCTGCAGGAAGCACTTCCTGACCGGTCTGTTACTACGGGAGCTGGGTCTGGCGCTCCAGGACGAGCAGGACCTGAGACACCTCGCTTTGGCAACCCTGAAGACCCTAATGGCCAAACACTCTCTGGATGCACGCTATGCCACCAAGGTAGACAAAATACATGTTTACATGGGAGTAAAACTAAAGAGCATGAACAATGAGTCATGAGCTCACAGTAGAAATTCTTCCAATGTGAGTCACACAAACACATACAGACTGACATGTGATAGTTCATAGCAGCTGCAGGCAGCAGAAAAGATGCCTTGATGAATGTTGGGAAGGGTCCAAATCACACTGAGTCAGTAATCTGTCCTCTGTTAAACAGCACCAAACACTGCCAACCACAACACAACAGCAGGACCATAGTCAGGACCAAGACTGGCTCTGGTAGAGTCTGACTCAAAAACCAAATGTGTGTTGAAACTAAATAGAAACCACTACAGAGAAAATCTGGTTTGGTTAAAGACCAAAACATTTTACTGTCAGGATATAAGAAATATTATGTAAGTGTATTATCGACTCCTAGAGAAATGAACAATCAAATAAAGCATCTTAAACACAAAATTAATTAAACCGTCACCCTACAGACTTTAACATTAAATATCTCATTGTTAGCTCTCTATATCAAAGATTAGGTAATATATTGGGGTATTACAAAATAATGTCACTGACTACAGAAATACAAACAAATCTTTTTATGAGACTTGTATGACGTTTAATTGTCTTTACAGGAGAAGCAGGCAAGAATTGCATCTCTCTACTTGCCTTTGTACGGCCTGATCTTGGACAACATGCCTAGATTCTTCCTCAGGGACCTCTTCCCCATCTACTTCACCTCTAGTGACCAAGTAAGAATCAAGTTGAAAAATGGATGATTTATTGATCAGCTGTGTCTTAAATATTCCTGCAGTGAAGACATTTCTTCTTTTGTTTTTAGCCTTGGTTGTTGGTGGGCTTGGCTGTTATTGTTGTTGGTTGTGTTAACATGTTACTTACCTACAGTGCTGCATTGCAATGAATTTAGAGATGGTAACTGTGCCCAACACACCTTTAACCAGCATGAGCCAACAAAATAAACCGTTTCAGTTTTCATTTCTCAATTAGACCATTTAATGTACTTGAACATCTGTTCTATGTAACTTGGTCAGCTGGCCTCAGTTTTGTTTCGTTCTTTGCAGCAGAGTTTTTCCTTTGTAGTTGGTATAGGTTTGCACTGACTGGGGGAATATGACCCAAATTATACAGTCTTGCTGGACGCTGTACATTTTGATATTCGTCCTTTTATTTCCACATTAACAAAACTGCAAGTACTGATTAATACTGTCACTGTTTAAATTTAGCGTACGGTTGTTTTAAATAAATGTATGCTTTCATTATGAGGTTTGTGTTGCTTCATCTAATGAATGCTTGTAAAACTGTCTCATGAGTAACATGTTCCCATAGCTAAAAGAAGTGATTGCCTGAACTATAAAATAAAAAGACTCAGTTTGAACAAAAAAGAACAAAAAATAACTTTAAATAACATTTTCTCCTATCTGCTTCACTACCAGGGTTCGCGAGACGACCTCAGTGTTGGCGGAGGAATGGCTGGAGGAGTGATTCCTGTGACTCGCCATGGCAACTCTGTGGATGCCTCCTTTTCCAAAGAAGTACTCAACTCCATCACAGGTAGTAGCGTGTGTATAGCTGTCTGTCTATTTCTATGCAAAAAGGTGTGAATGAGATGAGGACATTAAAGCTGACCCCCTCCCTCCCACCACCACCACCACCAGCTTTCTCATCCTTGGCGGTTGCTACGGGTAACCAGGCTGACTCTCGGGGCTCTCTGATCAGTGTGGACTCCAACCCTAGCAACAGTGACAGGAACAGTGAGAAGATGGACGGATGTGAGAAGGTGAGAAAAAGAAAAGGGTGTGTTATTATGACAAGTCACATATGGTTCTTTATTTCTGGCTGTGGCAGAGGAGTAGCAAACAGATATTTTAATAGAAGTTAATACCAGGAGGACATCACCCTAAGATAATTTTGACTAGACACCAAAAAGAGGGTCTATTAATTTTTTAGTGATTTCATTTCTCATATTTTATTTATTCAGTTAAATGTTCAGTTATATTTTCTGTAAATATTTCCCAATATGAATTGTCTATTTGTGTTTCCAGACCTTCTCCAGAGTGTCTGGAATAACAATCTGGTGTAGAATTGATGAAACCTTGATTCATTTATTATTTGTTGGCTTAAAAGTAGTCAAATAGATTTAGTCTAAAAAAGTACTGCATCTTCTTGTGAAATACACATTATTTGTAAGTTTTAAATTGATAACCATGTTGATAAAACCCCAAAAACCTAACATCCAAAATACAGAGGACATGACATCAGTGTCCTCACTGGCTGCTTTGACCCTGATATCAACTGGACATATTTTACTATATTTCTGTTTGGATGTTTGTCCTCAGTTTGCTCGGCCCCAGTCCCTGATAGGCTACGGTTCTCGCTGTGACAAGCTGGACCAGGCAGAGACCCGCAGCCTCCTCATGTGCTTCCTGCACATCATGAAAACCATATCCGAGGGTAAGAAAATACATTCTACAAACATTCATACACATGCACAGGATTTACATAGTGTATTCCAGACCCTTTTCAAAGAGATGCTTCCTTTAGGAATTGTCCTGCTACTTGTTTGGGTTTCCCACATACAGAAGATGAACATAGGTCAAGAACCTAACAAATGATACTTATTATATTGTACGTATTTTCTTCATTGACTGAACTGTACTCATAAAGGGACTCTTGTTCATGTGTCCTTTACACAGCTTATGTATTGGTAACTCTATCTTTTTCAGTCAGTTCAGTAGTTAGTATAAAACTTCTGACCCTCTCTAGAAATCTTCTATTGTGTAATATGTTTTTTTTGTCACCTGTTTCCAGATGTGCTAGTTTCCTACTGGCACCGGGCCATTCACCAAGAGATCTCAGACTTCTTTAACATCCTGGAGTAAGTACTCCTCTGTCTTCATTGCAGAATATCACCACAGCGCCTTTTAGGCTGACTTGTTATACTGTGAACACAGAGGAAAAAGCACTGAGACAGGCTGAGTTGGGGACAGGCGCATGAAAAGAGAAAAAAGGAGACTGTAGCCAAAAGGGAACAGATGAAAGTAATGACACAACGAGAGAGAGAGAGAGAAGAAAAACAGACTGTAATTCCAATGAGAGCTCCCTATCCACTGAACAGTGCAGTAAATTAACTTTCTGTTTCCTGTTTGTGTCAGCATCTAGAGTGTACAGTTACAACTCAGTTCTATCACATGCACTCCATTTATCCTCTGTTAACTTTCACAGAAACACAAACATTTTTGCATTTTCTTTTTTCTTTAGGCTGTGTCTTCAGCACTTCAGGTTTCTGGGAAAACGCCACATAGCCAGGTAAGTGTGTGCTTTCTCTGATGGACCGGTGGACCAGGTCTCATTTAGATGCATTTATAATAATGCTGCGTATATGGAAACAGCTTATTAACTCGACATACATGCTACAGCCAAAGGTTGTAACACCCCCACCCAGTGATACATAATTCATATAATCATGCGCACACATGAATGCACACATGTGCAAATGCAGCCACACACACACATGTGTAAACACACACAAACAAATGAGTGAGACACAGTCAGGCAGAAATACTAATATGTGTTTTGTATGCGTGTTCACACTCAGGGATGAGCTTCAAGAGGAAAGAGGTAAAGGAGGGAAGAAAAGGAGAGAGGGGGGAGGTGAAACTCCTGGATCTTGCTGTTGAGAGCAAAGCACTGCTGGATATTGTACTGTAGTAGTTGGCAAGCACAGGATGGGGGTTGCTATCGTGTATGTGTGTGTGTGTGTGTGTGTGTGTGTGTGTGTGTGTGTGTGTGTGTGTGTGTGTGTGTGTGTGTGTGTGTGTGTGTGTGTGTGTGTGTGTGTGTGTGTGTGTGTGTGTGTGTGTGCCTGTGCTCTTACTGGAGCTGAGCCATTGGCACTGCTAGAATCATCCATCTACTGGTTCCTCCCAGCTAATTAAATTAGCCCTCTTTTTCCTTTCAGCAATAAGATGCTGAGATGTAAGCCAACAAAAGGCTGGGAGAACACAATGCTTTACTGTGTGTGGAAGCATTAACAGAATAAAGATAGCTCGAAGCCTAGCTTGCACTCTCAGACGTAGCTGAGCCTGTCTGGGGCTGCTAGCTACTTAACATTCGTCTGTAATACCAGGCCATGGGGGATTCACAGTCTTACGCCTGTGTCTGTCTCAGTGTCTCTCTCTGTTGGCTCTTTGATGCCTGGCTGAATCAGTGTGGGTACCCATTGAAGTTCAGAGGCAATGAATTACACTAGCAGGGTGTAGCCAGCCAGCAAGCTCAGGAGACAGTCAGACAGCCTATCAGAAAACAAATCAGTCATTAAGTTAGGCAGGGATGCTGCGGTTTAATCCCAGACTCTCTTACATATCCTGTTTCTGTTAGTTCAGGGAGTCTCATTTCCTTAACTTTTACCAGATTTTCAAAATCACATACACACACCTTCAGGCATATCCACACGCACAATACACTGTAATGATAAGAGACAAATAACAACTAAACTGTAATGTTTTCTCCATGTTTGACCTTGCTGTTGTAGTCTCCACTTCATTGCATGTCTCATACTGTACCTTCCCCCATGTGCATGCTGCTGTTAATGGATTGTCAGTCTAACTGCACACGTATTGATGTCCCGTTGCATCACGTAACCCTTTCTGTATTGACATATATGATAAATAAACAGACATTTATGCTGGTGCAGTATGTTAGTTTTGTTTGCTCTTGACATTCTACCACATTCACCTCATCGATGTTGCATGTCGACCTTGTAGCCCTCTGTCTCCACATCCTGCCTCAGCCTGCCTGGCTGGACTCCACCTGCTGCTTGGCTTGTCTCACTTTCTTTATTTGGCTTTGAGGCGGTTGTGTTGATTGGCTGATAGTAGTTGCGTCTTCTTTCTTTTGCCTGGCAAAAACGTCATTTGCTTTATGACAGCAGATTCTGATCTAGCTTCATGTAGGCATCAAAAGATGACATGTTTAAACATCTGTTTGTCGAGATCCAGTTACTAACTGATTTGTGCTGCAGCTTAACAGGCATTTGGCTTCATTACATCTATACATGTTAATCTCCATGCTGTCCAATGTTATACATTAATGCTGACCTCAAGCCTCTAGTCATCAGTAAACACAAATCTTTACACAATATTATACTAATGGCAAACTAAAACCATTGACTCTGCTATGCCACTAACCTTTCCATCTGGCTGTGAGTTTGTGTGTCAGCTCATATTGCCTTTCTATATAAGCAGTTTGATCTTTCTCTTTGACCCTATCTGCACGCATTACACCAAGGTCAAATTGGACTTTTCCTGTGCGCTTTTAGCCTTGCTGGAATACAATGTGACCATGTTGCTATAAATATGTAACAAGGTCACAAAAGTGCAAAAAGAACTGCTGCATGTATTGATTGCAGGCGTGCTCAGGCAAATGCTGCCATGCCACACGCAGTTAATGTAACCACCTAATGCTGTTGGACACAATAACACTAAAACAATGATGGTCTTAATTAAACTAACTAATGTTAGCTTTGATGTGATTGGCTCGTGAACAGGAAGCTAGCAGCGGCACTAAAGCTGGCCCAGTCTACCCAGGCCAATGGCACCCTGAAGGGCTCTAACCACCCCTCCCAGTCCTCTCAACCCTCAAGCCTCTTCCCACAATGGTAATCACCCTCCTCCAGGAAAACAGAACACACCTCAGCCATGATGTTTAAAGATACTGAGTCTCTGGTTACTGAAATTGTCCTTACAGCTAAACACTTTTAGATAAATACATACTACCTCTGTGTGTTTTACATGTTATACACTGTGACTGTGATGTCAGCATGTCCCTCCTCATACCTGCAGTGTTTTGTGTGATTATGCCAGTGGTTGTCTCTGTACTCCCATGTGTTCCTAGACTTCCAATAACAGCAAATCCTTCAGACATGGATGCCATTTATATTTACTTGCCTGCTCAAATGTACAAAATTAATTTCAATGTATTAATTCAGGCGTTTAGTAGTATATTTGTTGCAGGATAAACAAGTATTTCAGAAAAAACGTGTGAGAACTGGTCATTTATACTAGCTGATGATCCCTGCTGTTACCACCAGGATGGCATCTGGAGGTGAAGGTCACCGACAGGCTCGCTCCCAAACGATGCCCATCATCAGGGGCAAGAATGCTCTCACCAATCCCAAGCTGCTGCAGATGATGGAGACAGGTAACATACACACATTCCCTCTAAATACGACTTAAGAGATTGTGTGATGGATTAAGTTAGTCATATTTGACTCTGTTTCCAGATGGAAATATTCAGGATGGGGACACATTGAGTCCTACTGATATTGAGGCAAACTTGTCCACTGAAGTCTCCCTCACAGTACTGGATGTACTAGAGCTCTTTGTTCACCATCACAAGGTCTGTGGTCTTTTTACAGTTTACAATCTCCACACCACACACATACTGCATGTGTCATATGTTTTGTTATTTTTAAGAAGAATCTATTCCTTTTCATGTTGTATACTGTATCTACAGAACATACTGTATATGTAAAATATGTGAAGCCTTCAATTTGTTTGGTATTTAAAAAAAAAAAAATCAGAGCTCAGTTTTTGGCTGACATGCAAACAAACTGATGTAAATATATTTGCTTTGGCTTTGCCAGTTTTTTTGGTAGATATTTTACCCTTAAAAATCAAATAACATATCATATTTAAAATTATATTTTTATCCCAGCATCTTGATAAAACAAGAAACATGATTTTAAAACAAAATAAATGTTTGCAGTTGTGGTGGCTCCAGCATGAAATGTGACATAAACCATTTACACATCTCATTATACATTTGAAGGCAATGATACTCTACTGCCACCTGGTGGAGGGAAAAATGTCTGGTTTTTTTTAAAAACATTGAATTTCAAGTAGTCTTGACTTCTTACTTCACTTCACTTAGGAAAAAAGTTGCCTGTTAAAACTTTTACAGTTAGATATATGTTCTGTTTTTCTTCACCCTGCGTACAGAAGCAGCTGTTGCAGGACGATGGCCAGAATGCTTTGATGAAGAAGGTGCTGGACACCTACTTACTCTTCTTTCAGATCAACCAGTCAACTGCCACTCTACGGCATGTCTTTGCTTCGCTAAGACTCTTCGTACAAAAGGTCCTCTATATAAGCATACACATATATGAATACATCACATCAAATACATGCACAGTTGTTCACAAGCAACAATGAATATCTAAGTTTCTCTTATGTATAGTTGCATCTTTTTTTTCATCCCTCTGTAGTTCCCCAGTGCATTCTTCCAGGGTAAGGCAGACCTGTGTGGCTGTCTGTGCTATGAGATCCTCAAGTGCTGTAACCATCGATCAAGCTCCACCCAGACGGAGGCTGCTGCCCTGCTGTATTTTTTCATGAGAAAAAACTTTGAGTTTACTAAGGGCAAGTCTATAGTCCGCTCACATCTGCAGGTTAGTGACACCATGTCGACAAATATATAATTTCTGTATTTTTGGCTTTGTGAATAGTGTTTTCAGAGCAACATTCACCTCATCCCCTACTCCTCTCCACTCAGGTTATCAAAGCAGTGAGCCAGTTGATAGCTGATGCTGGCATTGGAGGCTCGAGATTTCAGCAGTCTCTGGCCATCATCAATAACTTTGCCAACGGAGATGCACCACTCAAGGTAAAGCGGGTCAAAGCTAGTGTCATATTGCAACTGTCTACATGTGCATACACATTGTCAGGGTACTTAACAAAATTAATGTTTGTAATACTTTTCCACAGAACACTTCATTTCCAGCTGAGGTGAAAGACCTGACCAAGCGGATCAGGACAGTCCTGATGGCCACAGCCCAAATGAAGGAGCATGAGAAGGATCCAGAGATGCTGGTGGATCTGCAGTACAGTCTGGCCAACTCCTACGCAAGCACTCCTGAGCTTCGCCGCACTTGGCTGGAGAGCATGGCTAAGGTCCATGTGCGCAACGGCGATCTCTCTGAGGTTAAAAAATTTACATTTTTTAGAGTGCACTTACTGCAGGTTTCAGGATGGGGTCAGAAAAGTATCACAAATGGCTTTTAGAGTGAAGCATTAATTTAATTTGATGGTGTCTTTCCCTCAGGCTGCCATGTGCTACATCCACATCTCAGCCCTGATCGCGGAATCGCTGAAGAGGAGAGGTCAGTGCACATGCACTGCTGCTTTTACTTTGCAAGCTGTATAGCAGCATGGTGTGTGTGTGTGTGTGTGTGTGTTCGTATGCATATGCAGAAATTCCTGTGCATATGTAGTGCTATAGTGTGTGCATCTTTGCAGACTTGGTATCATCTGATGAGAAAGTCCAATCACATCCATCTTGCAATCAATTAACCAACTTTCCTCGCTCTGCTAACATGGGCAGCTTTCAGGCATCATTCCCTCATATCATCATGGGGGTGAATTTGTATGTTTGAAAGTGACTTGAGTTTGTCTTTGAATGGTGAACATAAGGAAGAAAGCTTTGGGGAAGGAAGATTGAATCTCTATCTGCCATCTGTCTTTGTATCCAAATACCTTTCCTATTTATTACTGACTTCCACACGTTTTGCTGTGCAGCATGTCTCTCTATCAACAGATCTCTTTGCTCTTATGTGTGCATGCTTCCTCATATAGACCACATCACGTGTCTATCTATTGCTGTATGTGCCTGACATCTTTCTGCATGCACTGCACGCACTGAGCCTGCGTGCCGATAGCTAGCGTAGCATGCCAGTCGCTTGGCTGCTTGGTGAGTCTCTCAACAGCCTTGTCCTTGAGATTAAAAGGCAAAAGCAAGTGGACATAAACGTTGTAAACCTCCTCCTCCCCTCCTACCAAACAGGCTACTGGAGAGCTGACAAGGCCCGGATGTCCAGTGTTTCCCCTGAAGAAAGCCCCGTCTTTAACTGTAGCTCCTTACTAACTACCTCCCGAGATCAAGACAGTGAGTGTGTGCGCCTGGGGCCTGCTGGGTGGTGTGGTTTGGGAGTTGGTAACACTGGGATGGAGAGACAAGGGACTGTGGGAGGAAGAGGGTGTGTACTGACATGTTAATACCTGTTGCAATTGCGTGGACGGTGTCTATACTGAGAGGTGGACATGGTTTGGATTCAGGAGACATCAGGATGTCAGGTGACAGTTCAAGTCTTAACCTATTCATTGTTGGGTAATCTTTTCCACATTGTATATTATGTAATGTTTTCAAGACCACTGTTCTTGCCTTAATGATATGATATGAGACTGTATTAATTTGTCACTGATCGTTTTCACTGGTTGATCCTCACTGTTCACTCGAGTCTCACTGGATAAGATGTTCAGTGTCACTGGGGTTTGATATGAAGCACGCTCACATTTGATGTTTTTAATTTTGTTTTGTGTCTGCAAAAATGGTGTGAGTTACAACGAATGCTTGACTGGAAAAGTGTACAATTACTTGTATTTCAATACAAGAATATTTGTGTTGTATATGTTTATAAGCTGAATATACACTTAGTAATATTGCCTGACTGTGGATCTTTTAAATTGCTTGCTAACTTGATCTGATGTTACTTTCACTTTGAAACCCCAGCGTCGTTCTCTATGGGCTGGGCAGCGTTTATGTGCATCAGTCCTAATGTCAAGGAGGAAGGTGCCATGAAGGAAGACACTGGTACACAAGATACACCCTATACTGAGGTCAGTGTTAGCCTGCAGAAATGACCATTGTTTTGCACTATGAAGTAACATTTTATTAGCTGATGGTTTGAGAGGATTTGGTGTGACGTGATAGTGGCAAGGCAGTAAATGGGATTGCTTTCTCTTTAACTCTGTGTCCTTCGTGATCTCACTGAACCGTGTAGGACACCCTGGTAGAGCAGCTGGAGCTGTGTGTAGACTACCTGTGGAAATCTGAAAGACACGAGCTCATCGCTGACATCAACAAACCCGTGATTGTTGTCTTTGAAAAGAGGCGAGATTTTAAGGTAAGTTTTGTTCTTGCGCTTTTGACTGTGTGTGTGTGTCTGTGTGTGTGTGTGTGTGTGTGTGTGTGTGTGTGTCTGTGTGTGTGTGTGTGTGTGTGTGTGTGTGTGTGTGTGTGTGTGTGTGTGTGTGTGTGTGTGTGTGTGTGTGTGTGTGTGTCTTGTTGCCTTTATGTGCATTAGGAGCTGAACATAATCTTCTGTTTGTCCCCACAGAGGCTGTCGGAGCTGTATTATGACATCCATCGCTCCTATCTGAAGGTGACTGAGGTGGTGAACTCAGAAAAGCGTCTCTTCGGTCGCTACTACCGTGTAGCTTTCTATGGACAGGTGAGGGACACTACTGTAGTTATTGCTGAAAGTACACATTTACATGGACAAACTTATACAAACTTCTAAGACATCTGCAGCCTCTTGTTAATACTACAGCAGAACAATAGTCATTTTAATCCTATAGATGATGACTGAACAAGACATAAACGTATAGGTGCTAATAGTAAAATATAAAAAGCCACGACATCTGCAAAACATATGTCCTGCTATATCAAATGCCTTTCATCACTATTGTAACTATCAGATAGATAGATGCAGACAGATGCGGGTTAATTGTGTCCTGGTTTATCTTTGAATCCCTGGCTGTCAGGAAGCATTGCTCTGCATCCTTGACACAGTTTCCTGTTTGTTACTGAGGAGATCATATTTATCTTCAGGTATTAAAGAGCTCTGAAGTGAAGAAAGCTTGAACAGCTGATAATGAGAATGTGAAATTCTCTAACTAATGCCGGAGAGAGGAGAAAGATAGAACTTCTTGATAGTAAAGCATGTAGTTGGAAAGATAATAAGACCACTTTTTTTTTGCTGAGTCAGTATCCTTAATTTTCTCTGTCTGCTCTTTTCTTCTTTTTTATTATATTCTATTTCAAGATTGCGGTAAGTTTTGTGTGATCCTTGATTTTCCATTTTCCTCTGTGCTAACCACTCTTACCTCTCCTCTCCTTCTACCACTATTAACACGTACCGCTCTTACCCTTTGAAAGGTTTGTCTCAAGTTTGCTGTGGTCTTGACTTCCTTTCATTTCCAACAATGAAGTTGTTTTCTCCTCAAACATAAAGAAGTGCAAACAGCTGCTGCGGACAGGAAGATATTATCTAATAAACCTCATTCACCTTTGACCTCTGTTTCCAGTGGTGCTTTAAAAAATTAAAAAAGTTAACACTGACACCCTGTTAGTGCTGAGTTGCTCTAACAAAATGGCAAAATGTTTTGTGCCCTGTATGTTGTACAACCAGTGTCTCAAGAAACCACTAGGGGGCAAAATCAGACTGACTAAATTCAGCCTGTTGTGAGAGCAAAAGCAACATCATCTAAATATTAAACTTGATTTACTTACACACAAGCATGTACCCCTGCATTTGCTAATTAGTATGTGTCTGTGTGTGTGTTCTGGTAGGGTTTCTTTGAGGAAGAGGAGAGTAAGGAGTTCATCTATAAAGAGCCGAAGCTGACTGGTCTGTCGGAAATCTCCCAGAGATTACTTAAACTCTACTCAGACAAGTTTGGAGCCGATAACGTCAAGATGATCCAGGACTCCAATAAGGTAACTAATATTAGAGAGTTTTGTCTTGTTTATAAGAGTTTCAGTCTTTGTCTAGCTGTTGTAACTTCACAAGCACATTCATTATTCCTTGTTTAACATTTTGTGACAACAGGTAAATCCCAAAGACCTGGACCCCAAGTTTGCTTACATTCAGGTGACATATGTGGTGCCCTACTTTGACGAGAAAGAACAACAAGAAAAAAGGACAGATTTTGAGAGGCATCACAACATCAACCGCTTTGTGTTTGAGACACCGTTCACTCTGTCGGGGAAGAAACATGGAGATGTGGAGGAGCAGTGCAAGAGACGCACCATATTGACGAGTGAGTATATGTGTATTTGCTTCTGTGCCTGGATAATGAATCTCATACTGCATGTCCCTGATTTACAGTATGGAAACACTTCTCCCTGTAAACAAACAAGATGTCGGCTAATACAATTTCAGTTCATACAGCAAACTGTTATTTCTCTGTCCTCAGCGAGTTCCAGCTTCCCCTACCTAAAGAAGCGCATCCAGGTGGTGGAGCAGCAGAGCACAGAAATGAATCCGCTTGAGGTAGCCATAGATGAGATGTCACGTAAAGTCTCTGAGCTGAACCAGCTCTGCAACATGGAGGAGGTGGACATGATCCGGCTGCAGCTGAAACTGCAGGGCAGTGTCAGCGTCAAGGTGTGGATTTCTTTGACATTAAGACATACATATTTGAATCTAGGTGCTTTGGTTAGTCTCACCTGATCTTCTCCCTTCCAGGTGAATGCAGGGCCTATGGCTTATGCCAGGGCATTTTTAGAGGAGAAGAATGCCAAGAAATACCCAGACAACCAGGTCAAACTGCTCAAGGAGATCTTCAGGTAGAATTTCACTGTAACCTTAATTGCTGTAATTTCTATCCCTAGAATTTTATGTCTGAAATGCATTTAAAAACAAAGCCAATCAATCTATATAGAGCTTTATTATGTCAAATGTTTGACACAAGGGAATACTATACATTACTATATGAAGAGACCAAATATAGTACAGCAATTCTATATCACACAGGTAAACATAGAACATTAAGTTTGTTGTTCCCAATGTCTACAAATAGGAAATTGTATGTGGGTCAATGACGTGACTATGACATTTTCAGTCTAACTGCATTTTTTTCAGTTAGAAAAAGGTTTAAATTGATTAAAAAAAATACCATATATATGTAGTACCTTTCCTTTATATGAAATCACTTTAACTTTTCAAAAACCACAAGTTATTAGTAATTTTTCTGTTATTTAAAGTGACAAAATATCATGTGGTGCGACCAGTAAAACCAATAACTGTATTAAATTCAGAGTAAAATATCACTTTTAATATTAATCACTGATACAGTATGCTAAACTGAATTGTATTTTTACATTTTTTCAATCATTTTTAAGCAATTTACAGGAAAAATAAGTCTTACATACATTTAAGAAGGCAACTGTGACATTAAAGAACATAAATATGAGATTATTATTTACAAAAACTTAAAGGACATGCAAATAATTTGTTTCGAAACACTTAAATTCATTTATTTTAAGATAGATCATGGTCGCACCACATGACTTTTTTAAGGTCAGTTCTAATTCATCGAGATGGGAAAACACATAAAACACCTAATTTACTATTTTAATATGTATTTATGTGTACTCAACCTTTCTTAATGTTTGAATTACTGCAATAGATATTCCCATATTTATTATTTTTAAATAAATCCTTATACGTCATTGACCCATGTATACTGTGCAACATTTCAAAAAATGTGAACATAGATCAGTTAAAAAAACAACCAAAATATCAAAAAGATAAATTCATACCCAAAATATGCTGCACTTACATTTTTTGATGACAACTTGATTCTATGGAGTTTGAATGCACTTTTTTAACTCACTTTGGACAAAAGCATAAATATGTGTAAATGAAATGGTAGAAAATATTTTAAAAACAAAACACAAGAAGACCTTCATAAAGTGTTTTTGATTTTTGGTCTTCTCTCATCTCAGTATTTGGTTATAAATGCAACAACCTTCTCCAAAGTATAAACTCCACCGTGACAATGTTTAATGCCTGTTAGGCATCGGGCAGGCAAGCATGTTTATGTTTAATCACAGGCAAGATTTGTTGGAGCATAATATTTTTTTTTACAATAGTAGTGGTTGAAAAAACATCTAATTATCCCCAGTGAATAAAGGTCAAGTTGAATGGCATTCGCAGCACTAATTCAGTCATTTGCAGCACTGATAATCAATCAGTCAATTTAATTTGCCCCATGCAGGCAGTTTGCAGAAGCCTGTGGTCAGGCGCTGGATGTCAACGAGCGTCTGATCAAGGAGGACCAGCTGGAGTACCAGGAGGAGATGAGAGCTCACTACCGGGACATGCTGACCGAGTTGTCTGGCATCATGAACGAACAGGTCTCACTAAGCAATAATCCATGAGTGTCCAGACTAATGCTATTTCTACACTGTTGCCATTTTTCACTGTTTATTTACATGGCATAATGAGCATCATCTTCTCATGTACATTTAGTTTTTTCTCAGACATCAGTTTTTTGTTATCACTTCTTTTATCGCTTCACTTCTTTTCCAACTTGTGCTCTAATTGCAGCTGCAAAAAAGTGTTCTTGCCTCCAGTACCTCCTCTCTCTCTAACAGCTCTCTTTCCACTCTTTTTAAGACTGGTATGTCATGTCATTAAAATTCCCTCATGAAAAGACATTATCTGTCACCTTGTTGCCTGCTTTCCCTGCTCCACCTTTCTGCTTATATCTAAACTAATCCCAGTCAATCCAAGTGCCAAACTGCTAGTTTTGATACTGCTCAGCATCTGTATTTTCCTATGCCAACGCCAGCTTTTTTTATTCTTGCTCTTGTCCAGATTCCTCACACAAGACAACCAGGAACGGAACGGCACAGCGCCTACTGAATGGCCAGTAGACTCGCAGAAGATTCTTTGTTGCCAGGGAGGACTTTTTTTCCCCCATAAATGGCTTTAGAGTGCCAGTTTGAGCCTCAAAGCGGCTCTTTTGCTTGTTTCTGACTGTAGTTGCTTTCTGCTGCATTGAGCGGCAGACTTGTGGAACTGTGACTGATGGCGATTGTAGAGAAAACAAGGGAAGAAGTGTGTAGACTGTGGTCGTGGTAGTCTGTAGTCCTGTCGTTGAACGTTGACTATCTGCAGTAGAGGCCAGGCTGCTGGACTGTTAGCAATTGTTTGTTTTGGTTTTAGAGACTCAATCCATGTGTAGTATGGATTCCCCTGCCCTGCAAACTGATTCATCAGCTTACATACTGACACACAACCACTCACAAACAAATACATAAGGTGCATATGTTCATACAGCCCAGCACACAAACACACAACATGCGCCTTCTCTCCACAACCCCTGTCCCTTTAGAGAACAGTGACCTTACCGAGCTTGAGGTGCGTTCAGCTCTACATGTAATACTTTATCTGTAACTTTCTGGTGCATTTTGATGACAATTTTCAAACTTTTTTTCTGTGGAATATCATTGTTCTTCAAACTTTCTGAAGAGATCTTGTAAGCTGACTAATGTGAAAAAAAAAATTGGATTACAGGTCTTAACGAAGCAAGCATCCTAAGAGTTGAACGCATCTCTAGTTCCTGTTTGAATGTAGAGCAGCTCCACATTGCTACTTTGTATCCTTGCTAACATTCTGGAAATATCAGCTTGCCGATTTTCAAATGGAAACAAAAAAATATGTTTTGTAACATTTTTATGATTGAAATTGCATTGTTACTGTTATTATTTCCTGTACTGTTTTTTTTCCGAATTGTAAATAAGAAATATTAATATTTAAAATGTTTGAAATGTTTCTTTTTATAAAATATACAATATATAAATATTTGTTTAGCTGAATTCAAAAAAAGAACAAAAACTAAAGTTTTATGTATAACATTTAAATAAAAATTTGTTAATGTCCAAAAGTCATGATTGCATTTTATTAATAATTTCCTCTTTACTGTACTACTCCAGACTGTACCTCGAAATTTTCTCACCTGCACCATCATTGTTGGACTTTGCATCTTAGCTTCAGATCACATATCCTCTTACTATAGCTATACACTTGTTCATTGACACTTTCCTTTCTACATTTCAATCAGAATGCTAATCGTATTAGCCCAGGTTTCCAATCATTCTGAAGAAGTAAAATAGCTTTTTGAAATGAAACTGTGCCTTGGCTGCAGCTGTGCTCTCCAGACCTTCATATCCTGTCTATTCACTGAGCCTGAGACCAGACAGCAGCTAATTACGGGTAATTGTGAGGTTCTTCTTATTGCACAGTAGATGGAAATGTGTGAAATAGAAATGTGCAATGAGCAAAGCTCAGACCGAAACAATGAATAAGAAAATCCATTTAGCCTTGGTTCATAGTGCAGACGATAATGCACAATGGCTGTGTGAATTTTAAATGTGTCAGCTTCCAATTAAACTGTATTGTTTCCCTTCTTTACACCATATTAAAGACTTTAACGGTTTTATGACAGAAGGCTAATACAACCATTAAACCACCATTTGTCATGTATTGAACCAATCCAGGAAAGTGCAAGTCCTAAATTGTACTTAAGATTGTCTGCTATCATATTTTCTTCGACAAGTAAATGTCCCTTGATTTACTTAATATATACAAGGATCCTTTCCTTAAAGGCCAGTCGAAAAGATGAAAAGACTCTACTTCAAAGCAGCCACATGAAAGAGGTCATGGCTGTTTCTGACCAGAAGAAAGCTGCCGGGCTATAGGTCATATTATCTCCCTCTTCCATATGTCACAGGTTCAGTGCTGTTATGTTTCTACCTTGAAATCTTAATTTTGTTTGCTAGATTAGTATTATATACATTTTGCAAAGTTTTGGATGTTTAAAAACATTTTTCAAGTAATGGACGAATGCCAGACAAATAAAAATGTAAACATGTAAAGTATTATAGGTTTCAACATTTTTTCAGTCATTTTATAATTTAGGCAGAACTACTACTGAAAGACTCTGAAAGCAATAATGCTTTGTTTTTGGATCATTGATTTATTTTTCAAATTGGAGGGGGGCAGCTTTGTGTGTGATGGAGCCCAGAGGCTCTTACACTGACTTCTCTGTCTGTCTGTAGGTTGGTCCGTCTGTTTCTGATTGTTGTGTTTGCTCTGCAGTTGTTTTCTTATAGTGCTTTGTGTTTTCATTTTGACTCAGGGTTTCATTATAATGACAATAGATCGTCTACTATTTTGTTAGTGTATGGGCGTGTGTCACATCAACACCCTCTACATATTTTTAAATGCATATAAAAATAGTTTTTAACCACAAAATTCCCTTGTTAAAAATTCTTAAAATGTAATCTAATTCTTTCCCTTATTGAAAAATGCTGTATCTAATCTTATGCAAATATAACTAATTTCAAATGTTTAATTGCTGGATACCAGAACATTTTCAAGTTTTCCCACTAGATTTCTCTGATTTGAATATTGGACCACAAATGGCATCCACACAAGTAGGGATGTCACAAATCATGCTCATAAGTACACTTATTAAACTCAGATTTAATTTGAACTTAGAGAAACTTTCTGCCTTCAGTAGATGAATGTGAAAACCTCCATCTGAAGAAAATAAGCAACACACATTCTTGAGTGTAGTTGAGTGGAGGGAGACTTTAGGTGTAGTATTTTGTGTGTAGCTGCTATACCTAAAATAACTCTTGGTTATATGTTTTTTTGTAGTATCAATGTTCATGGCCTGTTTGCCACTGTAACTCTATTATTGGGATTGTCTTCAAGTCCCTTCATCAGTTCTTCAGCATGAAACATTTCAAAACTGAATGTGATGTCATCTTACTGGTCTGTGTGCTTTATCAGATAAGAAACCCAGAGAGTGTGCATGTAATGACCACAGCAGATTAAATCATTCATACAGACAGAAATGGTCATAATAAAAATTGAGAATGCCTTAAGTGACTGAAAGTGAAATGACATTAAAATGTAGCATGTGCTCTGACATGCAGCAGTTTTCCATGAGATCCGGTGTCAGTATTTTCCAATAGTTAAGTATAATTACTGTCCATGCTGAGAGAGAGCGACAGAGTGGTTGTTTACTTATTGATGCTAAGCCTGAGGTTGGGGCACTGCACATACAAGCAGGTTAAGTGGCCCTGAACACACAGCTGGTGGTAAAAGACAGCATGCAGTCCTCTGTTTCTGTGACTTGTCCGACTTCATTTCTGCCTGACACAAGACAGCTGAACACATTTATATCTCTGTCTCTCCACTCTCTCTCTCAGTGGTTGCACACCTGAGGTGCAGATTGAGTTTCACTGACCTCCTATCTCTTCCATAACAAACTCCTTTTCCTTCCTGCCCATCAGTATTTCTCTCTACATCAGTCTCATCTCTCTCATCTCCACCCCTCCCTCCCTGTAGCCTATTTTGTGAAGCAGAAAGAGGGGGCTGATTGGGTTTCTCTCCTCTACAGACCGGCTTATATGTGACTGTCTCCCTCGCAGTGGCCTAGACTTTATATTAGGGGGGTCAGGTTGCTCTGAGCCAGCAGCATTCAGTCCAGGTCACAGACGAAAAAACCTGGTTACGCTGTAGCTACAATATCTCAAATGTACAATATTTATGACTTTGTTTGTATTACTGTACAGTATGTGTTCAGTGTTAAACCTTACTTCATGTTGGAGTCAGAGCAGCTTAGCTACAGGTGCACTCAATGATTGTCTGGTCCATTCATAACAGGTACAACCTGTGGCCACGCGAGCTCCATCGCAGCACCTGACCATACAATTCCAGCTGTGGAAGCCCAAATGAGTGTAATTATCTGTAATTTTCTCCTTTGTGTGCCTCCCGCCTGCATTTGATGTCTAACACAGTGATTCCTTCTGTTATTATTTATCAAACGCCTGTTTTGTTTTCATGTTGTTTTTTCCCCCAAAGACTGTCTGTCATCATTGGGCTGACCTCCTGACCACTGTCTTGATGAAGCAACATGCATATTCAAAACACCGTTTTTTAATAGGCTGAAAATAGAGGCCAACCAACCCACGTCTCTCCATCTCTGGCTTTTGAGTGAAATGAACAAAACCTCACTGTACATAGGCTCCTATTAAATACATGAAAGTTTTAACTACATTAATATACATTTTATACAATTTTACCTTCTTTTTAATAATCTAACTTATAAAAATGATCCCCTGTATCACAACCAGAAGATAAATAAATACTGAAAGATGGCCTTTTTCAGGCTCCTTCCTAGATTTACCTTTGCTGACAGATTGAATGAATATTTTAGAGGGAGGATATTGTAATCCCAACAGAGACATGTAAATTACAGGAAGAGGAATGAGGTGCCAAAACAAATCTGATTGCCCTTATCGTTTCTTGAGCTAAAACTTGAAGTTGTTACACTTGTTGTAGGGCCAGAAATATTTCAAAACCTTATATTTCAGTGATCATGCAGGTTTAGTAGGTCTCACGCCATTCAAGCTTAGGTGCAGTGCACATTTCATTTCCGACCCCTGCTTAGTTTTCCTGAAACTGGACGCCAGAGCTGATTAATAAAACATCCTTTGTGTGCTGCTGGCTGATCACCGGAGCCCTTTCAGCTGTATAAGTGGTGAAAGGCGACATAATCTCCCCAGAACAAGATCTGGACTGAGATTGAAAGCCACAAACAACACAGACAGACACACAGCAGGACAACCTCAAAAAGACCCCGGAGGAACATGTTAAAACCCCAGAGGCACGGTGAGCTCATGCTGCACAACTCTCCGCCAGTTTTCGGGAAGCCGTGGTACTGGCAGCGGAGCAGCAGCACCATGGAGAGCACCCGCAGCCTGGCGCAGGTCATCATGGAGATGCGCGACGAGATCAAGAAGCTGGAGGCGGAGAACCAAGAACTTCGCGGAGACTACGGTCAGCGGTCATATGGGGCCGAGACAGGGGAAGCAAGCACGGGGTCTTCAGGAGCAGAGCAGCGACCGGGAACGGAGGAAAACCCTTATGTGAACCTGAGACGAAATGCGTCTGCGCCAGTCCTGGAGAGACAGTACAAGGGTAAGATGGAAAAGTGGTTGCGTTCAAGTCTGTGGTTTTATTTTGTTGGACATCATCAAAGTTATAAGACACATTCCTGCAGCACCTGTGAAAGAGATTTATTGCATTGGCTACTGTCTGCTGTAAAGTGAGATGGCTTTAAGAAAACCATCTCACTCAAAAAAAGAAAGAAAGAAGGAAATCATTTTCCCACTACACTATTAAAACAGCATCCATGAGGTTATAGGAGCACACAAGAGACATCTAAAAAAATGGTGAATATATAAAAGCAACAGTAGTTCAAAAACCACTGGATCCTTCTTTTTCTCAAGCCCTCACTGCCAGTTGAATGCATGCGCTTTTTAAATCCCTCAGTATCCCCAGTTTGTTTTATAGGCTTCCTGTGAGAAATTTGAAATCTCAAGCGAGTTTTCACAGGCAAAGTAAACTGAGCTCCATGTATAAAATTGGTGGAGTGCCCCTTTAATGTTTGACACAGTGTTTTAACAGAAACTCACATCTCAGCAACAAAATATGAGAAAGGACAAGAAGACAACGCATTCAGTGAACGTTAGCATATATAGAAAATCTCAGAGTTTTCCCTCTATTTAAAACTGCATTCCAATGTGTCATGTCATTGTTATTTCACAGAGAACACCGTCATGACTGTCCGAAGGTACTCTATAAGCTCCAACCTGTCTGGGGTGAACATGATTGAAGGAATGACTGACAGGGCGCGGTACACTGACTCTGGATGGGGAAGATTACATGAAGAAATCCAGCATGGGAATGGCATCTTTGCTAACTCCACCAAAGGAGAAGTAGGAAAGGTTACCAACAGGCATTCCCTGCAGGAATATGTACACAAAAACAGGTACAGACAGGCCTACCATGCATGCTTGATATGTAAGCATTGTTAATGTTAGGCTTGACCTTTGACCTTTGAGGTTATAACACTCTTCTGATTTCTTTGACCCTCCAGGGCCAAGGTAAAAACTGTCACATTCCTTTTACCTGTGGATGACATTTACACCAACCGGCCAGTTCTCACTAAGCCCCAGGAGAAGCTTAAAATCACTGAGCTGGCATCCATCACTGAAACCGATTCTTGAGAGAAGCAGAGGAAGGACTTTTAAAAGCTCTGGATGTGGCCACTAGACAAAACACAGACACAAAATGAGGCACTTGTGGCCTGAAACAGGTTTACCTCTTCATCTAGGTCAGTATAGATTGGGCTCTTAGTGAGTGAGCCAAGAGACCGATTTTATCACACCTGACCACACAAACAGAAGACTCTGGTTACAGGTGTTGTTTTCATCCAGCCATGGCAATCCAGGCCCCTGGTCAACAGTGATGAGACGCTGGCCCCTCTGCAGGGAGGATCAGGTGTCTGAACTTCTCTCTCAACCTAGGGTGTTGTTTTGGAACGAGACGAACACCTGCAGGTGACGGCCCTTTTATGGACAATTGTGGTCACTGACTCAGGCCTCGTGAGCAACGTTAGACTTATTATTTATTCATCGTTGTTCTTTTTCTCATTGTAAACTGAGATATGGCCAGTGGGTGTGTTTAAACACATTACCTGTTTCTTGACAGTATTCCTAAAGAGTGTTTTTTTTTTATTTGAATAATTTGCTTTAATTTATCAAAGGCCCCTTATAAATAAACCAGTGTTTGCATACTACTGTGAAAATTAAAGTAAGGCATATTAAACAGTCATTGTAAGCTATTGCCTGTGATATATACAGTGTTTATTAACTGTCTAGGCACATTTTAAGGTGCACATTTGTTTTTAATCCTTATTTTTCACTGTTGTCCTCTTTGTGGGGAAATTTAAATAAAATGTAAAAAATCAAGAGTAACATTTATGACATTTAAGTGTTGATAATACAGCTGTATTTTGCATCATGAAAACATATCCAACTAGTAAAAAGCAGCTTTAGTAAAAAGTCCTCCTTTGAAGTTCACATTTGCTGTATTAATGCAATCTCAGTGTTTTTGTATTAGCCTGCGCACCAAGGAGAGCATCAGCTAAATTGCTTATGCTTGCAAATTAACTTCAAAAGACCCTGAGTGCAAACCAGTTTAGCATTAACTGGATGTTGCAATTTTTCTGGTTTAAATGGAACGGGTAAACAAGGCTGATTGTGATGATCCTTCACTTCTTAACTGAATCAGATTACATTGTAAGTAAACTCTTACGATTTATTAGGAGTAAATCATTGACACATATATTATTTAGTAACAGATACATGCAAATTTATCCATTTCATAACATTTGATCTGCGGCACTAAAAGTATGACACATTAACACAAAGGAGACATACACACTGCAGTGTACTCACAATGCAGATACTTCTGCTGGCTAATATTACACAGTGTTCTCAATGAGTGTTTTCAGGAGCAAAGCAACTTAAATGCATGGCACCTTGGTTGATAAATCTTTTATACATCCTATTCCCAGCTCACAAGACCACACATATGCTGGTTCTGTTGTGTTTGCTATGACAGTTGGCTTCCACAGCAGTAGTGATTGAGTGTTGTTCCTCAGTGACCACATGGCTGTCGCTGTCTAATCCATCTACATTTTCCTGTGTGTTTTTGACAGCAGGTTTGCCAAATTCCTCTGCATCTTTTAACTGGTCGAGAGTTGCATCCTCTAACTGATCGTCGGTGTGCAGGCTTCCGTAGCTTTCTGAGTCCCGGGGTTTGATAGGTGGGCAGGTCTGGGGATCAGACATATGTGATGTCGGCGGGTGTTCACTCAGGCTGTCTCCATATTTCATTGGGATCAAGCAAAGGTCATCCCTGCGCTGCCGCTGAATAGCTATGTCAGAAGGAAAAAGTGAGTGAGAGAGGGAAAGAGAGGGATCATGTACAGCTGATAAAAACTGGACAACATTGCAAATTAAAAGTCTATGTTGCTAAGTTTAAGGACAAAGAGTAAATCAATAGAATTAGGATTTGTAAGCAAACAGACCTGGTCGTTGGATCCCTGGCTGGAAGCTCATCTTACTGTTCTGCTGTCCAACCCCAGCCTCCAAGTCTGAGAGACCCATGATCTGCTGCTCACTGACTCCAAGGTTCCTTTCAAGAAAGTAAGTGGTCATCCTGCCTTTCCCCTTCACCTCGATCTCACCTCTTTTCTGGATAACAAAGCCTTTATTCTTCAGAGCACTGAGAAACATGGATAAGAGAGGATGTGGAAATAAAAGGAGTTAACCAGTAACACAACATGCCAGGGTTCATAGGATATGTTCGAATGTGTGTGTCAATTCATTTGTTTTCATGCATAAATGTTTATGTCCTCACTCGTAGACAGTCGGGCTCAGATGGATCTTGTCGGGAAGGCAGTGACTCTCCATGCGAGAGGCAGTGTTGACAGTGTCTCCAAACAGACAGTAGCGAGGCATCTTCTCCCCAACTACACCTGCCAATACAGCAACACTGTGGAGACCCACACGGATCTAAATACAAGAAGCCATGTAACAGATGCTGTTTAAGAGCAGAAGAGAACTAAAGAATTGCCATGTAAATTAACTTATGAATATATCAAATTGGCCTCAATCTTTTACACTGCAAAATATCAACACAAACACTACTGGTCCAATGGTTATTGGATGAACCCCTGTCTCGTTGGACAGGGGTTCATCCTCAAGCAAAATAATGATCCAAAACATACTGTACCTCCAGACTGTGTCTAATTTGGGATAAACTGGACAGAAGGGTGAGAGCAAAAAGTGCAACATATTTGCAGTGCTGATAAAAAACTTTCTGAACAATATTTGACTTAATTTGTACAAAGGATGTGTATTTGGCTGTTATATATACAAAAGGTGGTTACTATGATGAGTTAAAAAAGTATCATGTAATGTATGTATACATTTTTAAAAATGGTTAAACAGATGGTATTATGATTTCTTTTTCTTTTTTATGTCCAATTGTTTATTTGTTCTATGCTTATATTTCAGTAGTATTGAGACAAAATTGACATGTTCTAACTCTAACTTTTGATTGGTAGAGTATACTTCATAAATGTAGCAAAAGCACTCCAGTACCTGAATGGGCCCTCCTGTCACAGGGTTAATGACCTCTCTGGAAGCCAAAATCATACCGAGGGCAAAGTTGGCGACCCTCTCGGCATGGCTAGAGACTGGTATGGGAACCCCACCTACCACCATGTAGGCATCCCCTATGGTCTCAACCTGGGAAACACCAAACAGATACAGTTTTGAGGTTTCCAATTATACAGGAGATTGACAAGTTTAGTCAGATCAAATGATTCAAAAAATAAATTCCTGTAGCTGAAATAAAAAACAACAACAACAACAACAACAACAACAAATAATGTACAAATGTTTGTTTCCTTAACATGAAAAGGGTCAAATCTGTTGTGTATACCTTGTAAACAGTATGCACAGTTGTGAGTCGGTCAAATCGGAGGTACATGGAGTTAAGCATGAGGACTATTTGGATGGGTTCACACATGGAACAGATATTAGTGAAGGTCACTACGTCACTGAACAGGATGGTACACTCTTTGAATTCTCCTGCAGGGTAAACAAACACATAATCACACAGAAGTCATAAGAAAGAGTTATAAACACAAACTCTCTGATTACTCGATATTTAGTCTTTGTATGCCATTAACCTGCTTCTACTGTCTTGCCCTCTTTCAACTGGTTGGCTACATGCTTGGGCAACATGGCGTACAGCAAGTTCTCCGTCTTTCTCCTCTCCTCCTCCAGATGTTGGGACAGGAGGCGGAGCTCCTCCTTCTTCCTCTCCAACTGACTGGACAGCTCCATCTCAGCCAGTCGCTGCTGATTGAGCAGGATGAGGTCGCGGGTGACGTCATGGGGGGCGATGTCAGAAATGTGCATGTCTCGCTCCTCCAGCTCCTGAAGACTTCTCAGGAGAGGAGAGGCTTGATAGAACAAACAGTTGAGAGAGGGCATCCAGATCATCTGACCTGTGAGGAGAAAACATGAATAGTGCATCCATCTGGTTACAGTAGACAGTAGAGTCAGATTTGTTTGTCCTTTACCTCTTAATTGCAGCATTGGTCTGTCGTTCCACGCCACAGGCAACATGTCTCTGTGCGTCTGCAGAACAAAGTGGCTGTTGATGAACTTCCTGATGCTCGAGATGGTGAAGGTGACTTCAGGATGTACTATGTTGAAGTACTGGTCCAGGTGGATGCTCATATTCTGGAGCACAGGGACGATCCTCTGGAGATTCACCCCAGCCTGGTGCACCACCAGCTGCCTCAGACCCCACCAGGATAACTCCAGTTAATTTGACTGAATTATTTTCTACAGATATGCAAAGCCCTGCTAATACACTATTTGTAATATGAATTTCATCTTTTGTACCTGCTCATCGAAGACTATATGGAATGGGAAAGCATGGCAGAAAGTCTTCAGATCAATGTTAAGGGCCACAGGATACACTGGCTCAAAGCCCCTCAACAGTTTGCCTGAGTGGTGAAACAAATAGTGACAGCTTTTGGCTGTCATGGGTACAAAGCACAAAACTTTAGAATTATGATGTGTCATGAAGCGTCTGACTCCTGGATGAACCTGTTGCTCTGAGGGTTGTGTGTGTGTGAGCTGTACCTTTCCCAAGACGGACCAGCCCTCTAATTGCTTCCCAGTGACTCCTGCGAATAGAGAAGCTTACACTGGATCTCTTTTGATGGAGGGGCTGGAGACACAGAGAGGACAGTCAGAATTTGTTTATTGGCATGGTATATATTTCCCACAGATTGCTCACAGAGAAAGAAAACATTTCAATGAAGTATGTCTTTTTGGAAAAAGTAGCTTTACAGGATAATTTTTTTTTTTACATTAACAGCCTGTCTCACAGATCATCATTATTATTATTATGATTATTAATAAAAACCTCTTTCGTCCAGATCAGAGCATTACGTCTGTTAGCCAAAGTTTGGATGGATTGGGTCCTTGGAAAAGTCCCAGTTTTACTGCTGGACCTGGCTTCAGTAGCTGGCCACTGTGTTACCAAAAAAACCACATGCTCTTTCTTCCCAGTTCTTTCCAGCTCCTCCAGCTGGTTAACAATTTCCATTGTTATCTCACTGTCGAAAAAGTCTTTAGCAACAGCTCCAATAATACCTGTAGGAGATATTGTTGTTACTTGACTCAACTGGTGTATTTATGACAATTATACAAGTGGTGTTTTACTACATGTTTGTATTACCAGGAACAATGTGGCAGAGCCCTCTGCGGTCTGAGTAATAGTGGAGAAACATTGTACCATCAGGGTTCCTCTCCACCCGAAATGATGGTGCATTCATTTCCTGCAGACATCCAACAATCAGCAATACAACCTTTTTCTACTCATAGCAAGAACAATACAGGCGAAGCAGGAGAAATATAAGGCACAGTTAACAGGCATGGGAGCAGGCACCTTGTAAGAGAGGGCGAGGTAGCTGTGAAGTGCATCCAAATTCTCAGTGAATTCAAACAAGTTTCCTCCCAGAGTCCGCAGCATGCGGTCATAGCCAGAGCGTTTGCAAAACTCAAAGAAGTATTCTCCGAACTGCCTCAAGACAACTTCTGGCTTCACTCCTGCCAAAAACACAAAAACAGTATAATCACTGTATATACAGTAATGATTTCATTTTGAAAATTGGTATTTTTAATTATCTTTATATTTATATTAATCACTACAATAGGGCAGGATTTACCCAGCAGCTTGCAGGCTTCTGCTACTAACTGCATGGTAATTTCATCTTTATAGCTTTCATATGTGAGGAACGTGTCCTGGACCCCAGCTTCATCCCTGTACATGATGATGATAGTTATTTTTGGAGGCATTTTAAAAAGAAAAAAAAGCAATACTGGCACAGAAATGCTGCGTTTTTACGTAAGATGTTTAATATTTTACCAATTCTTACGCAAAGTAATCTGCAGTGATTTAAAAAAAAAAAAAAATCAAGAATGTAAAAAAAGGTTTTCTTTTACCTGAGCTTGACCCACGTCTCCTCGCCAAACTTTTCAACTACCAGCGATTTCAAACAGGTGTTAATAAATCCATACTGTCGGGAACAAATGCATTCATGAAAAAAGAAGCTTTCACACAGGGTGCCGTTCAATTCAGGTGAAATACTACCATTAACGAGACAAACGAGATTTATGTAAAAGCAGCATACCATATCTCTGCAAAGTTTGAAGCTCAGTTTCTCCGCCAGACTATTTTCCAGTCAGAGTATCTCCGTCACGTCACGCACCAATCATCGCCACGTCCAGCCATAAACCCCCCACTGACGGCGAGACATGAAACCCTTACTGTCGGACACATGGACACAGACAGTTGGGACTTGGAGGAGCTGTCCTGTCCAGCCTGGTGCTGAAAACAATGATTTATGCAGTTTTGGCAGGAGACGTGTTTATTTAATCTCCAGCTCACCGTGCTGTGTGAGGACAGGCCTGATAAATACTCTGCTGCCTCAGTACACAGTGAGAGAAAGTCATTGTTTTTTTCTAGCAGTTTTACTAGAGCGTTTTTACATTTGACTTGACTGTATATGCCTAGTTTTTTTCTGCATAATTTTTTTTTACTTACACATATTCTCGCTCTGCATATGTATTTAATCTATGTATTTTTATTCATATATTACTGTATGTTTATGATATCAACATACATATTTAATGGACTACCGACTGGAATCAAAATAGAAACCACAGAAAAATGTTAATGTATTTCTTCTCAAAACATTTATAGTTATGCAGTTAATGTTATCTGAACATAATGATTGTTATTGGTGTAATTAATTTTCATATTGTATAAAATGAAATTATATACTTTTCTTTAATACCAGTTGCAAGCTTTTATCCCAAGTACAATCTTTCCACAAAGCCCTCAAAATGACTGACAGAGTGCACCTACCCATCCAATACTGTGATACTTTAAATTAGGACCCATGGCAAACATGGACTCAATAAATAGTTTCATCTATTATAACTGCATAGGCAGATTTAACACTAAATATTTAACAAAGAAAAACTATACATTACATTACATTAATAACAATTCATCAAATATGTAATAAAAATAAGAAACAAAACTATCAGAGGAATCAAGAGAGATCAGACCGGATTAAAAGCAGAGTAAACAGTTAAAATTATTATTTTGATTTGGCTCAAAGTATTGACTTGGATTACTGGTTGTTATGACTTTATTGAAGTCCGATGTCTGCTGACGTCATGGCAGTGGTCTGTTGCACCAGCATTGAAAGTAGATAAGACAAGTGTGACAAAGAAGAGTGGTTCTAACACAACACAGCAAGGTACATGTACAAAAGGAACATTAAATCATGGGAATACCTTCAAAAATGAAACCCGCTACTGTGTGATAAGGCTGGTGACTGTATGTGTTTATTCAGAAACACAGGAACACTGTAGTGATATGTAAACATACATATTTTATTTCTAAGGAAAATACACTCAAAAATATCATGATAGTCAAAAAGTAACAAATTCCTCCTAGAAATAATAGTGGAAGTGATTGTAGACTTCTAAAAATATTCTAATTATAACATCAACCATGTACACACACACACATTAAGAGACTGCAAGCAGTGGGATTCAGTCATTTTATCCAAATGCAGTACCGTATATTTTTAGGTCCTTCAGCACATCATTAGGTTAATCAATCTGCAGAAATATGTATCAGTATTACACACTTTTCATTGCCACCATTTTTCATTGCCATTATTTCTTTACATTGCAATTCCTTATTGAATTTAACAATCTGTAAATATCAAGCAATCCAGGACCATTTGTTTTTCTCCTGAGGAACGCATAATTTCTGGTAAATTTTCTAGTACTTATCTGAGTCCAGGTTGTCCAATACAGTTTCATGCATGTAAAACTACATGAATAACTAAAATATCTGGCTTTCCCAGTACTCTTCAGTTACACAGACAGCAAAGATGTTTGCTGACGGACTTTCATGCCCTCTGCTGGTAGAAAAGATAAACATCAGTAAAAAACATAAAAATAAATAAATAAATACATAACATGGGCCATGAAAAAAAAAGCATAGTTTGTTCTGTATATATAGCCTCCTCTTTCTTTGAACCATTCTGAGTATTCATCGGGCATGAAGGTGACAGAGGGCAAAGATATCACATAATTTACTTTGTTTTGATAACATGCACTTAGGTGACAGGTAGAGAGCAAATCAGTTTAAGTAAAAAATGTTTTTAGATGTGTTAGAGTCTTCCTAATAAAGTAAAAAAAAAAGTAAAAAAAAGAGGGAACTGATGGTGTCAAAAGTCACAGTGGTCTGCCAACTTCCTGCAGTGTTTATCAGTCAGTGACCGTGCTGCTTTTGAAATGATGGCCATAAGTAGTGAGTGAGCACCAAAAAGATTAATGTTACTTGCTGTGTGAGTTTCAGGTCCGTAATGAGGTCTGCAGAGCTTTCATGTCCCTCAGCAACCTCAGATTCCTCCTGCTTCTCTCTCCTGGTTTAAGTTTGAGTGCTCCAGCAGAGCGACCTCTAGTGGACACTGTTGTAGTCACTCTCACCTCATTCCTGCTGCTCCGCCTCGTCATCACTTCCTTCCTTAACTTCTTTATCTAGAAGATAGACAGGAAAATGTTAAGAAGTCACAAAAGAGTCACACAAGAAAACATCATTATTTTTGACTGCTCTGTGTGTGAAATTAATTGTTTTTTATGAAAAACACCCACCTGTGTTTTGTGTTTGTAGAGTTTACTGATCTGCTCTCCTTTCCTTTCCATTTTCAGAAGCAGCTTCTCTTGCTCTCTCTGAACTTCTTTTCTTTCCTCTTCAGACACACTGTACTCCAGCTGCCTCACCAGCTCATCCTGCTCTCTGCAACACAAACACGTGACAACGTTTAATACCACTTGCAAAATCTGTCACAAATCACTCCTAATCGAGCTCAGATGCAACTGCACTTACAAGCTCATAAGTCGCAGCTCCTCCTGTAGTGCCTGCAGAAGCTCTGAAAGCTCCTCCCCACTGGTGGAGGAGGAGGAAGAGGAGCTGTCTGAATATCTGCAGCTGCCCGTCCCAGAGCTGTCTGGGTTGTTAGAGAGGACATGCTTGTTGCAGAGGTGCGGCTGGTGTCGCTTTAGGAGAGACAGAACTGACTGGACGTTTGCCCTCACCGAGTGGCTGCAGCCTACTGACTGAAAGTTAGGAAGGAAAAGAGAAAGAGAGTCAAAAAGAGACAGTGTGAGCAAAGTGCAGCATTAAAACTATAAAACATTATAAAACCTGCAGACACATGCATGTTCGTACTACCGTTCCAGTAACAAAAGGTACATCTCGGAGGCTCAATCTGTAGTGTGGCTCTGTGTAGGATGACTGCTGTGGTGAAGACTTCTGGAAATATCAACATGAACAAAAAAGGTTTTTTTTTCTTTCTTTTTAAAAAAAAAATCTAGCTATATTGATATTATAACAGCTATATGGCCCAATGCTTTGCTTTATGTGTTCCGGGGGTCTCATCCTTATCTATATATTTTGTGCATATATGTATATACATTATCATACTATTTGTCTATTTTTCAAATATTTCTATTTTTGTTTATCACATATGGTTCATCATTATTTTGTATTTATTTATTGAATTATTATTATTTTTTTAAACATTTTTTTATTTTGTCTGCACCTATATATACCCTGAAAAGTGTTGAGTGGGATTGGCACATCATCTGTCAGGTGACCTGGGCCTTTTGTGGATTTAAGATGGCGACTATCTAGTTGATTTTTAGTCTGAAGAAGAGCGTTGAGAATGAAACGTCACTGGTGATATCCTATTAAATCTACCTGCATTGGGAGCTGCAGTGTGCAGACTTTTTTCTTGCTTTTACACCACTTTTGTTATTTGGTCCAACACCTGCTTTCTTTCTCTTGATGTGCGCGTCTAACACAAACTTTTTTGAAGGTCAACATGGACACATCAAAAACTATGACAAATGCCCATCATAAGATGCCTAAGCTCAAAATTATGGATTCATATTGACTATTTGTTCTGAGCGAAAATGGTAAAACTGTTAAGTATTTACTGTATAGTGACAGAGAATAAAAACTGTATTGTAGTTTAATCCATTTTAAGTCATCCCTGCTTGATTCAATGACACACAGTATATAGATGTACTAACACTGTGCAAAAGCACCCGATTCCAGACATTTCCTTTTTTGTGTTTGAACTTTAACTTATCAAGGGGGAAAGAAACATTGCCAGTTTGCTCAAACAGAAGTGAAACCTCAAACAGGTGAATACCTTTTACCTTTGAATTACACTTCTTGTCTTTGGACTGTGTGCTGGACAGGCACGGTGACACTGATTGCAGCAGGATCCGGTTGGCCTCCAAACCTGTCTGTAACTGAGGAACGCAGCTAAGAATGATGCATACGTGCACACACATTTCAATATATACATTTATTAATTTAGTAAATAGTATGTAAAACAATAGACAATGGTTTCTTTTAAATACTGTCAGGAATATTGCAAGCAATAATGAGTACAAGGATGAAATGGTAGCTAAAAACAAAACACAAATGTGTTCAAGTGTTTACCTGGTTAGCCTTATCCTGGACCAGCTTCCTCTGATGCTCCTCCTCCTGTAGTTTCATCTCCAGCTCCTGAATCTTCATCTGGCACATTCACAAACACAGATAGTGTTATTATGAAGAGTAATAATACTATTAATAAATACTAGTAATAAACATTTATATTTTGTTTGTTTTTTATGTTTATTTCACTTTCATGTGTTACGGCCTACTTAATATTAAAACATGAATTAGTTGTATGGCATCAGTAAAGCCGTATCCTGGTAAAATTTCTGAAATGAAAGAATGATGTTTAGGTTGCTGTGTTGATGTGTGATTTTAAGTTTAAATCATAGCCCTCAAGTCAGTGACTTTGTGTAGACATGGGTTGTGTAGTGTAAAATTTGTTGATAATTACTAACAATGAGCAATGTTGTATCTGCTAAAAGGGTACTTGATTGTTGACTATTATTTGCTGAAGATGTTCAAATTTGAAGGCATTATGTTAAACGAAGAAGGTGTATGTGATTCTGCATTTAGTGAGTGAATAAGTACCTTATAATCAAATAAGCATGAAAACCACAATATATGTGATTATACATACCACACTTTTATATTAGTAGCATTAGTACTATAGAAAAGAATGCAGTAATAAGAGTATTTGGGTAATATTGTATTGTATTATATAACTTAAAGACATCTGTGATAAACTTTGCCCACACAGCTAATACCAGCTGTGGAGGATAAGGGGCAGCACCTAGTAAGTGGAAAAGTACAGAACTTGAGGCTCAGAATGATGTAATCCAAAACCCCCCTATAGCGAAACACCTGCTAGCATAGAAACGGAAGGAATAGCCATAAAAGGTGTTTTAGGGCGTCTTTAGGATAGGCGCCAAGAACGTGAGTTCAAGTTGAGGTGAAAGAGGGTGCGAAGAACGTGAGTACATGTTGGGGGCGGAAAGAAGCGGATTGGTTGAAACTCACTCCACCGAGGGAGGGGGTCGAAACTTTTCTGCAAGGGTCAGCAATATAGACAGTATAAAAAAGACCCCAAGTTTTAGCTCTTTGTGTCATTTATGCATAGATTCTGTCTGTGTATTTTGGCTCCGGGTTTTGCTGTCGACAATAACTGCATTCAGCTGGACGACTCCTGGTGACTTTTTGATTGAGTATTTTTTGGAACTTCTGACATTCTCCGAAGACGAAGTACTCAGAATGATTTAGAAACTACAGTTGTGAGCAGTTCAAAGAGTGACTTTTTCTTCTCAGATTGTTTAATTGGTAGGATTTGTAGAGGCATGAGTGGAGTATTTTGTATTTTCCAAGAAAAAGCAATAATGAGAAAAGTAAAAAAAAATCCCTTATCCCTTTGTTCACCTTGTGATCTGTGAGATTTATCATTGTCCCCATTGGGTGTCCTGCCCCTCAGGGTGAAAATCACTGCCCTAGTTTCTTAGACAATAGACAGACAGGCTGTGTGTGTGTGTGTGTGTGTGTGTGTGTGTGTGTGTGTGTGTGTGTGTATGTGTGTGTGTGTGTTGTCTCTGGACAATATACTCTTTCTTATGACAGCGACAACAATACAGGACGAAGGCAGCCCAGTAGTTAAGGTTATTATGAGTTCTTACACTGTTTTTATAACTGACATTTGACTGTGTCCTTATGTGTACCTCAGCTTGATTCTGTGTGCGTGTCAGCCTGAGATACTCCTGCTCCAGTCGCTCCAGCTTCTCCAAATGGGCATGCTCAGACACTGTGCCAGGTTGTTGGTCAGCTGATCTGACTGTCTCCATGGAGACCTGACAGTATGAGGAACAATTAATCCAAATTTACTCACAGACACAGCTGCAACGGTTAGTCGATTGCTTGATTGGCAGAAATTAATTGCTAACTATTTTGATAATTGAATAATCATTTTACTATTTTTTAAGCAAACATAAGTTTTTAAGCAAAAATGACAAATATGTGCTGGTTGCAGCTTCTTAATGTGAGGCTTAATGCTTTTCAGCATCATGCAATCCAAAGATTTTGTTGATCGGACAAAACAAGACATTTGAAGATGTCACTATGAGCTCTAAGAAAATAGTTTTTCACTGTTTTCTGAAATTTTATAGACAGAATTATTAGATTAATTGTGAGAAAATATTCTGCAATAAAAAATAATCATTAGTTGCAGCCCTGCATGCATACCAACAAGCCATTTCCTCATTTTTATGCATGGATATTAGGGTATATTTTAAAGGAATAGTATTAGCATCAGTATTACATCCTAAATGACAGAACAATGTGTTAACCTGCTGTTTGAGCAGACTCGTCCTATCTGCTTTAGCATTGCGCAACATCCTCCTCATGTGATCCAATTGTCGCTCCAGCTTCACACAGCGAGACTCTGCATCCGCAAGATGGGTGATCAACACTGTGGAAGAAATAAAAGGACACTATAATATAGGATAAAGAGATATGGAGAAAAAAATAACAATATGATGAAAGGAAATTGGAAATGTATCATTATACCTTATTTATATACTCACCTTGGTTGCAGTTGGTCCCGTCACTTGTCTCTCTCCTTGTGTCCGTTTGAGTATTTATGAGTCTCATTTTATCACTCTGCAAATGTTTGTGTGTCGCATCTTTCCCCTTACTGCGCAGACTGAGCTCCTCACATCCTTTCTCCAACTCCAATCTCCTGATCTTCTCCTGTAGGTTCTTCAAAGCTGATAGGATTGCTGCACATGCACACACAATACACAAAAATGTAATCCATATGGGGATATAGTGATAGATTTCTAACATATTTAGTGCAGGGTTATAGTCACAGTGTTATACGGTATGATTTAAAGGTTTGGATGGAAGAGTAAGTCTGTAGGATGGGAGCTTAGAGAGAATAATGTGGAAGAACGAGGAGATGTCAATGCAGATGAGACATTCAAGTAGTGTGGCATCATATTGCACATGCTGTAACCATGGAGCGTTGAAACACTACAATACCTGAATGGAAACCTCATACACATGCACGCACACACACACACACACACACACACACACACACACACACACACACACACACACACACACACACACACACATAGAGAGAGAGAGAAAGAGACGCACAAAATTAAAGTTACCTGCACTGCTGGTCTCTGGAAAGGCCTTACTGGGTGATGATGGACGACTTGAGTAATGTGTGCGGGTTTGGGTTGTGTGATGCACAGGTGTGTTGATGAGAGGGCGGTGTGCAGGATATTCCTTATAAGATGGCAGTGACAGGCTGTCAGATACAACTCCACTTGGTAGAGGATGGAGCCCCTGCAGATGACCACAGTTAAATATTAAACAGCACTCACAATTCCTGATATTGTAAGCATCAATATCTGCAATATTGATATCTAAATATGTGAAAGCTACCTCATTAAGAGCAATAATCAGCAAATGTAACGTAGATGTATGAGCTCAAGTCAAATATAACATATTAAGGCGATAATTCAGTACAACTTTCTAATGGTGCCAAATCAGCTGTTCTGAGTTGTAGCAACTGCTGCTAAGTAGCTCTCTGTGTAGTCTTCGTAGCAACCTCTGTGGCCAATATAACCAGCTTTTATTTTTCCTTTTTGAGTTAAATTTTGCACACAAATCTCGCAAAGCTACCTTCTCCTGCGTAGCATCAGCAGCGGATGTTTTTGACAGTCTCTCCATTGAAGTGAAGCCAACCCAGCAGTCTGTGTCGCTGCTGCTCAACCAGGGAGTTTATAAAAGATGCAAAGAGCTAAAAACTAAAGCCAAGCCCTTTATTATTACAGCTGGCAGCTTACTAGCTCCGCGCCGTTTCTACAGCTCCCAGTGTGACAAGAAAACATCACTTGACAAACTACACAATCCAGGGTTTCTACAGGGTGGGAATGATATTATTTCAGCGTGTCCCGTTAGCGCAAGCAGCAGTGTTCGCACGTAGCCGGTTAACTGAGACACCGCATTACCGGTGTACCTCTGTCATAAAACAAACACACTACATTCGCATACCGGAAATGTAGTTCTTTTCCCGCGAAGATTCTTTAGTGTGGAACGGCGATGAATTCAAAATAAAACTACAATAACTCTGAGCCACATGTGAGGGGCGGGGAAAGGGGAGAGGGTTTGCAAGACTTGCCGGGATTTTGATGGCAAACACGCCAGACGTAGGACCTTAAGGAGGTGCGTCGCAAGTATTGTTTATTTCAGGTTGTTTTCTGTATTAGTAGTATACACAACAAGTATCCATTTAACATTTGACAGACGTATTAACTGAAGATTAGACTTTACAATATGTGAACCTAACTTAGTTCATGTTAGCTAGCGCATACATAACTTGCATAAATAACACATGCGTTTCCTTCATAATGTTAAGTGAAAGCTAACAGTTATCCTCGCAGTAAGTTAATTTAGTTAGTGTTAGCTACTACTTTATAGACGTATTATTAGCTGGCTAACGTTGACTATCACACAGTATATCGATGATTTGTAATGTTACGTGTAATGTGCTGAGTTATTATAAACAGAGCTTCAATAGTGAAACGTGTTTCATTTTCATGTCTGGAAGTTAACTTTGTTGTGTTCTCTGTGCAACTTGTCAGGTGTCAACTGATCCCTTATTTACCCACCATCATGTCTTCAGAGAGCACCTTGTGAGTCTGTTTAAGTTATGACTTTTTGAAGAAATCTCAAACTAAATATTTTCTGATTGTGCTGGTTACTTACAATGAATAGTGTTGATATAGCATATAGGTACAGATATATCCAGGTTCAAAATAATCTAATGTATGAGTTGCATTTGGTATAACTGCCATGCATGTTGTGTCTATTTCTAGGGATGATGAGGACACCTTTAAAATCCTGATTGCTACAGATGTTCACCTGGGTTACCTGGAAAAGGATGCCATCCGTGGTGCTGACACCTATACCACATTGGAGGAGATCCTGAAATATGCCAAAACGTATCAGGTACATGCAGTGTGATAGATGTGAGAGTCACAGGGATGAGTCCACATCAAATCTGTTCATGTATATCTCTTTCTGCTTGAATGGACATCCCTGTCTTAAATACCCTCTGTTGTCTTTTTATTTTTTTGCAGGTTGATTTCATCCTGCTGGGAGGTGATTTGTTCCACGAGAACAAGCCAACACGGCGATGCCTTCACAACTGCATAACTATGCTAAGAAAGTACTGCATGGGAGACACGCCCATACACTTCAATATACTGAGTGACCAGACTATCAACTTTAACACCACCCAGTCAGTCCTTCTGCGTCTATGTGGTCATTCTTTACAAACACTGTTGGTGAATGAAGGCTTAACTAATGTTCTCATATATGTCTGATGGTGTTTAGGTTCCCCTGGGTTAACTATCAGGATGGAAACCTGAACATCTCTATTCCTGTATTCAGCATTCATGGTAACCATGATGACCCAACTGGGGTGAGTTCCTTCCACAATAAAATTCATTGTCAGACACAGTACATGATCTTAACATGCAAGTATTTGCATTTCTGTCAGTTTTGCTATTCCTCTGTATTTATTTGATTCTATGTCATGATTATTTTGTTTCCCCTAAGGCTGAAGGTTTGTGTGCGCTGGATCTGCTAAGTGCCTCTGGTCTTGTCAATCACTTTGGGCACTCTCAGTCAGTGGAGAGGATAGAGATTAGCCCCATCCTCATGCAGAAAGGCAACACTAAACTGGCTTTATATGGTCTTGGTAAGTGTGTGTTTTGACAAACTGGTAGATAAAAATAGGCATTTGTTTTTCTGTCAAAGTTGTTTACAGATTGCTAAACAGTATACGTGCTGGTGTGTGTAGGTTCTATCCCAGATGAGCGTCTGTACAGGATGTTCGTCAACAACCAAGTGACCATGCTCCGTCCTAAAGAAGACCAAGATGAGTGGTTTAACCTCTTCACCATCCACCAGAACAGGTGTGTGCATCTATATGAGGATTTTTGGATGTTCTAATCCGTTTGGAGGAAAGAGACGCACAGTTTAGTCATATAATAACAAATATCAAAGCATCCATACTGTATGTCTGTGTAGCCTCAATAAAGTCTTTAATCAGAATGCAGGATGTTTGTGGCGAGGAAAGTAATGGCAGTGAAATTGTGGCAGTGTTTTGATGAATAGTTTGTCAGTGTTATCCATAGTTTGACATGTTCTGCATATATTTGGTTTAGTAAACCTTTACTGTATTACTTCACAAAGATAGCCCCAGATAGTGATATTAATAAACAGCTATATTTTTAAAATGTTTAATTCTACATTTTATTTTCTCTGGGGGTTTTTCAGGAGTAAGCATGGTCCTACCAACTATATTCCTGAGCAGTTCCTGGATGAGTTTCTTGACTTGGTGGTGTGGGGTCACGAGCATGAGTGTTTGATACAACCAACCAGAAATGAACAGCAGCTCTTCTACGTGACACAGCCGGGCAGCTCCGTAGCCACATCCCTGTCCCCTGGAGAGGCTGCCAAGAAGTACATATACACCCAATGGATGATGAACTAATATATTCTGATTGTATTTTGAAAGACTACAGTAGTCAAACACTCTGTTTATGTGTATCTAGGCATATAGGGCTGCTCAGGGTGAAGGGTCGTAAAATGAACCTGCAGAAGATCCCCCTAAAGACAGTGCGCCAGTTCTTCATCCAGGATGTGGTGCTAGCTGACTACCAAGACCTCTTCACACCAGATACACCCCAGGTCACAAAGAAAGTGGAGAATTTCTGCTGTGCCAAGGTAATGTAACACTCAAATTCACCAACAAAATGCCAGTCCCAATCTTATATCTGTAATTCTTACACTCTTATATTCACACATCTGCAATCTTTCCCTTTCTCTTGCTCTGTAGGTCAATGAGATGCTAGATGAAGCTGAGAGAGAAAGACTGGGCTGTCCGCTCACCCCAGAGAAACCTTTAATTCGCATCAGGGTAAGATGAACAAACTCACAGCATGTGCACAAACACTTTTTCACGCTAGATTTTAAATTAATCATCATTTCGTTACCCAGGTGGATTACAGTGGGGGTTTTGAGGCATTCAACACTTCTCGATTCAGTCAGAAGTTTGTGGACCGCGTGGCCAACCCAAAAGACATCATTCACTTTCTCAGACGCCGAGAGCAAAAGGAGGACATCAAAGGTCTAATACAAACTAAATACACTGCTGTGTATTCAAAGATCACCCTACTAATATTTGCAACAATTAATAATTGTATTTTCACTTAATGTTTTGTCAAATTGAAGTGTTTATTCATTGGTTTTTTTTTCTTTTCTTTTTAGATGAGGTCAATATTGACTATGGCAAGCTGGTAAAACCCACTGCAGTTGAGGGGTTGAGAGTGGAGGACCTTGTTAAACAGTACTTGGAGGCAGCCGAAAAGGTATTCTAATCACACAAACTCATAGAATACTTAGAGGATATCATGGCTTTTTTTTTCATCCACTGTTTTATACTATTCATTCATTTGATTGAGTGTGTATTCACATGCATGTCCTCACAGACGGTGCAGCTGTCCCTGCTGACTGAGCAGGGCATGGGGAAGGCCATTCAGGAGTTTGTAGATAAAGATGAGAAAGATGCCATTGAGGAGCTGATCACTTATCAGCTAGAGAAGACGCAGCGTCACCTCCAGGCCAGAGGAGTGACCACAGAGCAAGATATTGATACAGAGGTGAGGAGATGGGGTGTGCATGGGAAGTGGGGCCGATGATGATGGTATGCCATGTCAACGTAAGACTGCATATTTGATCATTTTCAGGTCCGGCTATTCAGAGACTCCAAAAAGAACACAACCGAGGAAGAGAATGAGATCAAAGAAGTAAGTGAAATGGGTGTACACAGGCCAGAAATGTTTTGTTTGTTGTAGCGTCTGACTATACACTCCTCCTCTCTCACTCAGGCAATAAACAGAGCCAAAGCTCATCGGCTGGAGCGTGGGGATGACCACGGCATATCTGATGAGCTTGCTGATGTTGCTATGGACTCTGATGATGGCTTAGAGTTGCCTCCCGCCACGAGAGGCAGAGGGCGTGGAGGCAGGGGGAGGGGTGGCGGCCGAGGAAGGGGGAGAGGTAGGTTATTATTTAACTCAAAAGTTGGTCAACACTGAGTGCTTGAGTGGCAGATTATACTATGTGTAAGGGCTAACAGAATTACACACAATCACCAGTGTTAATGCTCTTTGTACACACTAGTTAATAGTAAAGGAAATAACAGCTAACTCAAATAATTCATCACAATTTAAACACTGAAGGTAAATTATCAGTCAATCAGAATATGTAAATCTTCATGGTGGGCAACAGTGGATGATTTGAAGAATGGGTTCGTGAATTTTCAAGTTTGTCCTAAAACAGGCACCCAAATAAACACTGAAATACATTGTAATCTGTAATTATTCCTTCTGTTTATAGCCTCCTGTGCAAAAATGTATTTAAAAGCTAATATGAAGCTTGAACATTAACCAAAAAAAACAGAGACTATAATGTGGATTTTACGACAAACAGTGACTAATTCGGAGCTCCACTTGAAGCCAACAACAATGATTTAATCCAGTCACATTCTGCTTAAATTCCAGCAGAGGGCAGTCATGACACTCCAGCCTTTGCTACACACACGTTCTATCTGTGGTTTATTCGTGAGCATTGCAGTGTTTTCATATTGCTGACATTACATACAGGAGAACAAAGAGAATGTGTATATATAGCTGGTTTATTCTTGCTGCATCATACATATTTGTTGTAAAATATCACACTATTGTTTAATTGTTAGCAACTTTTCACCATCCAGGTGCAGCTGCCTCTGAACCAAAGCCATCTGGTCGCGGCCGCTCCAAGAAATCGTCAGCAGCAACCCCAAGCAGAAGTATTATGCAAGGTTAGGAGAGTGTGAAATTATGTGTATGTGTTAAGATCTGTAGATACACACTGCGCTTACATGGCAGACCAATGCATCACAAAGAATGCACAGAAATCTCATTACGTGTTAACAGTGTGTGAATCTGTCCAATACCTCTTCATCCTTTTTACATCCTTTAAATTCTTATTCAGCATTTCAGGCACCATCCCAGAGATCTTCTCGGGCTGGAGCATCCAAGTCCTACGTAGCAGATGATGTAATGCCAGCCACCACACACACAATTCCTTTTTTAAAAAAAATCTGTATGTGAACTGTACTGTACTATCCTTCAATCTTGCTTTGTATTTTCATACATCTTCAGATTACCATTGACGACTCTGATGAAGATTTCCCTATAATGAAATCTTCTAGAGCTCCTCCAAGGTATGTTTGCTACTATTGGGCATCCCTTCCCGCCCACAGCCTCACATTTTAAAATGGTAACATATTATTTTACCCTGCTCTTTAATCTGTCTCCTATTCTTGCTTACCTCAGAACAGCGTCATCATCTTCGTCCTTCTCTAAGCCCAGCTCTCAGAGCCAGAGCCAGTCATCTAGAGGAGTTGCATTTGATGACAGTGATGATGATGATGATGATGATGATGATGAGGTAAAAAGAGATCAGAACAAATCGTATAGCATGACTGCTGGGGTGCATACTATACCTTATTCACATAATCTCTTTGATTTTTGTCTGAACTGAACTGAACTACACTCTACTATTGAAACCTGATGTTTTTTGTAATGACTATTTTTTTTTCTCATAGTCATAGTCAGTTTTAATCTTTTTTTCCATATCCATCCCTTTTTTCCTTGATCCAGGATAATCCATTCAAAGGCCCCAGCCATCGTGGGCGAAGATAACCATAACTGCATTCTTTCTGTACCACTTGTTCATTATGTTGATTTTCCAAAAATAATTGTAAATGCTAATTAGTAAGTGAGCTGCAGTGGTGCTGTTCTGAAGGACTCCAACATTTTCTCAGCACTCAGCCTTCACAATGATCAGTCTGTTTGTGTGAAAGAGATAGATATGAGGGTTGGGGCAAGGTCGATGTTGCTTCCAGACAAGAATGTACTGTATGTTGCCTATAGTTTTCATAGCTACCTGATACTGCAATTAAAAATGTTTTTTCATATAAACTCTCTTTGTCTTTGAATTATGGTATGCATCCCCCTCTCAAAGGCAGGGGCTGCAAAGTCAGAAGTCAGAAGTCAGAGCCTTGTGTAGCTAATTTGCCTGTTACAGCAAAACTGATGCACAAGTGGAGTTGGATAGTTTTTATTTAGACTTTAGACCAGCAGCAGCTGTGGCCAGACGCAGTGTTTTTTTCACTGTGAAACTTTGTCACTGTGATCTCACAAAACACATTTTTGGCCATAACTCAATAATTTATATGCTAAATGTGACAAAGTTTGACAGTCATTAGGTGAAGAAAGCATATTTCTCACTGGAAATTATTCACACACTTTTTTATTAAATTCCTGCAAAGTTGTCATTACAAATATTGTATAGACATCGATGTAAACTAACTTGACTGGTTGGTGGAGGCATACAACCATAATGTAGAATTTCTATTTCTATTTTTATGCTGTGATGCTGCTAAAACTGGTCCTGCAGTAAAAACCCTCCAAGGTTCAGGCAGATAATTACATTATAAACTTTAAAGTACTCCACAGTTGTCAAAATTAGGATCTTGTCAAGATGGAACAGCAAAGCAAATACTTAGACAACTTTTTTCTAAATCTTTCTGCTGATCTTGGAATTTTTAAGTTATTTCTCATTTATCAGATGATTTAAGTTCATTGCTGCAGGTCTTAGCATTTCAATGTTCAGTATGTCCGGGGTGTATAATGAGTATGAAATTTGAGCTGATAATGGTAATTTGAATCATCTTTTGAGATAAAATGATTTAACCAACCCCCGTTGTTCCTTTTGTTAACTTTGGGTCAGAGGGTGTGAGCTTGGGAAGACGAAGACATTGAATGGAACAAGAAATATCCAGTTTCCAACACATTCGCACTGGCATAGTATATCAAGTTAATTGTGTGACCCTTTTACTGTTGTCTGGTAAACCCAGTATAGTATTTTTTGTCAAAAAAGTTCTGAAGTCAAGTTAAAGAACATCACCTTTTATTATATTTACAACCTTTTTACAGAAATGTAAAACATACACACAAAATGCCCAAAATACCATATATACAGACAAATGTTATCAGCCACCTGACAAACCTTAACAGAAATACTATTTATATCCAGCTATTATAATATCATGCAATATATTACAGTGTTAGCTACTTTTTGAAATCACAAAGTGCCAAATTGTATTTTATTTGTTTTGTGACGGATATTCTTTGCCATAAATTAAACTATTAAATGAAAAGTGAAGAAATAATGATAGCACTTTGCATTTCAAGAGATGGCAAGGTTTCTTAAGGCACGCTGAATTCCTGATTGGATATCTCAGTCTAAAGGCACTGTGAACACATAAAGGGTGATTAGAGTTTCAGTGCATTATAAGACTAACTACTTGAATTATTGGCATATACAGTAAAGTCAAGTAATTCTCACTCTCCACATAAAGTGCTCATAGAAATCATTCTGTTGTAGGACACAAGCATATCATCTGTGCTGTGAAAAAGGTGCAATTGCCCTTGAATTAGCACACATCAGATCAACTGAATCAGCACCATGCTGCAACATCTGGACAGTATTAGTGATATTAACCTGAGGCTTCACGAGTACTCCTGTTGGCATTAGTATAGCACAGCTTTGTTGCCTTTCTTTGCATAGCAGTTTTCCATATGAAACCTCATATTATGTATTGCACACCTACAGTATATATTATAGCACATAGTAAGATCCACCTTCTTCACCGGTCCACAATTTAATAAACTTATAATCAGAGTGCCTTGGATGGTTTCTCGACTGCCAACCAATACCACTGAGTCGGCGGAACAGTCATTTTTTTGTATTCCAATTAAAAACAGTTTGTATGGTTGTTTATATGTCCTTGTGTCAGCACCAGTGATCAAATATCTGTAAAATTAGTAGTTTTAAACAATATCACAACTCAAGGCAATAATGTCTGTTTTGAGTTTCAGTTTGAAAATAGCAGCTTTCTGCCATGAAGATCCCAGACTGCCAAATGACAGATAACAACATAAATATACTATAAATATAATTTTCCCTGAGATAAGAACTTGAAATGGCACAAACAACACCTGAAATAAGTTTGAATGAAATGTGTGTTTGTGTACATGTGTAGTGTTTATGGCTGTGTTTAACAGTTCATCTATGTTGTTGTTGATGCATCTTCAACTTCAAGAAAACAACAAACAAACAAAGACAACCCAAAAAGCTTCCTTTTAGTTTCACAGTCTCTGCAAAGTAGTATGGACTGGAGTCTTGTGTTGGCTGGTCATTGTGATGGAGGACATCAGGAGTTTTTCTGCATGGATAAAAGTAAAACAAATCAGTGATGCATAGTTGTTGTCATTGTGTCATTGAATTAATTGTATTTTGCCAAAACACTACAAGCAGCAAACTGTACAATGCAGGTATTGTTAACTTGTCATTTTTTATTTTGCCTAAGTAGAACTAAAGCCCTCAAGTAGAAGGGTTGTGATGTCATTTCCTCTCAAAACCCATGCTATACTGTAGTTCTTAGTCAGTATTGTTAACTTAAACTCTACTTATTAGCTTTTACTGGAGCTTCACCAGCAGATGAAGTTTGCACTGTTCATCAAACTGCGGTTCAGCTGACCCAACTCAATCATCTTACGAAAGACTATGAGAAACAGCTGGAAACTATGGAAAAAACAACAGTAGGTGGATGTTGATTCTGTTGTCAAACCACTGCAACCTTAACTGTTTTTTTTTTTTTAGATCAATTTGACCTTCCCCTCATCAGACACAGTAATCAGATCATTCGCTTCAACTCTACCTCAATGACCGTATTAATCCAGTTGAGCATCTCTTCCACTTTGCAGTAGACGCCCGGCCTTCTCTCCCTGGCACAGCCGACGCCCCAGCTCACCACTCCAACCAGATGCCAACGAGAAGAGGTGGAGTGCACCAACGGTCCCCCGCTGTCCCCCTGAGGTCAAAACAGCACAATTTATCATACCTAAACCACTTTCAAGAAAAGAATATTAATATTGGATAAATGTACAAATGATAGCTAATACAAAAAGCCTGCAGCAGTAGTATTTGCAATGGATTCAAATGAAAAGGTCCAGTTGAAAAATTAATTAAAATATTAAGTATTCCTCTGTTTCTTTTGTAGCCTTAATGTAATTTTTATGCTGTAGATTTTATCAGTGGTTCATTACCTGGCAGGCATCCACTTTACCCTCCAGGAAACCAGCACAGATCATCCTTGGGGTTATGGCACTACCATAAACTGTGGGGCTGGAACATTTTGCCTGATCTATCAGAGGGATATGGGCCTTCTGAAGTGAAGGGGAAACCGTTCCTGAAGGGAAAGCAGATATGCAGTATTTGAGTGATTGTGGCAACCTCAAAGACAAGGAGATATGCGTTTTCATGTTCACAAGGTGGCAGTTAATAATGATGAGAGGCGGTGTGTTTGTTTGTCACCTTCTTCCCTTAGGTATCCCCAGCCAGTCACAACCATCGAAGAGCCAGCGGCAAGGCCAAGGGCTTTTGGGGATAGACAAACAGGCTTCTGGCTCTCTACAAGATAAGGACAGTGCATTCATTATGAAAATTCAGCCTTGTAATCCTTAAAAATGTTTTTTATGATAGTTTTGACTGTTTATAGCCACAGGTGAAAGTTATTAAGTGATTACACAGGCTGACTTAAAGTTAATAGCCTGCTGTTTAATATATCTTTACCACTAGAGGGCAGCAGAGTAAAGCCTGATTATGATGAAACTGTTGATTACTCAAGGTCAGTTTACTGATGTAGTGTCCGGATTGCCCTTATCCTGTGATAACTTGAGACATCATGTCTTTGTCTTGTATGTCTTCCAAAAGTAGATGTTTACTTAGGTTAAAGGTTAAAAGTTAGCCATAAAGGACAGGCCAGAGGCTATTTCTCCAGGCTGACCATTTGTTTAAAACTAGTCATAAATGAGGGGTCAGGGCTGTGTCTCTTGACTGACCATTTGTTTAGAAGGTGGAGTTTTGTTTTGGGTACTATATATATAGTGTTGTAAGTATTGTAGTGAGAGAGAGGTTCCAGGCCAGGACTCTCTCAGATTGGACATGTGACACTGATTTCTTTGTAATAAAACCTTTGAAATATACAAGTGAGACGTGTCAGCGGTGGTTTCCTTCTTCATCAACACATCAAGAATCTACCTATTAAATTACACTTCACTGACTGTTGGAAAATTAAAAAAACAGGTAATGAAGTCACCATGTTACGTGTTGGTGTGAATCTATAACTGTGTTTTACTGAGTAATGAATTAAACTCTCACCTCCCACTTTGATGGGGCTGCTGAGTCTCATCAGTGCTATGTCATAGTCATTTCGTCCTGGATCATAGTCACCGTTAACTATGACCTTGTCCACATAGGAGCCTCCCAGCGAGGCCATGTAGGTCCGGCCTGACACAACTCTCCACCTAGTCAGCTCCTTTTTACTACTGCAAGACCCATGAAGAGAAGAGGAAGCATGAGTATGATTATTAATATCAACCACAAAGAAAATTTAGTGTAAATGGTACATGGAAATTATGCTGACCCAATGAAGCAGTGGGCGGCAGTGACTACCCAGCGTGGTGACACCAGCGAGCCTCCACATGTATGGTGGCCACCCTGCTGTAGGCTGACCTGCCATGGCCAGTCCACAATGAAAGCATCTGTACCCCCAACAATACGGTCCTGAGATCCCACTTGTCCACAGTCTGACAAAAAAGACGGAGAAAAAAAACGTATTTTACAAAATGTTCCTTCAAGCATGGGCTTGTCACACAGCCCAGTCATCTTCCACCTACCACTCATGAGCAGCAGTTTGCCTTGTTAAAAGCATGTAAACAATGTGTGAGGTAGGGGGGCTGCTTTTCAAAAGATAAAACCCACCTGAACAAGACAAAGACACCACAGATCCGGATTTGCATACACTGCTATTGGAGAAAAAGAGACATATATCAAATATTTTTTGTTACAGTAGTTGCTATGAGAAAACCGTGGATGTCCAAACAATGAGTCAAACTGAAAAAATAGGCAAATGTCAAATGTTTACCTAGCTTCACCTAACCTCATCCCCTTGATGAACTTTACCTCTGTTTCTGTTCTGCTTTGTTTGAATAAACAAAACTGTCAGTTCTGTTCACTTTCATGGGGAATAAAACATAAAGGGAACAAAAACTGTGGAATTTTATTTTTCTTTTAGGAACAGAAACTGTGAGAACAGACCCTGTCTCATCTGTAGAAGAGACAAATGAGGGGGAAGCCAGCAGAACAAAAGTTCAAGGCTGAAAGAGAAAGAAGGAAGGAAGATTTAACCAACAAACATACATTTGAAATGTAGAAACAGAAAGGAATGTAAAGAGGGGGAAGAAGAGAGAAGTGTATTCAGAGATTCAACAGGTGCCTCCTGATATATTTGAAATTGGATAGTTTAAGAATCTGACAAATTTTATTTTCTCTATAACGTTTTTAATTAGGCATTACATTATAGTAGGCTATGTGAACAAAAGTCGCTTCTGTGTATGTTTTTATGTGGCTTTAAAGCAGGAGTGTGGGACTTTTACGTATAAATCAACATTCGTTACATTCAAATTCTTGCCAAAATTCACATAATGCTGATTAATCCTGTCACCACCGGATAAATCTCTCTTTATTTCACAGCATACTGGAGTTTTAAAATCTGTTGTCTGTGGTTACATTCCCACGCTGGTATACCCATAGTGACGCTTTTATATCAACAATGATTGGGTGACCAGAGCTGAAGAGCGCCCACAAGGGACCTCCAATGGTCGAGCTGGATAACTTCTGGTTTAGCCTTTTGCTAACTTGAGGGATAAAATAAGTTAATTGTAAGGCTCTCCTATATTTTCCAAATGTTATTGGACCAAATGGATCAAATTCTGTCAGAGAAATGAATGGTTTTGCAGGGGTTGTAATGCTCAAAACAGTCTATCCACTGTTTTACAACCGCAACAGTAGTGACAGGGACTGGCTTACACACAGAGTTGCATCCAGGTAACTGTTCACTCTTACTGCCAGAAGGGGGAGACACTGCAGGTTTAAATCTGCCTTATATACACAGTCCTCTACAGTTAGCCTAGTTTCCTTCCTACTAGAAAGCACCACCCAGGTGCAGTGGAGCTTGCAAATTGTGCTTTGAGGTATTAATAACCCACCTCAGCTCACACCATGAAAACAGTTGCACTTGAATAAATATTTAAATTACTTAGAGATTCACAATTTTAGCTTCAGCAGTTTTAACTATAACCCACAAGTAATTAGCATTAGTCTTAGGTTGTTGTCCTTTGCATTATTAATTCTTGTTTTTGTCAAAACAAATTTGCAGTACTGAAATGCGTCCTGATGTGTTGCCTTTCTTACCGGTCAATGGTAGCTTTATGTATGGGTGTAGTTGTAGTAGCAGGCCTGACAGCTGTGAATGGTCCTGTTTTCATGGCAGATATTAGAGTGTCCACTGGGACATTGCTGCTTTGAGGGTTACTGTTAAGACAGAAATGAGGCAATGTTTCAGGTCATTTATCTCACACTGGCAAAACAAATTTTACAGTCCAGTTGTTAAATTGGCAACATAATCTATGTGATGGACTCATCCCTGGATGGCATAAACTCACTTTGTGTATCCCAGTTGTTTACATGCTGTCTGTGTGTGCTGCTCAGTCCAGCTGTCAGTACACACACTCCGCCATCCTGAGCCAGGACTGTACACCTGTAGGACACTCTTGTCTGACATGAGACGTACTGAAGGGAGGAATGGTGATGAGGGAAAGAAAGTCATTGAAGTCAAGTTTTGTTTTTGTGTCTGTGGTAACACAGACAAAGTGAGATTTGGTGAGTCAGGTGTTTGTTTTACCTGGGAATGTAGTGTTGACCGTAAAGCTTGACACACAAGTAATTTCATCCTCTCCCCCAGCACAGTCATCCTTTCCATCACAGGCTTTGTCTATTGGGATGAACTTTACTGAACGCTTGCAGAAGAAGTATTTGCTGTCAATCAGCTGCTTAACTGGAAGATGAAGGAGTGACAGATTGAAAGAGAAGGGCAGAGCACAGTCATGTTAGAATAACATTTTGCTTGAATGATCTGATATGCAGTGAATGAAACTGAATCCTAACACAAATTTTACACGTCTGATAAAACTTCTGACACATTTCTGACATTTCTGTGGCATGTGTGATGTTCATGTGTTCTGGGAAGAAAACTGCTTGAATTGTGACTCACTAAAGTATCCTGCTGTCACCAGTATGCCCAACAGCACAACAACTATTAGGACAGTAAGCAACACTTTCTTCCTCTTAGACGCCTTGTCTTTCTGAGTCTTTGGAGCCGTCATGGGCCTTCTGTGGCGGCCTGGCTGTGTAACCACTAGAAAGAAGAGAGGAAAAAAAGATAATACATTGAAAGAAGAAGTAATAGGAAAGTAATAGGAAAGCAATCACAAAACAGGAAGAGAAAAAAGGTGGTGGTTTGGGATAAGAGAAGTCAAGATGGAAAGAGAAGTGTGCACTAAATGGGCTCAAGTTCTCAGTACTGTTACTCACTACATTTTCACGTTTTTGAAAAATAATTCCATCAGCAATATTGTCAGCAAAACACAGCTTACCAGTACGCCTAGGATTCAATGGTCTGTTGCTTTCTTCCGGCAGCTGGGCGATCTGAGGAAACAATCACAAAGATATATAAGACAAGGTGAACACATGTGTCAAAACCACAGTGAAAATATACAGGAGATGTATGTGTTTGTGTGTGTGTGTGTGTGTGTGTGTGTGTGTGTGTGTGTGTGTGTGTGTGTGTGTGTGTGTGTGTGTGTGTGTGTGTGTGTGTGTGTGTGTGTGTGTGTGTGTGTGTCTCACTGAAGTGTAGCTATGTGATTGTGTAATTTTGTGTGTATGTTTCCATATGCATGTAGTTATCTGAGCTTATGTGATTTCTCTGTTAAGGTGATACTTTGTTTAAATATACTGTATATTAAAATAATTGGCATCTTTAGGTCCAAAATGCTACATAACCTACAACACTTGAACCATGTGTAAAACAGATGTCTAATACAATGCATATCCAAGGGTGGAGCCACAAAGGATTATCAATTGTGCACACATGGAACATAGTGTGCGGATTTAAGTTGTCATATTACATTTATGTGCCTCCTGGATATGTCTATACCTCTGCGTGCTGCAGGCAGTTCCCATATGCTGTTGTCACCATTTCTTATCCCTGACCCTGCCATGAAAGTGATAGACTCTGAATGTACAGTAGAGCGGGGTGTATTGTGGCTGGGTCTACTGGGACCCATTCTTCCATTTAAGTGCAATTGATATTGTGGAGATAGAACATACTGTAATGTTACGGGGTGGTATAGTGAAAGGGGTGACAGCCCTTTATTGACAGGAGCCAGACTAAAGCTGCTCATGTATCCCAGAGCAAGATATCACATGTGTCATAGTTGCATAATTGCATGCAGTACAGTTCAGTGTGTATTGTGTATGCAGTCGAAAAAATTACAGACTGAGTGACAGCAGTTTTTTTCCGAACACGCAGTTGAGACCTCCAAAAGCAGTGGTTCCTAACTTTTTTTGTTTTGATCCCTTCAAAGGTAGAAGTGAACGCAGGTTGTGTATATTTGTGAGCAGTTGAGTGATTCTCCAGATTCTTTTCATTTGAAAAATTAGAGGCCTGAAGAGTTTGTATTGAAAAAAGTTTGTATTAGACACACACATCCAGAGTAAGAAAGCAGGTGCTGGACCAAATAACAAATGTATAAAAGTAAGACAAAAGTCAGCACACTGCAGCTCCCAATGCAGGTAGATTTAATAGGATACTACATATGACGTTTCAAGCCAAATGTCCTTTATCAGGCCTGGAGAGATGAAAATATGTGATATATAATGAGAAAAATGTAACAAGATGAGAGAAAAGTCTGAGAAAACTATCTGAATTCTCTGTAGCAAAAACACGTCTTTTATTAATCATCTTGCAATCTGTCAGATTTTATCTTGTGGCCCTATAGTGGTTACTAAAGTTAGGCACTAGGCTACTTCCCAGAAGAAAGTCTAGCCTGACACAGACTATAATTGAATTGTGTATAAGTAAACATTTTCAAGTTCATTATGAGGAAGTTACACTGGTGTTTACGAGTAAAGTGGTAACCCTAGCAGTGCACTGGGCTTTTCATTGTCTAGATCAAGGCTCGTATTTACCATTTACTAATGACCATCTGAGTGAAAAATACAGTGTTGTCACATGGTATGTCCTGGCTTTCCAGTCTCCAATCAAGTTAGATGAAGATCAATACTGCACTCATTTTGGTTCAACAAAGATGAAGCTACTGCAAGCAGCTGGTTAGCTCAGGTTAGCACAAAGTCTGGAAACCTGAACAGGTTTTTGTATGGATTAAGGACTGTGACAAGGTTTATGCTTTTAAACCCAGGATTCCCAAAAATGCTGTCAGGTGCGTATAGCCAATAGCAACAGTGCAATTTCATTCTTTTGCATCCTGGTAGGCTCTTCTGTTGTTTGTCAGTGTTCAGGCAATCTCTTTATGTAGGGACTTGTGTATGGATTGAACTAACAAGATATGAGACATTACTTATTGTGTTAGTATACAGATTTTGTAACCTTTGGACATAACCAGGCTGCTTGTCTCCACTCTATCTGCTAAGTGTATTTTTCACATCCTTGAAAAAGAAACCTTGTGGAGATTATTACTTACTGTAGTGTCAAACTGTCACTATTACTAAAACAATAAATTCATGACTCATATTCTTGTTTTTCCACTAAAAAGACTAAACAAAAAGAATATTGCAGTTTCTAGAAATACAATATTCTTAAAAAACAAAACAAAACTGTTAACACTTGATTTATTTCATCACATTTTAAAATGCTGAACTTACTCAAATATAAACCTGTTTCCTTGTGCACAAACAGAGGTCATCAGTGGCCTATTTGGAGGATTTTAGCAGATGGTACAGCGTATAGTTAAAGACTGACAGGGTGAAGGGTGCTACCTGCTGTTCTCCCTTTGTCTCTTACTCTTACTTCATTCACTGAACTATAAATATGTTTACAGTATATGCACTGGATGATACGTTAGGTGAAAATATGTATAGCCAACTGGGAACACAGATACTGTTCTCTAATTTTCACTTCTGCTTTACTGTGCTAGATGAATTCCCCTTCATTTGCATGTTTCTGTACAAGCAGGTCAACTCTACTGTATGTGCTCAAATCAACTTTGAAGTAAGAGAGAAATGAAAGTTAATATGCTGATGCAGACGTTTCATGTCTACAGTTAGCTCTTGTGAACACAAGGATAAAGTAAAATCTCCACAAAGAGAGAGGAGAAAATGTTGTTGGGCAGGTTCTTTTTTGTTTGGAAGGCAGCTCTCTTTATCCTGCTGTCAATCAGCTGACACTGTTTTGCTGAGAGACTTTTTAACCTTCCCACTGCGTGCGTCAGACAGCTTGTTCTTCATTTTATATGTTGTGTCATCACATCTCTCTCCGATATCTCGGCGTATGTAACATGAGAGTTGATTGATTTAATCAGTTTATAGCCATATACTATTCCCTTTATGTAACAGGATGTAATTGACTCTAAGGCACCTTATCTTCACCCAATTCAAGGTTGTTCTAATTTTTACATATTTATTGTACGTCAAATACAGCATTTTATTCTCTCATGATATACAGCATAGGGAGTGAAGGAAAATCTCATATGAGTTACATAAGTTGGAGAGGAATAAAGGCAGTATGAATGACACAGCACAGAAAAAGTGGGAGGTCCAAGCAACCTGGGAAGCCGGATGGATGGCTAAGAGAGTGGACAAAACCATAGCTGAGAATACAAGTTCTGTGTTACCATAACAAGACAACAAGGTGACACCACTAGAAAAAACGTCACTGGTGCTGTGACTAATGCAATTGATTTTATGATTCAGACCAAAAACAAACAGGTAACCAGTTAGCCAAGTGTAACTATTTCATGACAGTTAACCCAGTTTTAGTGGGAACAGGTCCAGCTTTGACATGGTAAACCTTTTGTTCAGGCGAGTTGTTCCCCTTGCTGCTTTCAGCTTGGTTGGATTATGTTCCTCTTAACTGAAACATTCACAAAAGGCCTTTTGATAAACTACGCATGACATGTTGGATGAAATTTAATCAAAGGCAGATATCTAGACCACTGTAGTATGCACAAAGTAAGATATTTAGAGACACAAACAAGCAGATATTATTCATTTATATGGACAGAAGTGCCCACTTAGTTTTGAGTTACTCTGGGCTGCACTCAAACAGGAGCAGGTGCACACATATACACTCATTCATATAATGAAATAGGCAGTGCTTACATATATGCTGACCAAATGCAACAACAAAATCATATAGTTTGACCTACAGGTAAGATAAACTCATGCAACAGAAGCTGCCACACACCTTTACAAAGATTCTATGTGTGAAAAAAAATGTGCTAAAACACGTCAACAGACTACTGTAAGTTGTCCCATTTAATTGCAGATAGCATTTCCAACATGCAAAACAGCTGTTGTGAGTGTGTACATTACAGAAACTGGTTGAGCACAAGGAAGTGAACTCAGACTAACTAGTATGATGAGGTGGGTTTTTTTTTTTTTTTTTTTTTACCATAATGTGAACAAACTGGTCACTAGGAAAATACAGGAATGATTCTCTTCAGAAGGCTCCTCCAACGCAAACCACCATTGATTCCACTTCCAGTTTCACTCACCCACATGATGCAGTTGTTCCTCTCTGTAAGGCTCAGATACTCCTCATCAGAAGTGGAGCACAGAGCAAAACACAGCCCTCCCTCCCTGGAGGTGGAACTCTCCAAAAACTCACTGTGCCCTGTATGTCCTTCGTCCTATTCCTCGCAGCTTCCTACTCCACTGGCTTCAACTACACAACCTGGTTTGATTTTGTTTCTCTCTCCCCCTTTTCCTCTCTCCCTCCCTCACCTTTTCTTTCTACGGCAGTGTAACTGAATCCGGCTTGAAGAGTGCCTGTTTCGCCCCTCTTTGAAACCCCAAGGCTGTAATAAAGACTGCTAGTGTGTAGCGTTATGTTTCGACACTTGGCAGATTCAGAGGGAGCTTTTTTTGAATGACCAAGCCCTGCTGACAAAACAAAACAAAAAAAAAGTCTAGGTAACCTGACACTTCAACCCTCCTCTCTCTCTCTCTATCTTTGCTTACCTGTGTAACTTCCTCAGTTTTGTCCCTCCTCCCACATGTCCTCCCACCTCCAACTTTTAAACCCCCCTGGGCATAAGCACACCATTGCTTTTTGGTCCCCTTTGCTTCCTTCACTTCTTAGTCTCTTTGCTACCCAAATTTTACCCAAACATACACCCACGCAGCCATGAAAACAAATGCAAAAATGTAGACGTGACAAAGTGCACACACACGCACAAACACACGCACACAAGGGTGACAAGAAGTGGTATGGTGTGTGTGTGTGTGTGTGTGTGTGTGTGTGTGTGTGTGTGTGTGTGTGTGTGTGTGTGTGTGTGTGTGTGTGGTAATCTGCCCGGAGGCTGGCATGTTTTCTCATGCACTGTTTGGAGTATTATAAGAAGTCAGTATCAGTCAGGAATTCCTGTCTGACATCAGCTTGTGACTCATGGTCTGCCACATTTCGTGGAATGATCATAACAAGAATGTGACAGCTGAAGGTGTGCAACATATACTGAAAAATAATATTTGAATACTCAAATTATATGCAGAATTAAATGTTAATTCAAAACAGAATTACACAGGTGTGCAGACCAATTTCTTTGTGTTAAAACACAGCTTGTCAAAACTGTTGGTGGACCTACTGTTAAGGTGGACCTACTGTTAGGCTTAAGTCCACGGGGCGCCGGCTTGAGAGGCTTCACAAAAGATCCGGCCTCACTGTCCACCTCGAAGCCTACAGAGACCACAAGTGCTACAAAGAGGCTCTCACCCAGGCAAAAACAGTCCATTACTCCACACTTATTAACAGCCAACAAAAGCATCCGAAAATGCTTTTCTCCACCATCAACCGCCTTCTTGACCCTCCCGACGCTCCGCAACCCTCCGACGCCGCTGACCTCTGCTCCAGGTTCCTGGACTTTTTCCACCAGAAAGTGGCCACCATCCACCAGCAGCTCCAGGCATCTACACCCTCCCCGCCGGCCACACTACCTCGGCAGGACATGTACCATCCTTCTGCCTGCCCACCACAGCGCCGCCTCTCCACCTTCTCCCTGCTGGATGCTGATCAAGTCCTCGACCTCTTGACCAAAGCCGGGACTTCATCCTGCAGTCTGGATCCACTACCCACGACCCTGGTGAAGGCCTGTCTCCCCACCATCTGCCCCCCGGTGGTTGACATCATCAACGCCTCACTTGGCTCTGGTGTGGTACCCTCCAGCTTTAAGTTGGCAGCCGTGACCCCAACACTCAAAAAGACAGGCCTGGACCCAGATGACCCCAACAACTACCGTCCGATCTCCAACCTTCCGTTCCTGAGCAAGATCTTGGAAAGAGCAGTGGCTGCCCAGCTACAACATCACATGTCCCACCATGAGCTCTTTGAACCTCTCCAATCGGGCTTCAGACCCCATCATAGCACCGAAACCGCCCTCATCAAAATAACAAACGACCTCCTGATTGCTGCAGACAACGGCCTTGTTTCCATCCTCATCCTCCTCTCTGCTGCCTTCGATACCATCTCCCACTCCATCCTGCTCTCCCGTCTCTCTGAGCTCATTGGCCTTACTGGGCGTCAGTGCTTTTAGATATTAAACTACTGGCAATGTTTTGGGACATTGACCATAGACAACTGAGAGAAATAAAGCTTGATGGGGAGTTTGAGAAAAAGACTGATAAGGCTGGCTGAAGAAGAAAGAAACATTGTTATAAACAGCAGCTGATTGTGTTGCTTGACCTGGACTATTAAATGCAATGAACCTTAACGCTCATTCCCAACCTTTCCTCACTTTGAAAACCTGGTAAATGGGCTCAGAAATGGTCTCAGACTATAAAGTAGATGGATACATAAATGTAAGTAGGTAGATCTCTGGGCATTTTCCCGAACAAAGAAGCATTCAACCAATAGCTTCTGTTAAGCTTGCTGAAATCCAGATTGCCATAAAGTTGAAAAGACATTTAGAGGCTACACCCTGTTTTGTGTGTTGACAGTATATTGTGTGTAGCTGCCAGAACTTAATTAAAGTCACATTACAAAGAGGAGGCAATACGTTCATGTAGATGCCAGTTTCTATAGTGATGGGTTACAAAATGTATATTGTGTATGATATATGTATATAGATTAATCACCCATTTTATATACTTGATTACTAATTCAGCTCACTTCCCACAAAGATCACATTATTACTACATGTGCAGTCGCAGTGTTTATCCTGTCTGACAGTCTGACATGGTTGAACAATGCCAGACAAGATGTATGCACATGCTATGAAAGAGAAGATGAGAGCAGTTAAAAGATCCCATGAATCTATTGCCATTTGACTCTGAGCTTTTATTGCTCTGAGTCAAACTGCTTCATATTTCTAGTAATCAGCCATCACAGTACAACAACCAAACCCACAGTCAGTATCAGAGCAATGAAACGCATTTATTTGTTATTCTTCATGTTGCTGCTAAGATGTGGGTGTTTTTTTTTATTGGTGCATGCAGAGTTCAAATACAACCAAACCCACTGCTGACTTCCTGAACAACACAAACAGTACTCCAAATGGGTTACATATTAACAGATTAATGCAGGGCAATTGCACTGATTTTTGTAATAACAATGCAATGTAGACTGTGTTACCTATTAAAACAGTTAGAGCCATTTTCAAACATTTGTTTTATTTATTTTCTTATAAACATCTTTGGAAAATGTAACTAGTCTGTTGCTGACTAAAGGAAACAAAGCAACAACTGCTTTCAATTCTGTGCTAACTACTGGGAAACCAAGATCTTATATGTTTTTTGTTTTTCTTTATCACATTGGATCATTTTAAATTCTTTTTAATACCTTTTTGATTCATATAAAAGTCCAATTATTAACAAAATAAACAACATAAAAATGGAAAAACAGCTCCAGTGCTATTAGGATACAAATCAGATACCAGGTGTTAAATTTGGTTTAATTTAATCTGTTTAATCTGTAATGTTGTTTAATCTATCGCAATTTAACAACCAAAACTGAATTTGAAACTTTCATTTCATTGCACTCCAGAACTTTGGAGGGCCTCAATCATACCATGAAATACAATTAAGGACTCAAAGGGCACCTGGAACAAGGTATAAAAAATTCATGCATTCTTATCAGACATGCTGATAAGAAATATGTCCTTAAGTTTAGTGGAAACTTGATTAAAGATGGACTAAAGTCCTTTTATGATTCAAAGAAACCTACCCCTTATATAAAAATCATCTATGACTTGTAACACATATCAAGGTGCCATGACAGTAAGGGTTTGAAAAAAGCAGGAGTAATAAAAAAACAAATCATGAGTACACACATGCAGACATGATTCTTTATACCACCGTACTCTTCCTCACCTGAAATGTAGCTGTCAGTCCGTGCGAAGAACATCTGAGGGTTGGTGAGTCAGTTAGTGGAGAAAAGTGAACAGTGCCTTAAAATTCTGTATCTTTCCCTGAAGAGTTTCTCAGCCGTCCTTTATCCGTTCAACAGATGACAACTCTCAAAAGTTCCTTCACCTCACCTCTCTGCCCTCCACTTCCATGACAGACCATTTATATGTGTGTGTGTCTCTCTCTCTCTCTTTTTCACAGACACAAGTTACCTCATACTACCATCAAAGTCACTACATCACCATCTCCCCACCATTCCAGACACCTGCCTTTGTCCACACAGGTGTGCATTTTGTGAAACCTGACTCCTCTGCTGGAGGAACGGTATAGGGAGGTACTGCTCGGATTAAGCATTAATGATAAAAAGTAAATGATTAACACTTTCACATTTCGTGTCCACTGGACTCTAACGATTGCATGCCTACACAGCCACATATAGTGCAGGTTTTCATACAAATCAGTTTGGTTTTTGAGAATGGAAACTTGGAAAATTATTGAAAGTGATGCACAAAAGTGAAGCACAAAAGAAAGAAAAAGGGAAAAAAGACACAGATGGTCTGTATTAAAACATAAGAGACATTCAAGCTACACCAAAAGTTATAACAAGGTTTTTGATCCAAAATCATATGTTTACTATGTTTAATTCCAAAATAGGTGTTAAGATTAGATTAAATCGTGTTGATATTCCGTAAACAATCAACAGAGTTCAGTGATCCTGGTCTGGTTGCTCTCCTGTGGGAACAACACCTTTGTTAATAGTGTTATTGTGTCCGATGCCATCCACTGCACTTGACCGATAATATACAATAGAATGGATTTACAGTATGAGGAAGTGCTTTTACTGTCTGCTGAGAAATGTGACAATATACTAATTATGCAACTTCAGTAAACTACATGTAGCCCATGCATCCAATGCCATCCCATGACAGTGATACAGTAGATGAGATCATCATAGGTAAAGGGCTTTGTATTATTGATGTCAAGAGGATTGGTGACACTTATCTGTGATGTGATGGTTATATGAAATTCTTTCCTGCCAAGAAAATACAAAGAAATGCCAAAAAGATTTCCTGAAAAATGTTTTTCTCCATTTACCACTCACGAGGTGCACCTACACAGACACAAAGACATACATTTAAGCTAAAACAAGGTATTATAGTTTGAAATTATATAAGTTGACCCACTATTTATAATTTATGTATTTCATAATTTCAGTTTTTATTGAGATACCTTGTATATATATATATATATATATATATATACCTCATTTTATCTGCATAATGATGACATTATTATAGCTAAATAGCATTGTTATATTCCATACCATAATGTTTACTTTTGCCAAGTCTAAACATACAATCTCAAAGACAAAATCTACATTCAAACAATTATGTGGAAAAATTGTGTCATGCATAGAACCAAATTTGGATTACATATTAGTGTAGCCAATCTGAACCAAACATGACTGTGAAAACAAAACAAACTAATGGATTTTCCATTTTCATTGCAGAACAGGCAGATCATAGTTTGGTGCTGACAAAAACTTTTGCCATCTTTTCCATTCTGTTACTGTCGATATTTGCCTCACAAACAATTAACAACATCTGTATTTCTTCTCATATCCTAATTTCTTCATCTTCCATTACTTACTCTTTCTCACTCTTCACCTTCTCCAATTCATGATGCGAAGCAATGACGCTATAGTGTATGCATTCACACACAGGACACACACATTTTCGAAAGGTAAATATAGTGCACTATATAGTAAACAAGGAGGGATTTCAGGCAACGCTAATGACAATGTTAACGCTGATGTTTAGCAGCTTAATATTCACTATGTTAGCTATTAAGCATGTTAGCATGCCAACATTTGCTTATAGCGCTAAACACAAAGTAGAGCTTTATTTGGCCATATACTAGTGTATTAGGGAAATTAAAGTTTTGACAACCAAGGATAAATTACAATGTATCCTGAGGGGAACATAAATGTCTCAACCAAATTCCATGGCAATTAAGTCAACTGTGTGTAGTTATAATGTTTCACCCAAAACAGCAAATGTTGACCACAGCATGGTGATAGAGGAAAAGGGAGGTGATCACCAAAAAATCCATCTGGTAAATTCTGACACCATGGATATCTGTGCTAAATTTTACTACAATCCATCCAATAGTTGTCAAGACACTAAATACCAAAATACCAAAAATGTAACCCTGCTGGTGGTACTATGCAAGTATTAGAATCACTATAGTCAGTAGGCTTCATCCTCTAGGAACCATGACTGTTCAGACAAAATGTATAAGTTGTATAGTATAGTATTTCATTCTGAACCAAAGTGGTGGACCGACCGATGTTGCCATCTCCAAAAATGGCCAACTGACCTAACTAATTTTCCAGACATAATAGAGAGAGAATAGAGGACTGAGGAAATAAGAATGTTTTAATCTAGTAATTGACAAGAGGCCCCAATTCCTCTGCACTCATTTGTTAAGTGTTCATATAATCATAGGCAAGGGAGGAAAAAAACAGTATTGGATTAACAGTACATTTATGAATGAATAAATACATAAAGGAATATGACGAATGGAAGAGGGAGTTTGAGTTCAGTTTTAATTCATCAGTGTAAGATAATGCAGTTACTCACCCACATCATGGGATAGGCTAAATGTGAGTAAATGGAATAAACTACGTAGCCATACAGACGTTGTGGATAATTTTCTGCCGTTGGACTCGTGATGTCAAAGTGTAAATCACCCACATAAGTTAAATAACAGGAAACTCTCCACCACTGAGAACTGATAACATCTCAAAGATAAGCGGTGACACTTTTCTATGCTTTGAGCTTTGATGCATCTTACTAGAAAACCAATTATGAATGTCCTAAACTTTAAAAAAAAAAAATATTATTATGATGGTAAGCACCATGTCTATTTCTACTCTCGTCTATGTTTTCTTTTTTAAAGAGTACAAGGCCTTTATATATTAGGCAAACTACAATTTTAATATACTAATTACATGTCAGTCCAACAATCATAACAATCTATGAAAGAGGTTTAAAATGAATCACAAAACAATCATGTAGAGAATAACATGAGTTATATAAAACTGAATGCACGGTTTAATTCAATCCTGGAATCATGTTGGTATATAAATAATCCTATTTACAGTAAGTACACAACAAGAGTACTTCCCCACTCTATATACTAAAATATAGTGAGCGTTTGTTGGCAGTTTCAAGAACTGTGCGAAGAGGCGTTAGGCGTTTGCGAGGAAAACCCAGCAACCCTAAATATATTACAGCACAATGACAAAGCGTTGCTTACAGTAGAAACTGTTAATGTGTAAAATGTATTAAATACACAAGTCAAAACCTTTCCCTTCAGTACATTTTCAGGGAACATTACAGTGTATTCAGTCCTTTTGGAATAAGATGTTTCAGCACTTTTTCAAAACCCAATTTAAATTAGGTTTCATCAACTGTTTGCACCATTATTTTCAATGATAATGTAGAAGTGTAATACCATAGTCATCCAACAGGGGTCATCATGAACCACTTGAATCAGGTGTTAATACCTGGCTGTCTGATAAAGATTTGTTATTCAAAAAAAAAGAAAAAAGAGAGAGAGATAGAGAAAAAAAAAGAAAGGCTGCACGATGCTGGGTGAAGGGAGTATGAAGGACAAGAGGAGTGCGTTTCATGTTGTAGCTCTAAGATAGCTGTCCTGGGGCTTGAAAAGACCAAAATGCTGTTGAATTTCTCTTTGTGTTTCCTGTTAATTTAGGTGATACAGTCACACAAAGCATGAAACGTTTTTTTTAACTAGCACAGTATCAAAGGACTTCAGAGTGAATTGAAATTTGTTGCCTGCAAAAGCATGCCTGTCCACTTGAGAACGATGGCTCATCAGATCCAATTTGTTCCAACTTTAGCTAATGAAAGGAAGGTAAGAGACAGGCAAGGCCGGTTTAAAAGAATGTCTGGTATGGGGACATGGATAAGCAGACGTAGGCAAAGAACAGACGAGGGAGTATTCTGTTTTCGTTGTCCACAGTCAAGACAAATCATTTAAAAAAGACTGCTTTACTGTAAAGTCAAGTAAGTAAGTGAAAGAGTTCAACACCAAACGGACAGGGAAGAAAGGAGAACACGGACAGGATATAACATCTGTCATCCTGGCTTGTCAGCAATGGGGAATGGTGGTAAGAGTCAGCTGAGACACTTAATTTCATTTCTCTTTGCAGTGTTTGTGACACACGCAACTTACAAACAATTGTTCTGTGTAGTGATTGAGACTCACCTTTCTTGCTACACGAATTGTAATTTTACAACATTGATTCCTGACAAATTTTAAACAAACTAATTAAAATGAAATTTTCTCTTTTTGGATCTATTATCTTTTCATGTTTTGTTTGGATCCTGATTGTACATTTGACAATCCATGAGATCGGCTGGTTTCTTTGAACTTTAAAATTACATGCAGCCTTGGCTGGTAACTTTTTAAATATTGCATTATTTTGAATCCACAAGGCCAGTATATTGGATTGTCATTACTGTATATGATAAATTATACAACATAATTTAGTTGCTGCTTGGAAAGTGCTAAAATAAGACTGTGAATAAAGCTTAAAAAGTGCAGTAGTATTAGAGAGTTCTTTTGGTTCTGCTGCCGATGCTTGTGCAGTTAAAAAATGCATAAGCATAGAAAATATACCTGTTCAAGTTATGTACCAGCTGTATTTTTGTATCTTAAACTTCCTCTGCACTTGTCACTCCAATATCTCTCCAAAGACTACTAATGAAGCCAGGGAATTTGATTCTCCAATCTAATTCCATCAGAGTTAATATTCACTCATAATAAACAGACATATTGATCCAATTAGGCTCAGAGAGCCAGACAGACTATTTCAGATCATTTAAGTCCAGCTCTGAAATATACAAACAGTACCTTTTTGTCATTTAATCAACTTGTTTGTTGGTCTTCAAATGTTAGTAAGTCAATCAGTGATAATGTGTATATCTATGGCTATGATCTAATTACCTCACTGCATTTACAGGGAGCAGGGTAAACTCTACGGCAGTTGGGATCGCAGTGGGTTTTGCCATTCTGGCGATCCTCTTCACCATTGGCATTGTGCAGTTCTGCTGCAAGTACAAATGCAAAAAGTGCTGCAAGAAAAAGGGTGAGTGGAGATTTAATGTGGCAGTTCAACAGCCCATCTACCCCCTTAACACTCACACACTGAAAAAAAACATTCCTTCTTTCTTACCTCTAGAGGTATTGAATCATGCAGACAGATTTGGTTTTATCTGCTCAGGTTTTGAGATGTGTATCTCTGTTGTTACCACAATACAGTACATGTGAAGAGATTTGTGGTGGACACAATATTGAAGAAATGACATTGAAAAAGTCAAATTGCAACATTTGACTGACCTGGCTACATTGTATAGGCTAATCGGACAAAATGTTACCTTTAAAAGCTCTTGACAGTGAAGTCTCAGATGCAGAGTAAATGGACACCAAATGAGTGTGTTCATGAAGACTATGTACGTTCCTTTACCCTTCGAAGGGCAGAGGCACAAATCTCAAAGACAGATATCTCCAAATCAGCAAAGTGTAAAAAAAAAACAGAGCTATTTGGAAGGCTGAGAAAATATATTTGTATTGCTAATTGGGGTGAACTGACTTTTTAAAGGGAAAATCAAATACGTTTTGTTATTTTCACATCATCATGAATTCTCATGTCTATGTTAAATTTGGTCAAAGGTGAACTAAAAACTTGTGATGAACATATGTGAAAATGCTCCTCGAGAGTCAAAAGCCAAGGCCTCAGCCTGCTCTGAACACTTTGTTTGCAAAGTTACCTCTACTTACTCCTTTTGATAACAAAAGATTGTCATTGGTCATCCACTCTCATATTTCTGATAGGATTTGGGCTCAAACATTTAGGTACAGAAGTATTTGAGAAGTTTCTATTTTGAGTAAAGAACATTAAAATATGTGAATATGTTTACATACCATCCCGTGCTGGTCGTGTCTTGGAGCTAACCAATCAGAACAGAGAAGGCTCCTAAGGAAGGGGGCCTCAAAGAAACAGAAACTAAAACAGATTGAACTAAGGGGCTGCGTATAGAGACCCTAACCCTTTAAAATACTTCAACTTTGTCAAACTGGCATGAAGATACTTATATTGTAAAACATCACCCAGCATTAAGATTACAACATGATGAATCTGCCACGCTCTTGTCATAAAAAGATTTTTATTATTTTTCTCTCCTTTTCTGTAGAGACGTCACTGAAAGACAAAGTACTTACGTAAGTTGATTTTTCTTCACATGCCTTTAAAATGCAAAACTTTATTTCCTCATATACCATTCCTACATGGTTGTAAGGGAAAGACCAGTTTGTTTATATCTCTCTTTCTTTACAGCAAAGTTGGCTTAAAGAAGTCTCCACCGCCCTTTTCCATCAGCAGCATTGTAAAATGACAGCCAACTTTGTGGCAGTTGATTTTTGCGACCACCATAACGGAAAGCACACCTCGTCTGACACTCTCCTACACGGCACCCATCTTGTTTTCAGCTTGTATGTCATCTGTCTCTGTTTGTATATTGCTGCTATAAGTGATACTGATGTGTTAACCTGAATATCAAGGATGAAAGTTCCAAATTATCTTTGGGTTACTTGACTTTTATGTGTGATATCTTGCTTTCGAACCATGTCACTACCTCCTAACCAACTTTGTTTTTAGTTCTGTCTTAAAAACAAACATCCATGCAAACCACTAAAAAACAAAAATTCTCACATAGAGGAAATGCATACTACTGTGCATGCAGAATTGTATTTTCTATGTAATCTGAATGTAATTTAAAAAAAAAAAAAATTGAAGTGAAGAATATACATAGAAATTGAACAGTTATTTATCTGTTTTGTTATTTGTCATGAGAACAGGTTGTCTTGCTGTGGCTTCTCGTGGTGAACAGATGAGTAAGCACACACAGATACACACCGCACAGAGAAACTAAGAGCACACATTGTACGGCTGATGAGAAAAAAGTTTTTAGGCGGAGGCAAAATATGAACAGCTAAACCACAGAAACGAGGCAGATCAGTTTTCTTGTAAGCTGGGGGTGACTTCCCTCTAAGGTCACATAACTTTCTATAGTTGGTGAAACTTATCTCATAGGTTTTCCTTTAATGAAACCTTTCCTTGTGTCTGATGTTTTTTTCTGATATTAACTGCCTACAGGGTGAATAAAGTTCAAGTTTCCTTCTTAGTCAAAAACAAAGACACCTCAAAAGACAAAAAAGGGATTTTTTTCACAACTGGAGCTGAAATAATTTCGGATGACTTCAGGCTGGTAACAGAAACATAAATGGCAGTTGATCATGGTGTTGTAATGTTGTCAATTCTTCTTTGTAATTACATTTGAGATCAAAGATTGACTTTTTATGGTGCTGCAATTTGCAAGTTTGACTCGGTTGTCATGATAACACAAATTCAAGCTCGTCAGTCAAAGGCAAGAAACTTCACTGGATGCCATAAAACACTGCCTGTAAGTGTTGATTAGTTGTGAATCTGCACAAAACTTCCACAACCCAACCCAGGGGTTTGTTAATCCAGGAGAAACTACATTTGTTAACACATGACTAGCCCTGTCTGAAATAGATTTTCATATGAATCCATTTTCAGCTTTTAACTGCAGCTGTGCTGATTTGCACACTTCTTAACATGTCATAAGACTCAGTCTGCAAAAACACATGCTGAGCTGCCACTGCAGTCACTGATCATTGGATATGCATGAATTATATCACTGTACCACAGACTGAAATGAGGTACAGTATAAAGCCCAGTGTTCTCTCGTAGAGCAACACAGTCTCGATATCTAGTTTTAAATCCTCCACTGTTTGCTCACATCATGCTTACGCCATGAAAAAGTTACGTCTTTTAGTCTCATTGTATCAAATAACAAAAAACTAGTGCAAATGAAGTATTATTACCTAATAGGAATACTGATTGCACCTGCCTTAAAGACACGCTCTAGATCAGCTGTTTGGGTATTACTTTGATATACTGTAGTGCGTAGCATGCGTAGGAATAAGAAAGTTCTACGGTTACGAAAATGTAGTGCCAAAAGAACCGGCTGTCTGACGGCATGGTGAAAATCTTTAAAATATAGTGGATGGGCAGGTCTGTATTTAGGGTGATAAAATATGTTTTGCTGTTAGCCCCATCCATAGCAGTAGGCTACATTACTTAGCTTCCGTGCAGGTATTCCTGTTTACCTCTCTAAACCCAGACCCAAATCTACTGCAGTTAATACACCGACTATGGATAACTACCTCATACAACCCCACTTCAAAAAATATGAACCATCCCTTTAAAGGATAACGCTGGTGATTTTTCTTTATTTTTCTTACTGTCAGCAAAACTCATGAAAGAGTGATAGAGCCAAACCAAAATTGAATTCATCTACTTACTTAAGTGTTGTGTGTGTATCCAAAGCCTTATATTGTATTCCTCTGTGCTGTAATGGAGGTTCCATTGTTGTCCAAAAACAATTAAAAACACATCAGTGAGCCACACCCTTGCATTGGGCAACATGTTCCTTCATCCTGAAAATTCCTATCACGTTAGTTTTTTAGTTTACATTTACAGATCTTTTGCTAGCTTGTTGTGCTACATATGACAACCACTTGACTTTGTTTTGAATTTCTTTTGGACATGTACAACGTAACACAAAGTCAAGAGATTGTGACATGTAGCTCAACAAGCTAGCGAAGCTCTGTACAGCCCCGTTACCACATGCACATGAGCAGTGACGTCTTCCTGAGGCTCCTGACAAAATGTGGTCACTGTTATTAGTCTTTTCAGCTGTTTGTACAGAAGCCATTGAGGTGAAGGAACATCAGTGGTCACTGAGGTCACTCAGTGAAAAAAAAAAACATTTTAAAATTGCTTGCCTTATCCTTTAATTGGAGCTTTGTGGCGACAGGGCATATACACAGAAAGTGGTGGGTGGAGGACCAGTAGGGGCCTAACAGCATCTTTTTAGTTTTATCCCAGGGCTTCCTAAAGCTGCGTTCAGACCAAAAGCGTCTGACGCGAATTGAGCAGCAAGTCCACATAGAAAATGAATGTAAATGGCGCGATCACACGCGATTGTATATCAGGCGGCGCGAATGAAGCGTCTGAAGCGAATGAATGAATGAATCAAGCGTCTGAAGCGGCGCGAATAAAGTTGGAAAATTTGAACTTTTCAGGCGGCATCGCGCCGCGACATCCAATCAGCTGCGAGTTTCTCCCGACGTCACAAGCGCGAATGAAGCGAATGAAGCGATGATCCAAAAATGTATATTTATGATCAAGCAACGCGATAGAAGCGATTCAAGCGATTTTTTCGCGTCAGACGCTTTTGGTCTGAACGCAGCTTAACAGGTTAATCCAGAAATGTATGAAGAGATTAAAAAAAGAAAAGAAAAGATCATCTGTGCTTTTTATTTGGGAATGCACAGAGAACATTTGGTGCAAACATGTCAGTGATGTGATAATTTGGAGTTTTTTTCTCAACTTTTACGATTACCAAATTTTGTCTCACTTCCCCCATAGTTTATGCTGCACATAGAGAGATACAGTGGGTCACATGATTTTTCTACCATTGCTATGGATCTGTTTGAACTCAATAAACAGCCCCATTAACCCAGATACAATGTGAAGACATTATTTCACTGAGACAAACGTAAAGCACCTGAAAAATCAATCCTGGTGGCGTTTATTTTCTCTGCTGTTATACAATGTGGGACTTTTTTTTTTTAAATCGAGTGGAAGCTTAAAAGAGGAAGTACATTTAGAAGCTTTGAAACCACTGCCCTGGTTTTTGTACAGAATTTGCATATGGGGATCCCATGTATAGCTAAGTGGTATCGTGTTTCATTTCCTGTAGGCATCACGTTGTTTCAGGGTTTTCCTTGAGTTTGCCTTTTTCACTGAGTCATGGTTTCGGAAATCCACATCAGCTGTTTACCCATTGTCTTCTTTTAAATTTATTTTTACGAAAGTAAGACATTTACACACCATTTCAGTGAAACAATATCTTTCAATCATTTGTAGAAGAGCAGTGTCATACATACAACAAATAAATAGCTTTTTTATGTAACAAATAATTTAAACAGGAATGTAACTAAACCTCACTGGCTGATTCAGAAAGGAGTAAAGGAATCTATAACATCCACACCATTCAAGATGAGTACAGAAATGTTTGCTGATTAATTCTGCCTTTAGCTTGACACAACTTGATGAGTGATAGTTAAAAAAATTAGTCCGACCATATTACTGACCGAATAAAAATCTATTTCACAGTGACTCTCAAGTAATCTATCTAATTGTTTCAGTCAGGCAAGAACACATGTCAGAAACTTATAAAGCTGGTTACCAGCATAAGGAATTCAGTTGTTGGTGAAGGTGGGAGGTTGGGAAAACTCACAAAATGTCCAAAGCATTTAACTGTCAAACCGGTGCTCTGCATTGCTCCCCACACCAGTTTCACTTCTGGCATACTGCCTTTTAGTCAGCTATAAATACCCAGTGAGATGGTTAGAATGTGATCTTTGACATCACAGACCATAATCTCATGAGACATTAACCAACAGCCAACAGATGTGTGGCGTCACCCTTTTGTTTCCTTCGTATGTTCACTAACAGTCTCCCCAAATACTTATTAGGGCTTCTATTTCATGATTCACAGTGTCTAATGAAGAAAAGGGAGTGTGTTGCTCAAAAACAGCATGTTTTTATAGCGTTGTTGCATTTCAGTGTATCAATCAGTTGTCAGCTGTACATCACAGAGAGAGAGGGACACATTGTTCATATTTAAGTCCTGTTTTCCCTCCACTAGAGCCATTGGTGAAAGAGCTGATAGCAAAGGGAAATTCTCCCCAAGATGCAAGAAAGTTGTTTCCAAGTCATTCATCATGAGTGTGTCCATTTGTGTTTTTCTGGGATAACTTGAAAATATGAGCTCTTCTTTGTAAGAGTCAGTAATGTTACAATTGTCGCTCAATAGTCCATTTTCTATATGCATAGTTCTGTATTGTTTGATTGTGTCCGTTTCATTGAGGCCTTGTTTATGGCACCAAGTGCACTGACCTGCTCCTGAGCAGATACACGACTGAGGCCCGGCCCTGTAGCCTGTGACCACTTCTATCAAAACTGGATCAGGAATTGTTTGTTTAAGCGCTTCCTCATCATCACAGACACAAATCTGCACAGCTGAATGGCTCTGGCTGTGATAATTATTACCAGCAACAAACTCTTTCAGAGGTTCGCTGTCCAGTGCATTCAGATTCATGGATGAAGAATTGAGCTGGCAGCCCAGGCCCACTCCACTATCCTCCCTCTTCCTGACTGTGTCGGTATCAGTACTCTCATCCTGCAGGGGGTAATCCGTCTGACTGCTAGTGGAGCTCTCTGATCCTCCCATGCTCCCACAGCCACTGTCCTCTTGTCTCATTGGAGGACTTCCTCCACTCTTGGTAACAGAGCTGGACTTCATGCTGACCCCACTGTCCATGCTTGTCCGCCTGTTCTCCTCTCCACTGTCCTCTGTTACGGCAACAAGGAGTGTCATTGGTTGTTTCACTTCTGTTCTGTGACTGGACAGGAACCAGCCTTTGTCTGTGACGACTTCCATTGTCTCATCTCCAACAGTGAGTGGATGCCAGCCACTTACAGTGGATTTCTAGTGTGAGAGGAGAGAGGATGTACTTGTTACTTTCAGGAACAAGATTAGTTTGAAGCAAGGCTAATGTCAAGATTATGATCTCATGTTTTTTTTTTTTTCAACCCCCATTGTGATGTCCTTTTGCTTTTCCTCTTCTTGACAAATACTGATTCTCTTTTCTGTTCTCTTTTTTCTGTTCTCTTTTCTACATTGTTAATAGTACAAGGCAGCATGACTGTGTTTCCTTCTGATTTTCTGTAATTCAGTGTACTTACCAGTACAGCAGGTGTTTTCTCTGGATGCTTCAGGTAACACAGTAGGATGGCTGCTGTGATAGCAATAAAAGCCAACACACCCGCAATGGACAAGGATGATACAGCAATCATGTACCACTCTGGAGGGAGCAAAAATACAAAGAGCTCAGAAGGCGTTTTGAATGTAAGAGCAATTGCAGGTCTAGATGTTAACCTGTATCATATTGCGAAACAATCTTCCTCTCACAAACTTTAAATGAATACTTAAAGAAATAGTCAGTTTGGGAAGTATGCTTTTTCTTGATGAGAGTTCGATGGAGAATATGAAGGTTTTTATTTTTCTTACAAATTAAACTAATGAGATATAATGTGTTAATTAGTAAACCAGTAAACTAGTTGAAGTAGGCTGAGTGTCAGTCTTGAACTGACCCAGGCTAGCTGTTTCCCCCTGTTTCCAGTCTTTATGCTAAGCTAAGCTAACCGACCCATATGTAGAGTAGTGTGGTATCAATCTTATTATGAAAATCTTGGTAAGAAATTAAATAAGCATATAATCATAAATATTAAACTATTAATTTTAGGCTTATTTAATTACTTTAATTCGGTATATTGTTCCATTTATTTTCCTAGTTTTTTATGTTTATTTATTTATTTATTTTTTTTTACATCTCATGTTTATTTTATGTTGGCACGTTGAATTATTGGTAATTTTATTCTGTTTATTGTGCTAATTGTTTATTGTTGTCATCTTTTCCTCAGTATGATTTGCTCACCTTGCTCTGGTAGCTGCAGACACTGTTGAGGGGACGTGCTGCTGACGGGGAGATCTGCAATGGCCTCTACCACGATACGGACACAGTACTCTCTTCCCCAATGGAGAGAACTGAAAGTCTTGGTCGTCTTATTGTCTCCTTTGTCACTTTTCAAGTATGCTATGGTTTTCTGTAATGTAAAAATCAAAATACCTCTCAGGTCAATGCATTTTACAGTCTACAGACCATATAACCTAAGATGAATCAGTTTCAAATGTCAATTCAGGCAGCTAGGTATGATATTAAATGTTGAAAATTCAGTAACATTTTTTAGATTTAGATTTAACTATTGTCTCATTGGTTTGATCTATTTTAATAGACTTGTCAGTCAGTTTATGAGTGATACAGTAAGTCTCAATTTTTGTTTCTCACAGGTTTTGCTTTTAAGCCTTATCCTTAGACTCACCTTACTGTGCTGTCCTCTTTCCTCAAGGCTGATATTGTAGGTAAGCCCAAAGGGAAACAGCTCATACAGAATTTCTTTTTCGTGAATATATACTGTGAGAGTGCTGGACGTAGCCCACAAAGTGAAGGAGGGAGGCTGCAGTTTACCTACGGACGAACAGAGAAAGGTAAGAAAACATGTAAATAATGACCATATTGTGTGCCTAAATTCCATAATAATTTAACCACGGTACACCAAACTGACAGACAACTGTGCTTACTTTCATTTGGGAGAAATTTCTTTCTGGTCCAAGCAGACTCTTTATCTCCAGCTACCAGCTGAACTCTGACCTTGTAGGCAGCTCGGTATTCACGTATAAAGCTGCTAAGGTCACAGTAGGTCTCTTTGATCCCTGTGCACCTGGCCACCATGGCCCATTCTTCAGTGTACCTGACGACAGAAAAACACACCCGTTACCAACTGGAAAAAGTGAAGTCATTGAATAATACATGATGAAATAAAGCCTAGCATTTTAATAAAAGTCATCTATAATATTTAGCAATTCCTCTTTGTTAATAATCTAAATTAGTGAACAAAAATAACAAAGCAAAAAAGGAAAGCAAGTCTAATCTGAAAAACAGGGCACTGCAACTATGAAGTAAAAATGTTATTATTTGTATTGTGAAGTAAAACATACTTCGCAAATTCTACATTGTACATGGTGTTTGAAGGGGCATCTTTAGGATGGCTCCAAAGCGCTGTCACCTCCCCATCCAAAATATCCACTGTCAGTTTATAAGGCCCAGGGACGTCCCCTCCTGCCACAGAATAAAAGAAAGTTTACTATGTGAATTTATTGTTCATTATTACAGAAATGCTTACAATGAAAGTTCAGTTCTGTATCATCTGTCTGAGAGAGGAGACATTCATACCATTTTGATGTCAGATTGTTATGTGATGTAAAAGACTTAGTCTACAGAAATCAAGCAAATAAAGGTGTGATGAGGAGGAGAAAGGGAAGTCGACTGCCAACTAGACGCAGTTATCTTGCAAATCATACATTGGATTTCATAATGAGACTGCGGGCTTTTTGTAAAGGGAACAGAATATCATCAATTCCCACTCTAGCTGAGTGTTTCAAAGAAGAAAGGAACAAGACTTTCCTGATGGAAACCCTATTTAAAATCTGTATTTTATCATAAAGATCAACATTTCCCAGAATGTTTTTTATTTAACACACACAATTTCACATAAATGTATTGAACAATTCCATAATGATTAAAAATCATTGTCAGGATAACAATGGTAAGAATATATTATTTTTTAAATACAAAACAAGATTTAATCAGACACATAAAACATTCAGACTAAAGATATACAGGAATAAAAAATCGTAATTACCTGACACACAGCTTATAAAAATAATCATGAAGATAAGAATTGGTATCTTGGTGCTCATATCCATTTTTGGTGTTCAGAGAAATATTATTTACTCGTAAATTGTCATAATCCACACGGTATCCGCCAAAAAAATTCTCTAATTCCAAGCTTCATCGAGAAAAATTATATCTAACTGTGCAGTAGAACATTCACCTGTTGACTGCTGTTCGTCTATGGAAGAAATCAGAAGAGACAGCTTGTTTTTCCCCTGATGACATTATTTACTCGGTTATCCCCCAAATACCTTCCTCTCTCGCTTTAGTCCCCTCCCACTCACATGATGCGCTTCCTCCCTCTCACTCTCTCTCTCTCTCTCTCTCTCTCTCTCTCTCTCTCTCTCTCTCTCTCTCTCTCCCTTCCCCTTTTTCTTTTTCCTCTTTCTTGACTTTCAAGAGATTCATGACGTACAATAAAACTGTTATTCAGGGCTTTCAGAAAAAACTCTAAGGCTCAGAGATAAGAAAAGGGAACGTTCCGTAATCCCTCTCTGGCTTTTTGTATTAAAATCATATGCAGTAGTAAATGAAACATTCTGGTGCTTTAAAATACAATTAGTATTCTTTAATTTCTTAGTTTCCCTAATAAAAACATTGAATTTGAACCAGTGGCAAACACATCTATGGTTAAACTTGTCTGTGTTTAGCTTGCATCTATCTATCTTGACTCTATCAGTATCTTTTCCTGTGCTAGTCTTTAAAACCACACATGTGGTTAGCTGCACTGCAAAGTTTTTTGCAAAGACCACTGGTAGAGACACCTGTGAGGAGGATATGAACCACTCAAAACACACATTCATACTAGCTATGATTTGAATGTATGTATATTTTTTAATTGCAGTATAACCAAACAACCTTGTAAAACATCACTTGTTTTGTTGATAAGGCACAAGTCATGATTGTATATGCATAAACAGGAAACCAGGAATACATATTAATGGGTTAAAGTGGCAAAACAACTGTTTATGACTCTTATAACTATATGACCTTTTAAAATGCTAATCAAGAAAGTAGAATATCTGACACTGTCTATTTCGACATAGTAAAAGGTTATAGTGGGTGGATATGTGAGTTTCCTTTTTCACATTAGCCAGTAATCTACTGGTCACCAATTATCAACCTTTTATGTAAAGATAATTATCTGGTCAATGAACTTTCCCCCTTCTGACTATTTGTCAGTATTTCCATGAAACAATGTTGACGTAATGTACAAAGAAAAAGCCTAAACCTTTTACCTACATATCTGGCTTTTCCTTTTGCCTCTAGATACTAGATAATCTGCTCAAAAACTAATGGGATGTCTACTGTTTGACCAACCAAACTTTCTCGTTTGTCTCCTCTGTTTACATTACAAGAGTGCCAACCTTCTCCCAGGTTTTTCTCAAGACCTTGTTTAGTAACTAAATACAATGTTTATTTCCTTCACAGGACAGTTTTTTCATCAGGAAAGGCCAGAGGAAAGCATAAGCATGATAATTTATTCGAGGAGAAAAGCTTTTGTGGGATTTTTTTAATCATCAGATAGTCAGTACTTTATTTTTTTGAATGTGCTCCTCAATTCTGAGAAAGTGCTTTACCATTAATGGTGGCCAGATATAACAATGCATTTCCCCTTCTGTTTCTCACCTCGCCTGGTGTATTTGCTTTGTATGTGTCAGAGTTTTACTTCTTAGTAAATGCAAAAACTCTGAACCACTTAACTGTACATTACCATTCCTTTTGGTTTCTGTCTCACAGATGGACAGAGAGCTGCTGAGTCAATGAGAGCTGAGGGAGGTCCACTTAAATGTCACTGATGTTATTGATCAGAAGTGAGACATTTCACACAAGTCACTGGTATATGAGGATTATATATTATATCACCCTCTAGTGGTCTTACGCAGTGCACAACACCTTACATTGAATATCTTTTGGGGCTTTTGATCATCATCATTCAGTTGGCAGTACTGTTATGATTTAGACTGATACAAAGACTTAACATCAATGGTCCTCTATTTCAGAGCTGTTTTCAGAACACTGATATTCAGGACTCTGACATGATATATTAATACAGTAATCTCCTCGGTTTAAGATTCATATATTTGGGGGGGGGGGGAATTCTACCCAATACTGGGTTGAGTCAAAAAGGAAACAAAGAGAGAGAAAGGGGGATGACATACCTGACAGGTTCTTAGCCAATTTAAAATTGAGGACATGGTGGTTATGTGGTCTGTGTCTTATACCACAAGACGAACGTGATGCCCTATATGCACAAGTGTCTGTGGTATGTTGTTGAAACACAAGACCAGATGTTTAGAGTAAAGCTTTAACGTCCCAGAAATAATAAATACAGAGATGAATAAAAGCAACAATCAATACAATAAATAAATAAATAAACAGCTTCACCACAGGGTAGCTCATTGTCATTCTTTACACCAATTATCTTGAATCAGGGGACACCCGGGCACATCCACAGCTGGAAACAGTCCAACACTCATTTTGTTTGAAAAGCCAATTGCTGAAGCAATAAAGACCTCATATATCTGTTAGTGTCTCCTCTAAAAGAGTAAAACTGGTGCCCTGATGGTAGCAAATTAAACTTTCTGTGTAAAGGGTGCTGAGAGTTCCTTTAAGATGAAGTGGCATAATGGCAAAGATCATTTCAATTTTCACTAGGTTTATAGAGGCAGTGCTCCACCCCATCACATTTCACACACTTCACTTTAAGATGTCTCAGCAGAGACAGTCAAGTGAGTCATGGTGAAAGATGTAGGATGTTTGAAGTGTACAAAGGTAGACACAGCAAAGGACAGACTGTGAGGTAATTCCAGACAGAGACAGATCATTCACACATTATGTTAATGAAGGGGAATAGTCAACAATAGTGGTTAAATTTGCAACTGAAAAAAGTTGAGCATGAAATGGTGGAGAGACACAAAGGGCTGAAAGAGAAACTAGAAACTAGAGAAATTAGGAAAGTGAATGTAAAAATGACCTCAAAGATGACTCCAAAAGTTTCCAATACTTCTGAGATCAGGAAGTTCAAAGACAGAGTTTTCGAGAGAGGTTAATGAAAACACACATACAGTACTGCCCATATTAGTGAGAGAACCTTTAAAAAAAGACTTGTGTTTACACATTTGCATTAAAATGAATCATTACCTTCATGTCCTGACAGATTTTTTTCTTTACCAATTCCTTGAACTGCTTAATAGCATATATATATATACATAATACAATGTTTACAGATCAAACATTGTGCATTAAGTAAAATAAGGGAGCTTTTAATTGTGTGTGAAAAACATTCAGTCTCAGCTTTTTGTTAAGGTCTTCTCATTCTCTGTGGAGAGGAAGTCATTTTTGGTTCAGGACCCCGACAGCTCAGCTTGTGTCATTTGAGCTGTAATGCAGCTTCATACTGTGGAACGAGCCTTGACTGTCTCAGGCCTCCACGAAACCGGTCTGGCAGGTGGAAAACTGGTGCACAGGGCGGGCCTGTCTCTGTGAGGAGAAGAATAAAGGATTGAGAGAATGATGGAGGTGGGAGGTGTTAAGGAGGGAGGAGAAAGGCAGACCTACCTGAGAATAATCAAATGAAGGACAGAAACAAACACACAGCAGAGTAGAAAGAAGAAGAAAAGAAAAGAGAGAGGAGAGGATAGGTGTTTAATGTGGCACCACCATGTTATAGCCACTGCTGCCTGACTGAGAAAACACCTGGATGTGATATAGTTCCATCCACCTGCTATCACCTTCACTCTTTTCTCTGTGCGGCCCTGAGTACGATGGCAAAGTATGACCCGGTAAGTTCTCATTTATCCTTTTCCTACCCTCTTATAGGATAAGAGTGCCTCCTTCCTCTTTCCTTTAAAAACTTTACCTGTCACCCTGACTCTGAATGATGGTTCCTGTTGTGTTTGTCTGTTCAGTGTTTGCTCTGTTTGAGTTTCAGTGTGTTGCGTTATCTGTAAACCTGTGTGTCCAGAATGCAGACGAGTGCTTTTCATTACTGATCCTTATTGGTTTACAGTTTTCGATTTACATGCCAAACACCAGGTGAGAGGGGAGTTGGACTATAGGTTTTTGCCTATGCAAACTGTTGATACTAAGGATTTCTGTCATTACTTTTTGTATGAAAACACTTTTACACTTTGCAACAATGAGTTTTTCAGGCAATATAATGGGTTTTTGAAGTGTTTATTAAATTATTTATTTAGCCAAAGACGTAGGAGGATGCATAAACGAACACTTACTCATTCAATTTATCTAAAAATTGTAAATCACTACTGATGCCTATGTGTACTCTTTACTTATGGCACTTATTGCAACATATACACATGGCAGCATAAAGATACAAGGTACCGTATATTGCACAGATTGTAAACCGACAAACTTGAATGAATTTGGGTTATATATAAAAACTTTTATACTTATTCTGTATACTAGTATAGTATACAGAATAAGTATACTAAAGTTAAAATGGGTCTTGTTTGCAAATAAGCTCAGATAATAACATGTTCTTTGGAAATGTAGCGGCCTAACTTGTGTCTACTTTGATTTATTTTCAGCCTGACAGTTTAGTCAAAACATAAAGGGACACCTCTTTTTCCCATTTCATGTCACACATCCTTCTAACTTCATATCATTATGGTCATTGTTTGAGTAGAAAAAATGACCTTTCAAATGTCATGTAAACCCCTAATCTTTTAATTTTACAGTATTTTCCATGATAATGGCCGACAGGCAAACTATGACATATGATCCATGTATATTCTGTTGGGAAATATGATAAACCTACTCCTTCACCTATTTTGGCTCAGCCATTTCACTTCACTTACTGTAAGTGGGTTGCCTATAGGCATATTTTGAAACTTGACCGGCATGCAATAGAACTGGTCTTATGAAACACTTTTGTGAGTGAGTCTCCCCGTGACCCTCTCAGCACCACCACCACAGATTAATTCCTTTCTTTTTTGGACAAAAGATTTTTTCTCCCCTCCCTGGTTATGAAGGTGTGACCCCAGCGATGAATGAGGAAGGGTCACAACAGCTACAGAGAAGCCATGGTTACTGGCAGTTGGGAACTATGTCTTAGCATTCTCTGCTCAAGGCTGCGCTCATCAAGCCTAATTGCACTCTTTAAAAAAAACAACATTATTCTGTCAGTACATTTCACTCTAAACACCCTCAAAACGTTTACAATAGGTCTTCTGATTGTATTAACTGGCCCATAAAAAAAAGCTCCTAATCAGAGTTTAATGATTCCAGTAACAGTATTGAATCAACTTCCTTTAAATAAAGGAGTGACACTGCACACAGGTCAACAGGTCTGGTTGAGCTCAGACAAGTTTAGTCCCATAACATTCTGCATTTGGAAACATTCATGTCTCTGCTTTATTTTTACTAAGTTGCGTTGCACATCTCAAAAATCTGTAGCAAAACCAACATAGCAGCTGCATAACACTATAAAAATGTAGCAAACGTGTAAGCTTAGTTTTATTCAATTACTGACCTTCCTTATCAGTCTATTCTGTGACAACATCACATGTTTACAGAAGCTAAACCTCATTACAGGAAGCAGGAAGTGAAAATGTTTTAAACCATGAAATATGGAAAACAGAAATACACAGACAGTTATAGATTTCCAGCAATCTTAGAGGCTATTGTATTATTATGGCTTCCAGTATCTGTACATCATGAGTCATCCACATCAAGCTGTTGATGGAGCTTCGGCCAATGGGTTAAAGGCATTGCCACCCCAGCAAAACCTCATTGTTTCAGTTACTCTCCTTCTACCTGTTACCTCTTGTTTGTTAGCGAATGTTAACATATCTATCCGCAAAAAATTCAAATACTGATAACATCCTTTATCTGAAATCCTGGCTACTGGGAGCTGTGTATTGAAAGAAGAGGAGATAAAATGAAAAGAAAAATGAGGAAATGAGCAGTATAAAACCTGATGTTTTAGACACAGTTGCCAGGATACATTCTGTCTTTGTACCACGGTGTGGCTTTAAACATAGACTTGATAATACTGTGAGAGTTACATGGAGGACAATGGGTTACATGCTTTGTCTGGCAACCACAAAAACGCAAGATATTTGCCCCTCAATCTCTTGTTTGTCTACTTATTTATTCCTATTAAATATAGGATGGCTTGTTATTTCAAAAGGTAACTGGTGAAACAGTAAAGGACAAGGAATTATTATCATTAAAAATGTCTGTGTGTTAGTAACCTCTTGCTTTCTCTTATTTATTTCCCCTCTATCCTCAAAGAACGAGCCCCCTCCTCCTTACTACTCTGTTGCCGTGCACACACTGCCCCCTCTCAAGCCCAATGAGGAGGTGGTTTATGGTGTGGGTCGAGGCCTAACACCCCCCAACCAGCCACATTACATTCCCCAGTATCCGCCACCTGTGACAGTTCCTCAAGTCCCACGTTCAGCACGTGAGTATAGCTGCAGCATGATCCCATATTGTCTTGAAAATACAAAATGATTCAAGGTGTACAGGCAAAACAAAATGAGTTTCTTCAAGAATGTTTAAAGTGTTTGTGTACTCTGTACAGCTCCCAAGAGGAAGAGATGCTGTGAGAATAATGCACAGTGTTACGGAGGATCAGGGGGAACCTTACTGGTGCTCGGTCTGCTGGCTCTGGCCATCTGGCTTGGAGGTACACAGATCATACAGATTACTGGACATTGTCATTAATATTCATTTGCTGCTCTAATTTATTCAAGACAATTGTAAGTGCATGCAAAGTATATGTTAGACACAGTATTTATTTTGCCCTTGTGCTTCTTATGAGAAACAGCCAATTTGCTTGCATTTGCATTTTGCTAGCATGTTGAAATTATGCTTTAAAAAGGGGGTTATAAATTGTAACAAATGGCTTTATTACTTATTTTACTTTATTAATTATTTTATGCTTTATTGAGCAGTATTAAGCCATTAAGAACTACATTTGACATTTTTTGAAATTGCAATGAATCCTCTCCTAGCATTTGCTTTATCTTTTTCACATATTGTGTTTATATATAAATAAAGAACTTCATACATATCATTTTAAGAGTACTGCATTGATCAATGTAATTAATATACATAGCAAATATAAATAATAAACATAATAAAAAATCATATTTAATATTCATGTGAAAATGCTTCTATATGATTACAACTATAAGAAATATCACTATATCTGCTTACAACTACATTAGCTATAGTTGATTTATTCATATACTACTAAATGGGGGAAATAAAGGGTCACCAGATTTTCTTAATTACATTTTATTATTTATTTATTTGACCTTCTGTAGGTTTGAGTTTATATTTGTGTTTTTTTTTTTACATTAATATACAGAATCTGAAGCGTAATCAGAAACAGGTTTATTGCCAAGTATGTTTACACATATAAGAGGGATATTGCCTTTGTATAACAGACAAAAGTCGAAAAATAGACAGTAAGTACCTGTACAAAGTGAGAGAAAATACAACTACCACAAAAGGGCGGGGTTTTAAAATATTGTACAAGATCTCTGGGAATGAGCAAAATTTTAATTTTGTATAAACAGTGCAGTAATTGTAATGCAAATGTCAATAATTTTACTTTAGTTTTTATTTAGTCCTGGCTGTTGCATCTGTTCAGTGTTTAGATAGAAAAGAAATTTTATGGGAATCAGATCAATGTGGAATGTGAATGAGTTAAGAGTGTTTGCAGTTGTTTAAATATGTTTTAAAGTAGTTTTAAGTCATGGATTTTCATTAACTGAATGAAGAGGTGATGTATTCATGCAAGTAATAGTCATAGTTTGATCATCATAGATAAGCATGGTTCGCTATATCATTCCTGACACTCATTACTACCCACTCTACCCCAAATGGCAGTGCATTATGGCACCAGGGTGGCAACAGCAGTGATCCTCTATGAGGATGATGACGATGGCTACAGAAGTGAAAATCCAAAGTATGACACCTGCCCAAACAACACTGTCCAATGTGATGCGATAAGAGACTGCCAACTGGGCTCTGACGAAACAAACTGTGGTGAGTACACACACACACACACACACACACACACACACACACACACACACACACACACACACACACACACACACACACACACACACACACACACACACATACACACATACACACACACACAGTTGTGTTTCACTTCAGAAGACAGATGGTGTAGAAGGATGGGCAGACACTTGACAGCCAAAAGGATCTTAGACCCTCACAACAGAAAACGGACTGAGTTCTCATACATACATTTGGTAATGGGGACAATATGTAGTGAAGGCTAACAAGAGACATTCTACTGAAACAATTAACAATAATTCAACAGTTTTATTCATGTAGTAATGTTAAAACACAAAGTGCTTCCATTACAGCAAAGAAGAAGTTGCTTGAATTTGCTTCCCAAATGGAGCTTTAATTTATTTCGAACGTTGATTTTTGGTTTACATTATTTATAGCAGCACACAAGCTGAAGACAACCACGTTATATAACAATGTTTTACTCAACCCATTAAAAACATGCCAACTAAGCCTTCTCCACTCATTCTCTCTTCCCCAGTGAGGTTCAGTGCTGATGGCAGTCTGCAAGTCAGGACAGCTGAAGATGGACGATTTCTGCCAGTGTGCTACAAGGGCTGGGACCAGAGCTATGCCGACCAGACCTGTGCACAGCTAGGTTTCCGAAGGTAAAGAATCAGCAGCTTAACTTATTTTACTTTATTTGACTCAGTTAACAGGATACATAAATGCTGTCAGAGAAGAAAAACCCTTTGGAACAGCACCCCAAAATGAAGACATTTACTCCCCGTCATGATTCAGTGCTTACTCAGGCTTCATGAAGGAGTGATTTAGCGAGTCTTTTTGCCAGAGCCAATTTCGACAGCAGCTAGTGAACATGTAGGCTTCTGTCTCCAACCTGCAATTTACCCACTGAGATCCATCTAATTTCTCCTCACCTGCTGATGTGTGTTAGAGGTGGAATTGATTCTCCACGGGTCTCTCTGGGGTGTCTCAGTGTGACAGAACCAGAATGAATTTCCAGACCCAGCCAGACGTAGTTTTCGACAAAATGGTCTCTGTATGTGCAAGTGTATCTCTTCTGCTTCCTGAGGGGCCTTTCTCTCTATCTCCAGATCTTATACCACCAAAGCCATTATATCTCACGGGTCCATAAGTCTAGCATTGAACAGCAGACCATCTACATCTATCCAGGGTGTGGTCAATGTCAGGTAAATATTTTAATCCTTTATTCCCCCAGTTAATACAGAGCTCAGCCACACATAATCTGTGATCTTTTTAATATAAGTGTGTATTAGAGTATATCTCATAACATGAAATACTGTTCAAATTAACTCATTCTTTTTATGTGCTTAAAATACTACAAAAACAGTGGTAAGGTGCACATTGATTTATGTACTCATGTTGGCTGACATGTTTTTCTCGTTGTGCCATTACGTAGTTCCTCATGTCCAGACCAGGAGACTGTCTCCCTGCAGTGTGTGGGTAAGGAGCCTCCATCTGTTCCTACACTCATGTGCCATACACATACATATGAGTTCTCTCTCTCACTTCTCTCTCAGTGTCACAATCACAAACACCCACCACAACAACAAAACATGAGTATTTGAACCATGTCACTAGATGCTGGTCATTGAAATTTGCTGAAATCAGTGCTTATCTTCTTTGAATCTTGATTCTGGTTACATTTTTTAAAACCATGGCATACATCATAATATGCCAAAATGCAAGCTAATTCAGTCAACTTAATGTTTTTGCCACATTTACATGGCCTGTTGCCACATCACTTACCTGTAAGCTATGCTGACATGTAGCTGCACCTGCTGCTATTCATACTGTTGCATTTCATAACCCTGAGCATCCACCTGTTGGCTTTTTTTTCTTTTTTAACCAGTTATCGTCATCACTATCTGCTAATCTGGGATTGGTGTTTCTTTGTGGGGTGTACATATACTCTTTAAGTATTCTACATCTATATAACAATTATTCTAAAAACTATGGACTGAAATATGCAAAACCTCACATTTATAAACAAAACATTGATTAACTCATTTTGTTTGATTTGGAAAACAGTTTTGTGTAAGCATTAACACGATATGATAATTTCACTGAGACCCTATATCTAACAATGTCTCTCATTCCCAGACTGCGGTCGGCAGCAGTCTACGTCCCGGATCATAGGGGGCAGCATAGCTAAATTGGGTCAGTGGCCTTGGCAGTTGTCACTCCACTTCAGAGGATCACATGTCTGCGGGGGAGTGCTGATCTCTCCTGATTTTGTGCTCACCGCTGCCCACTGCTTCCCAAGGTGAATGTCTAACAAAGGAAATGTGTCTTGGCATCTTTTTTCACACTTTAGGATTCATGTTTCTTGTTCATTTGTGGCACAGTATTCATACATTGTCCTGAACTGATGTGTTTCAAAGTTACACTGTGAGGAAAATCTTATGTGTTGAACATAAGCTCCAATACCAATTCAGTATGAGTCCATTGCCTTCCACTGAGAAGTCTCTTTCTGTGTTGCAGAAGCAACACCTTAACTCTCTCGGCAGAGAATTGGAAAGTGTATGGTGGAGTGGTGTCTCTGGACAGGCTACCTCAGCCCTACTTGGTTAAGAAGATCATACTCAACCAGAACTACAACAGCAAGACTAATGACCAAGATGTGGCTCTGCTTAAACTTACATCTCCAGTTTCTTTTAATGGTATTTCACACCTTCACTTTGTTAAAATAATGTTGATATTTATCCTATTTTCATAACAGAGGATGCAGTCAGAATTGGTCCTCGCATAGACTTGTAGCTTGCTGTCATGATGGATATCTGATCTCCATGCTGTATATTTTCAATACATGATTAAATGAGACGTAGAGTCTGATGCGGCAAATGATGCAACAAAGGCTATACATGTGTAAGTTGCCAGTTGGGTGAATGAATGGCTTGAAAGACAGCCCTTCCAGTTTCAAGAGTCTGTGTCAATAAACAGCAGTGCTTAAACTTAAATTTCTACAACCCCCAGAAATGTCTTTGCTTGGCGGCTGAGTCTAGAGGAACTGAACATTGAAAGATAACGGCCCTGTGGAGATGAATAATGTTTTTCATTGCTATTAGCAGTTACTTTTATCATTGTTATTAATCTATTTTTATATTAATCTACATGTCTCAAAAGTCAGGCTATACATTTTTAGCTCCTGAATCTAAGAAGTGAATTTTGTCATCACATAGGGACATGTAGGCTAAATTCATGTATGTTTTTTAATGAAATACAAACAAAAACCTAACATGGTGTCTACAGGTTAAATGAATATAAGCAGGACAGTGACTGTCATGGTAATGTTTATTCTTATTGTGGAATCTGAGCTTTTATGGTCATTCTGATTTATCCAGCCCTGTGTGTGTGTGTGTGTGTGTGTGTGTGTGTGTGTGTGTGTGTGTGTGTGAGTGTGAGTGTGAGTGTGAGTGTGTGTGTGTGTGTGTGTGTGTGTGTGTGTGTGTGTGTGTGTGCGCCTACGGCACCATCCCTTGAGAACATAGTATGGTTGATGTGTTTACAAAAGTCTATATTTCTTTGTGTGTTATCCAGATAAAGTTCAGCCAGCTTGTCTGCCAGGTTTTGACCAGCGATTTTCCCAAGGCACCAAATGCTGGACCTCAGGCTTTGGCACCACTGAGGCTGGATCAGGTAAGCCTCAATAAGGAGCAACCCAGCACACTATGCATGTCGCAATACATATAAAGAGATGATAGATTAGATCAGCAACAGGATGCCATTTACGAGGTCATAAGGCTGGATAACACCGCACAACAAGAATGTTGTCAAACCAGATAATCACTATTCAGAGAGGCGGTCAGGCAGGAGGCAACAGGGTGAGAGATGGCTGCCGCGCCTCTTTGTAAATTCAGACTTAGCTTTGTTATAATATAAGTGGAAATTTACACATCACTGAACTGGTTGCACCAAACAAAATGTAAATAGAGATTATAGTTACATAACAGTTAGACCTCTTGACTACTAGCTGTAATTGTTGTGTTGCTAACTGAACCAATGAACAAAAATGTGTTTGCTACAAGCTGCTTAAAGGGAGGAGTAAAGGAGGTAGTATGGCATATATTTGATATATGTGACTGACCTGACACTTGATGAAATGCTGTTTAATAGTAATGATAAAAATAACATTAAAATACCTTAAATTACAAAATGTTATTCAAATATCATTAGACTACTAGACCAAATAATTTCAGTTATTCAGACATTTCTCACTCATTCTAAACAGCATGAATATATAAATGCTAAAATAAAACCACATTTCTGCATGTCTACAACAAAATCAAACCTGTTTACCCTCATTTAAGTTCAATTTACTATTTACCCCTCTAAAACTGTTAAATTTTTGAGGCTATAGTGACTTCCTGTTTACCTAGTTGATGCTTTTGATTGGACAGCTTTACTGATTTCACATTATTAAAGTCTAATGCAGTCAAGCTAATACACGTCTTGTGTTTTAATGGTGAAACCTGATTTAGTAAATTACTAGTTTGAAACTAGCTACATGCTTGCTGCCAAGGCAACATGGATGATGTCAGACATTGACTGATGTCTGTTCTCTATATATTGAGGCAGTGAATCAGGAAGATGCACGTAACTTAGTAGTGATGGCTGGATGACAGGTCTTGAACTGCAGGGAAAGTAAGAATGCACAACACCAAGATTAATCAGATAAGAGAGAAGAGATTAAAGAAGGGAGAAATGACAGTGGACCATCTGTTGCCATAGCAGTGCATATATAAATCAATCAGCTAAACTAATTTTTAAGCTCTGTGTAAAGTTTATTTTTGTCATGGCAATATTTTATCACAATTTAGATCTTTGTTAGAAAAATAAATAAGCCTATCATGTTTTTTCCAATGCAGGCAGTGTGTCCAAGGATCTGATGGAGGTGGTCGTGGACATTATTGAAAGACAAGTGTGTAACAGCCCCCGTGTATATGGAGGCCTCGTGACCAAGTACATGCTCTGTGCTGGGGACCTAAAAGGAGGCAAAGACTCCTGTCAAGTGAGCAGTCAATATGAAGGCAGTTGCATAGTAATCTTATTACATTTGTCACACATATGTCATACTTTTGAATTAATTTAACTAAGTATAAACTATGTTTTCCAGGGTGACAGTGGTGGACCTTTGGTTTGTCAGACAAACAGGCGTTGGTTCGTGACAGGGATCACCAGCTGGGGAACCGGCTGTGGTGAAAAAAACAAGCCAGGTGTTTACACCAAAGTCAGTAGCGTCCTGCCCTGGATCTATAGCAATATGCAGGTAAGAATGGACCTATGGTACAAATCTGAATGACTAGTAAGAGGGCAATAATAGTATTAGGATGTGTTCAGATTTGAGAAACAGGTTTTTACCATTTATATTCCTCCTGTGCCTCCTACAGCAAGAGAAGCCATGATGTCATTTTGTCTCCTGCTGGTGGTTGCTGCTGCTTTCCCCCTTCCCCAATGAACCCTGTACTATGAAGTCGTCTTACAGAGATGGATGGATTTACACATGAACAACAAAAGGTTTTCTGCTGGCTTGGAAATGAAGTATAACAAAAAATGCCACATTTTAATACATGGTTTCTGTCTTGGTGTTCTGCATTATCTTTATTCATCCATGTTTGCAGCCTTTCTCAAATGGCTGTTTCATCTTTTATCTGAACCTGATTATTGATACACACTAATTGATGCACTGGTTTCAGTTTTGCATTCTTGATTTTTATTCTTCTGTTTACCTTCATGTAAAGTGAGCTTTAAAGATGGCTGGCCCTTCTCTCGTGTGTGCTGTGCAAATGCAACACAGTCCACTGTACTGTGATCTCCTTGATATTCTTATAGAATTGGTTTGAGAATGAAGCGACTTAAAGCTGATCTATGATTGTAGAGGTGTGTGTTTTTCTCCTCAGGGACACATCTCAGGCTCTTTCATGTTGACCATATTAGAATAAAAAAGGGGTTCTTTTCTAGCAGTGTGGGCCCTTACTCCCTGATTGACCTGGCACTCTGTATTTGCACCCAAGGCAGGATTATCAACTGTTTGACATGTGATATTTGCAGTACAATATCAGTGTGTCTTGAGTGAGTGTGTGTCAAAACCTACTTTTAAGACATTCACCATTTGAGTTCATATTATGCCTACAGTATTTGTTGAATCAAATTGCACACTGAAAACTGAAAACTAATAGGTCTGACAATTATTTTCTTTATTAATCATTTGGTTGTTCAGTATATTAAATATAAAAAATGAAAAATGCCCATAATTATTAATTATTAATTATTAATTATTGTTAACATTTAAAATTACTCATTTTGTATGATCAATGGTCAAAAACCCAAAGGTTATAACTTTGCAATCATGAAAAATGGGAAAACCAGGTCACATTTTTTGCTTTAAAAATAATGAATTAAATTATTAATAAAATGCCCAATTGATTGCTAATAATTTTATATCAACAGTTTATTGATAAATTATCTAATAATTTCAGAGTACTACCATCTATAGTGTGGGTCAATGGGGGCCCAACTTTTACCCAGGGGCCCCATAGGAGATTAATCCGGCCATGTGTGCATCTAAACCTCTCTTTGTACTCACACTGTGAATTTAAAAAAATATATATTTTCTTGCCAATTACATTCTCTGTGGGTCATATTTATGTGCAATAGCTGTGTTGTGTAACAGATATTTTTGAAAATATTTCTCTAATGTGTGGGAATCACTGGATTATCAACAAATAAGTAAAATAAATGTGAAGGAAAATAATTGGTCCACGCTCTCATTATGAAGGGAATTAAAGCATGAACACAAGACCATCACATGGTGTCAATCATACATGATGCTGGCACACTTACAGCTGGAGGGTCAATGATGGGTGTGCGTGTGCGTCATGGCCGTAGCTACCATTGAGGACACCGAGGTCATGTCCTCGGTATTTTTTTCTTGAAGTTTCGTTTAATTGTGAAGTGAAAATAGCCGACAAGAGAATTATCCTTGCATAGACGGACCGTCATGTGACACGTACTTGACTTGGGTAAAGTTAGAAAGAGATTGGCAGATTCGAACTTCAGCGATCAATAGCTCACAAACGAAACATTGTTAAAACATAAAAAATGCCTCTATCGTGGTAAGGTAGACTATTGACTACAAACTCATTTTCGCCAAAACGAGTCGTCCTCCAGGCTGCAGGAAATATATTGCTCTCTATGCGCTGCGGGCGGAGAGGCGAGCGCTTAGGGACCGTCTACAAAGTGCAGTACCAAAACGAAAAATATTCAATATCTCCACTTTTATTCACTGTAGTCTCACCAAAATCACTCCACACACCAACGGTCACCTGATAATCACACTACAACAGTTATTGTTACAAAATGTGCTTGTGTATAATACTTCAATATCATCACTGTCATGTGCTGTCGTTCCATTGATTTCCCTTCAATAGCATCAATATTATACACAGTAGTCTTCACTATATTCACTCCACACAACAAGGGTCACCTGATAATCATACTACATAAGTGATTTCATAAAAAGGAATTTTATTGTGAAAAATTGTCAATAGCGTTAATATTATACAGTGTACGATGACCAAAATCATGATACACAACAAGGGTCACCTGATAATCATACTACAACAGTTATTTCAGAAAAAAACGTGTTTTTGTTTATTTTTGGAGAATTTTATTGTGAAAAATCGTCAATAGCGTTAATATTATACACTGTATACTCACCAAAATCATGCTATACAACAAGGGTCACCCGATAATCATACTACAACAGTTATTTCAGGAGAAAAAAAAATTGCATATTTTTGGGGAATGTTATTGTGAAAAATCGTCAATAGCGATAATATTATACACTGTATACCCCATCCCGAGGAGGGCGGAAAGGGCGCAGCTCAAGAGATTGGTTGGCGTGGGACTCAGACCAGACCTTAGGATGGAATGCAGGATTAGGGCGCAGCAGCACTCCAGCATTCCCAGGCAAGAAGCGGCAGCACTCTTCATGCACGGAAAGGGCATGTAGCTCACCCACCCTTTTTGTCGACACAATAGCCAACAAGAATGTAGTCTTGAGCGAAAGCCATTTCAGCTCAACCGTTTCCAGAGGCTCGAACGGCCCATGCCGCAAGGCTGACAAAACCATCTCCAAATCCCTTAGGGGTACACCCGGCCTCCTGGGAGAGGGAGCAACCCTACAAGCCCCCCTAAAGAACTGAGCAATAAGGTCACAACAACCCTGTGCCAGTTTACGAGGCCCAACATGGGCCGCCTTTATGGCTGCCACCGTCCCCCTCAACGTCGAGGGAGACTTGCCTGCCTCTAACAGCTCCTGAAGGAACTGAAGGATACCAGGGGCCATACAGGAGAGAGGATCCACGTGTCGTGAGGCACACCATGATTGAAACACCCCCCAACGATAGGAATAAGCAACCCTGGTCGAGGGAGCCCGGGCCCCCTGCAAAGTACCCACTACAGACTGGGGGAATCCCAAGACTAGAAATTCGGCCCTCTCAGGGGCCAGGCCCAAAGCCTGAGGCCCTGGGGAAAAGGATGAAAAAGAGTTCCCTCGGCCTGGGACAGGAGGTCCCGGCGAATGGGTAGCTCCCACGGTTGTCCCTGAAGAAGGGGCGGAATCTAGGCAAACCAAATCATCTGGGGCCAATTGGGGGCCACCAGGATGAGGCTGGACTCTCTGTAGGAGTTGGTGCAGGAGGAGGAAGGGAGGGAAGGCATACAGGAGGCCCAGTGGCCACTGATGTGCCATCAAATCCGTCCCTAAGGGAGGATTGTCCCTCCCCATGGAGAAAAAGAGGGGACAATGAGTGTTCTCCCTGGATGCAAAAAGATCTGCCACGGCTGTGCCGTAGCGATCCCATATTCCGCTCACAACCTCTGGATGCAGCTGCCACTCTCCGGGGAGGGGTCCCCCCCTGGAGAGCCGATCTACAGCAAGGTTCTCCTGACCCGGCACGTATGTGGCCCTCAGGGACTTGAACTGGGGATGAGCCCACTCCCATATTGCCCGAGCCAATCTGCACAGGCGAGGGGAACCTAGGCCCCCTTGCCTGTTGATATATGCCGCCGCTACTGTACTCTCTGTTCTCACCAGCACATGGCGGTCCTGTAGCTCTGGCAGGAAGTGCAGAAGAGCCAGATGGATAGCCTGCAGCTCCAAAACATTTATGTGCTGCGCTAACCAGGGTCCGTGCCAAAGGCCGCTGATGCCCTTGCCTTCGTGGACAGCCCCCCAGCCTACCAGGGATGCATCTGATGACACCACCTGGCGACGCAACACAAGTCCCAGTACCGTTCCATGTGCCAAGTTGGTCGGCCGCCGCCACCAACGGAGAGCCACACACAGTCTGCGCATCACCAATATGCTGGCCTGCAGATTCCTCTGTGGGCAAAATCCAAGTCCCAGGAGGCAGCGCTGCACTGGGCGCATGTTCAGAAGAGCCAGGGGTATGACATGCACTGTGGCTGCCATTAACCCCAAGAGGCGAAGACATAGCCTCCAGGTCACCCTGGCCCCAAGCCGGAACTGGAACAAGCAAGCCCTGAGGGCGGCCTGTCTCACAGGAGTCAAGTAAAGAGTCCCTGCCCTGGCATCCAAACACATGCCTAGGAACTCCGTGGACTGTGAGGGATAGAGCCTGCTCTTCTTCCTGTTGAGGTGCAGGCCTAGGTACTGTAAGTGCTGCTGGAGACGAGCCTCATCTCTGCGGCACTGCCCCTCCGAGCGAGCACACACGTTGGCTGGCCTCCAAAAGGACCCGTAGATCACTGGAAGCAGCAGAACCTAATTGAGGTGGTCTTGGCTGTGGGGCTGGTATCGGCCCCGCCGGAGCATACCAGACATCTCTTGTGTGACCGGCAAACTGGTGTCACAAGCCGCCACGCTTTCACCAGCCCGGGTAGCAAAGACAGTCGCAGCAATCCAGAGAGGGGCCCGTAGACCAGCTCTCCCAAACTCAAAGTAAGTGGATATTGTGCACACACCCCCCCCCCCCCTCACACACACACACACACACACACATATGGAATATGTAGGATGGAGAGATAGTCTTGACACGATATAAAACATATGTTAGAATATATATTAATAATTTTTCCTCAAGCTATTTTTTTATATTCCAAGTCAAATGTTATCCACCAATAAGAAAATATGGTAGACCTAAGGAGAGCACCAATGCCCATGTTGCAAATATTTAAATCACTCAAAAAAAAAAGTTTATTGTTTCAGACAATACTGTCAATACTGTAAAAGGAGCTCACACCTGAGTCAGAGTCCTTTGAAAAGCTTAATAAATGGTTAGATTGCCATCACCTATCAAATAATGAAAAACTATGTACAGATGTTTCAGTTGTGCAAATGTAGCATGATTTTGGTGAGTATACAGTGTATAATATTAACGCTATTGACGATTTTTCACAATAAAATTCCCCAAAAATATGCAAAAATACATTTTTCTGAAATGACTGTTGTAGTATGATTATCAGGTGACCCTTGTTGTGTATCATGATTTTGGTCATCCTACACTGTATAATATTAACGCTATTGACGATTTTTCACAATAAAATTCCCCAAAAATATGCAAAATCACATTTTTCTGAAATAACTGTTGTAGTACGATTATCAGGTGACCATTTTTGTTTAGCATGATTTTGGTGAGTATACAGTGTATAATATTAACGCTATTGACGATTTTTCACAATAAAATTCCCCAAAAATATGCAAAACATTTTTTTCCTGAAATGACTGTTGTAGTATGATTATCAGGTGACCCTTGTTGTGTAGCATGATTTTGGTGAGTATACAGTGTATAATATTGACAATATTGAAGATTTTTCACAATAATATTCCCAAAAAATATGCAAAAAGATTTTTTTATGAAATAACTGGTGTAGTGTGATTATCAGGTGACCATTGGTGTGTGGAGTGAATTTGGTGAGACTACAGTGAATAAAAGTGGAGATATTGAAGATTCTTTGCTTTGGTACTGCACTTTGTAGACGATCCCTAAGCGCACGCCTCTCCGCCCGCAGCGCATAGAGAGTAATATATTTCCTGCAGCCTGGATGACGACTCGTTTTGGCGAAGTCAATAGTCTACCTTACTACGATAGGAAAGAGACATTTTTTATGTTTTAACAATGTTTCGTTTATGAGCTATTGATCGCTGAAGTTCGAATCTGCCAATCTCTTTCTAACTTTACCCAAGTACGTACTTGAAGATTCCGCTGCCATGTCTAAACGAAAGTATCCGGCTATAGCCAGCGGTGGAGTGAAGCCTTGAAAACCTCAGAAATATGTTGTCTACAGTTGTGAATTGGACTTGACCCGATTTTGCAAACTGTTCATTCATTGGATGAACCCTTTTCTCCCTTTCCCAGCAGAGATGTTTAAGAACAAACAAAGAAAATAATATATTGCAGTTATAATTTTTAAATATACAACCATGGAAGTTGTAGAATACTGAAATAGGAGTTGATTTAAGTTGCAAAATTGTAAATGATAAGAAAGAACTGGACCACAAACATGACCATGACTGAGAAATGCACAACAAGAAAGCAGTATAAATACATCATGGATTAATCCAGACAGTCATATAAATTGTGGTCTTATTTTTTACCTCGGTATTTGAAAAATCCTGGCTACGGCCTTGGTGTGCGTGTGTGTGTGTGTGTGTGTGTGTGAGAGAGAGAGAGAGAGAGAGAGAGAGAGAGAGAGAGAGAGAGAGAGAGAGAGAGAGAGAGAGAGAGAGAGAGCGAGAGAGAGCGAGATAGAGAGCGACAAAGAGGGTTCAACGCACTGAATGAGGTAGTCACTCCAGGAGCCACATTGTTATCCATCCATCCATCTCTTTTTTCCCCCCAGGACAAATAGATGTGAGCAGTGAACATATTGACAGATGAGAATATTTCGAACAAAAATCTTGTGAGACAAGCTGATTGATTTGAGTGTGTGTGTGTGCGTGTGTGTGTGTGTGTGTGTGTGTGTGGGGGTGGATATCAGTTTGTTGACCGACGGTCAGCTGGAGGAACCAGAGGTAAGTTGATAAGCGCACATTTTTGTCTGTATGAGATATTATCATTATTATTATTATCATTATTATCTTTATCATTATTTTCATTATTATTATTATTTGTATGTCAGAAAATTTGTCAAATTGACGTCTTGGGGTCACGACACATGGACAGGATGATTTTCTCATAATTTATCTTTGGTTGTTTATTCTGAGTGATCGGCCCAGTGTAAATACATCGTTTAATATACAGTATTTTCAGTGAATCACCCAAAGTTTTAAATGCATTTTTGTATACAAAACATGTGGTGTTTGCAATATTAGCTACATCTTGTTAACCAGTAACCAGAAATAGCAATAACTATGATATTTGTTGTTTTACTAGTGATCTAATATCATGAGGGTGTGTCTACCAGTACTGATCCTTCACTGGGGGGGGGGAAATAACATCCTTAAGAAACGTGAACAATTCACTTTCTATGATACGACTGTTATTGTGACAGCAAGTTGAAACAGCAAGTTGAAAATCAAACATTATATATATGTCGTGTATGATCACTGCTGCTATTATAAACGCGTATTCGCTCTAAGTGAATGGGAAACATCACAAGGCGGCGATAGCTCTCATTTGCTCCGTCAGATGATCCACAGGTTGAGAGACGCAAAAGTAGGATTGATGCACAGACGTTACACATCGGGTGTTGAATTATAATATCGACATATATATTATCGACAAATTTCACCTGAGGCTGGCGTATTTGTGTATAAATGGATGCGTGGCGACATTTCTTAGAGGCTGCCTGGATTCCAACCGAGTAATCCTGATTTTTAAACTGCGTGCCACACCCCTTGCCTCTGTTAATGAGTGGACGTGAGTTGTCCTTGTGTCTTTATACGAGTCCGTCATCTTCAGCCATTTCTCTTTCGGCGCCAGAATTTTCAGCTGGAGACAGTTGCCATGGCGATAAGTGGACACTATGGACGCACATTGTTGTCATGGCGATGTAACATGATGGCAGATATGGGGGCGGGGGGGGGGGGGGGGGGGGGGGGGGTTGTTTTTATTCCCCTTTATGAAGGGTTATGAAGACCTGTTGTGTGACCTATATTGTTCTTGATGTTGAAATGTGGGAGCTATCTTTTTAATTGGCAATGGAACTTTTGTATTTAGCCTGTTTAAGTAACAAGAAGCCTCCAGGTCATTGGTAAGACACCTGTAGCGTACAACCATAAAAGGAGAGAATGAAAACCACAAAATTCACATATATATTCTACAGTGCCATTTAGGAACATATTCACTCAAAGATTTGCACACATAAAAAAAAAGGAAAAATGTAGTTCTGCCTCAAAGTGATCAGACAATGAAACATATCGGCACACCAGAGAGAATGACCTTTATCACACTAATTTCAAACACAAATTAATCTGTGTCACTATGCACAGATGGGATCCTGAAATATTCTCTAAGGACACAGAGCAGTTGGTGGGGTGTGGTCTTGTGTAAAAACACACACAATGGGCACTGAATATACTTTCTGGTGAATGACCTTGTCTGCTTTATCCATAATTCATCAGTAATTTTAGATGTTAGTTGGTACTGATTTAAAGCTTGCACATGTGCCAAATAAGATGATGTCAAAGGTCAGATCTTCTTTTTTCCCCATGTGTCAGTGACTTTCAGGCACTCTGCTGAGCATTGTCTATTTTATCATCTTACTGCTCCCATTGCTTTGACTCATTGTTGTTTCTTTGATTGCTCTCCTGTTTCTTCCTCTCCGTTGTCACATTTGCCTCACCACATTTCCTGACCTTTCTTTTTAATGCTCTGTGTATTTTATACTGGAAACGTCACTATCATACAACAGGTTGCCCTTCCCTCATCCTCTCCCCTCAAACAGTGTTTCCTCTGCATATCCTTCGCCTGTACTCTCCTACCAGACGATGTCTGTCCCTATCTGCTTGTCTCCCATTCTCACTGTCTCCCTGCTTGCCCTTTCTTTGTCCCCATGTTGCAGAAAAATACCTCCTTGCCTACCATTTCCTTGTCTACCCCAAACAGATACACTTTCCCTGCCTGCCCTTTTCTTGCCCTCTCCTCTGAGACAAAGGGGAACCTAACTAAAGAATTTGATATAGCTAAACAAGAGCAGAGATAAGAGAGGTTAAAGCAAAACTGAGCAGCAACTGCTCAGTTGACATGTATCACACCTACGGAGAGAAAGGCTGGTGCTGAATAGTTGCTTGATACATTACATTGGGCCATTGCCAAACACCCTAAAGGATTCTCACGGGACAAATGTGACACTGACCCACTAAATCTTGAAAAGGCTCCAATCATACAAAAAAAGAGATTCATATTTGGCCCTATAACAAACGTTTTTTTTGCTCTGATCTCATTTTATTTTCTATGTCAGGGTCAAAAATATTAGTCAGAAAAGTTTTTTTCATCAGATAAAAATAGAGCTAGACCAATAAATTGACTGGACAGGCAAAAAAGTGTATTTTTTAAAGAAACGGCACAATAAACTTAACACAGATATGTCAAATGGCATTTAGAAACAGTGTCTTCATTACGGACTGTAATGTGTCAGGTAGAAAACACTGACAACTTTATTTTAGAACTGTAAAATGCCCAGCTTGGTACACATCGTACACACACACACACACACACACACACACACACACACACACACACACACACACACACACACACACACACACACACACACACACACACACACACACACACACACACACACACACACACACACACACAGAATATGTTCACAGTATCGTTCTTCTGGTCTTCTGGATATTTAGTGTTGATGTCCACACAATATGTGCTAACATCCAGTCAAGTTTTGGACCACTAACCAGGCTACAGGGGTACAGTTGTGATGATGTGTTCTATCCAGAAAGCTGCAACAATTACTGTCAATAATCATTGCAGAACTTCTTTCAAATTGAGATTTGTACCACACAAAGTTCTTACTCCCTTGTGCCTAAAACAAGGGACAAGTGCTGTGGTGTCAATGGGGAACCGGTATTTAGAGTCTGACTGATTGCTTGGCCTTTAACCCCACACTATGTTTGGTTCCTCATGAATCAGTGGAGGTTGTCCAATGGGCCACTTAACCCTGCACACAGGCCTTCATATCTATGCCATTAACAAGTGTTCTAGTGTGAAAAGATCGAAGGGCATCAAACCTTGTGTATTACACCTCCCCCCAACTCCTTTCATCCACCAGCTAACACTCCATCTTTCCATCCAACATTTTGCCCTTTCGTTAGCCTCACTTTGCCAGACCTACAGTATCTCCCCATGGCCAGTGCAAGAGAGCTATACACACATTATTCCATATTACCCTGGCTAAATATAGTGCAAGCTGCCAGGGGTGTTGAAGAATGGTATTTAGGCTCATTTTGCATATGACAAATTTATTTCCTCTTGTACACCGTACCGTACTGTTAATTGTATGATACACTATAGTGCCACTACACAAATAATGTATAGTTCTGTATACCAGCATCCTAAATTAATGTAATTAATTTAAGAAAACAAATGTTGTCTGTGCCTGAATGACCTTTAATTGAAAACATCCATTTATTCAAATACATCAAGACAAACATATATGTATACATTTTACATTCTAGTGCACTATTGTTGAAAAAATAGAGTCTATGAAATCAATTTTCTTAGACTGTATGTGGGCACAAAGGATAATTGTCTTTGTAAGGGGAGATACCATTCAGTATAATATATGCCATAGGCCCTCTGTTCTTCACTCATTATTTCAGAAATGTCCTAGTTAGCAGTATGTTGCTCAGATCTGTATTAGGGCTCACAAATTAAATGATCACCAACACATGAATAGCAACTGTGCAGAAATGCTATAATGACTATAATGGACTATGTTCATTGAAGTGCATTATGTCCTGTACCACTGATACAGTTAAGGACGCACAAACAGCCAGATGCGAGATGGGTAGATAAATGGACCCAGTCAGTCAGGGTTAGTCAGTTGGATGGACAGATGAAGGCATGTAGGCAGACAGGTAGTACTCTCAAACTTAAAACAAGAGAGCTGAGTTATACAGTATGAAGTGTTTGGATTTCATGATTTGTATAGAGAGCATGCATGTAATTGTTGCATGTTATTTTAGTGTGGAGCTTATACTTAATTCATTTCCTTTAAATCCTGTCTCTCCAGACAGCCTCCTCCTTCAAAATACATCCAGACTGATTAGAAGCTGAAGCCCAACTCTATTTGTCTGGACCGTTGCACCACTTCTCTCAATTCTCGAGCAGTTAGTTTCTTTGATGGTGCCTGATCCTTGATGTATAATACATTGCCTGATCCTTTGTTTGCACTGGAGAGGGAAATTAGACCACTCATAGATATCGATTCATGAGTTGTTCCCACAAGGTCTGTGTTTGTACAATCATAAGTGCCCAGGTCATTATTTTATTGAAATATCAGAAAGAGAAAGCAATAGATTACTTGACCTTTCAGTCGTGTTTGTGGGAGTTTTATAAATGTGAGGACCTAGACATTAACTCATTCTGCCTAGTGTACATATTTTCTTAATTATTATTTATTTAGGAGTGGACTGTCAGGCCAATGTTAAAAATGCTAAATGAAATGGTAAATCATAGAGAAAACAACACAGGGCAGCTAGTCCCTCAAAACTGTAGACCTTCAGTCCCCCTGCCAGTTTTTAATCTGATGGTATGATCACTGTCTTTCATCACACATGACTGGTCATGTGCACTTACACATGAACACAACATTCAGTGAGTGCATTATTCTAGTATTATTGCTCCCATTGTTCATTTAAAGGAGCCGGCTCATAGAGCTGACTCGTTTATTGACCGACACTTCACTATTGGTACAAACGATAGTAGTAGGATTTCAAAACTTTTTCTTATTCATTACTTGAAATGTCAACTTCTTAACAACATCTGCACATATTTGAGACAAAAACTGAGATAGAAAAATGCAAACAACAACCTCAGCAACCAAGACTATGGAACGGACGACTGTTTGTGGGCAGCTCGTTGGCAAGGTAGAAAAAAAATGTTGCAAACGAAGTGTGCAGAGCAGGCTGAAGCCTGAGCTTTTAACTTGCAGGGAGCATTTCTACATTTGTTAACCTCAAGTTTCATGAATATTCAACATCATAGCAGTATATAAATAACAGAGAACTAGTCCCCATGAAAATATGTCCCATTTAATCACAATGTAGGAGCAAAATGAATGCAAACTTTAACATTTTGCTTTGGTTGGGAACATATTGTACATTGGTTTGATGTATAATTTCCAGTCATTTTGATTTCTGTAAAAGAAAACATTCTTATTAATATAGGAGAGTATTTCTTAGGAGACACAATTGGTGTGTGCGCACGAAGCCTACGTGAAATTAGGCCAAGGTTGTGGGATGTCCATAGGGATGAGGGAGTAATCTCTGCCAGGAAAAGAGAACATGTTTGCAGGCTCTCAACATGGATCATTATGCAAGATAAAAAAAAAACTAAATCCTCAGGCCTTTTACAACTGTTAAAATCCTGGGATTTGTATCGAAACAGTGCTTTTGTGACACACCACTTACTGTATGTATGCTTATATATTCATGGTGAGTGTATACATGTACTGTGTAGGTGTGTTTATTCAAATACATTGTTCATGTCATACATTGTAGGGGTGTATGTATATGTGCAGGATAAGTGTAGCTTTACTAAAACAGACCTCTTTCACTGTATTTCTTTCATTCCCTCTCACCCTCCCTCTTTATTACTCTATATCAACAGTTGCCATGGAAACTATTTTGCTCTTCCTCTCTTCACTCCTGGTGTGTATGGCTGGTAAGTGCCCCCCTACTTGCAAAACACACAAGCATGCAAACACACTGATTGCCCATGGGGAGGCAGTGTAGGGGCAGGTAGTGACATTACATGAAAAAGCACTCACTAGGTGTGGGTTCATAGCTAAACATCAGTTACCTCTTGAGGGCTTTATGTGTAGATTTCACACAGACTGAGACTGTGTGTGAGGTCTAGTAAGATTAAATGTAAGACACATAAACACATGCTTGCATCACACACCACAAATAGATGGTGTGCATGGTGCTGTGCTGTGAATTGTTTTTCTTTGTGACACTTGGAGCTTGTGTTGGAGAAAACAGATACTGTAGATAGGTAATTTCTTGTGTTCCACCTCTCTTCTTTTCCTTTCACCTGTGACTGATCTGAATCATTACCCCTCTTGGCTCTCAGCTGTAGCAGACCCCGGTGCACAGGGTGAGTACACTTGATATGATCCCTAATGGGGGTCACTCCTCAGTCCAAACAGCCAAATAAATTGGTGTATCAGTTTCCAGATCAGATCAGATGCTTATGGGTTGACTCACGTCAATAAACAGTGACAGATGAATGGATTAAGTCCAAGAGTTACCAGACCCAACTCTGACTTGATTGAAATTAGATTTGTAGCCTACAGAGTGAAAACAGTTGTTTGGTTGGGAAGATAGAAAATATTGTGTTTCTATGAATATAAAACAAAATGTATGGAATACTGACAGCAAACAATAACAAACACAAAAAGAATGTTAATCTTGGATAATTCTGCAAACCCTGGATTACATCCAACGCCAGTGTTTTTTTTGGTTTTCTTTTAATTCTAACCTTCTACAATATTTCTGCATGGCAACTACAGTATGGTAGGTAGGCAGTAAGGCTAGGCGAAAAGAAAAAAAAAACACTTATCTAACTGCAAATAATACAATTTAAAATGGAAAGTATGGGATAATATGACACAGCCAGATATTAAGTATTCCTTGGTTATGATTATTATTATTAGATATTGTGGTTACAGTTAATAAAAGCCAACAGGCCATTTGAATGCCTGTGATACTAGGAAAACCTAGTCATGCATGAAAGTCAGACATGCTACCTGTACATCCACCACCGCAACCCCCACACACTTTTTTCCTACACATTGGGCACAAAACCTTTTCAGTGAATGTTGGCATGGGCCTTAACCTTGAGCAAATTTGTCCAACGTGGACATCATCAGGGATACTGGGCTAAGTTTTTCGCTTGGGTTTGGTTAAGGTCTCAATGTCACTATTTAAAGAATTTGACAATTTGAGACTTTGGGGCCCTTAACTGGAAATATTAAAAACTATAGGCAGCAGTGCATGCTGCTAATCCACCCGTAGTGATTTTAATTATGTTTTAAACAGATCAATCAGAAACATGTGGATTTATATGTGTACTTTCAATTATATTTTTATAGATGAAAAGGAGAAAGTTGAAAATCCATTTGTCTATGGTAAGCCTAGAAAATCTCTTTGTCTCATTTTCAGAACATTGCGACACTGTCTATACATACAGGAACTAAAACTTCTTTCTCTTGTGTCTCCTTCCTGGCTTTCTGTCATCAACAACTTATTTTGAAGACTATGAGAGCCTGAGGATTTGTGGACTGGCATTTGCTGTGGTGCTGTTCACACTGGGCATTCTTCTCATCCTCAGTAAGCTAACCTCTGTGTGTCTGTGTGTGTGTGCTTGTTCAGTATTATATTATGTGTACATGCATTAAATTGAATCAAGTGTTTCAATCAAATTAAAAATAATCAGTTACTCGTTATTGAATTTCCACACTATGTTAGTGCACTATCTTGTTGTCACACTGCTTTTCTTAATCATATCTTTGTTATCAGGTAACAATGAACCATTATCATTAGTGATGACCATTAGTGATGACACAGACCTCTTGTCGACACAACTAATGATTCCTTATGTTTCCAGGTCGGCGATGCCGCTGCAGTATCGGCCAGAAGCCCAGGTATGTCAGTGTCCCCCTCTGATTGGGGAAAAATGGCTGTTTGTATACCGGCTTTTTTTTTAATACTACATTATTTGGTTACCATGACAACCTGTGGATCATCTCTTCAGGGCCCCTGGAAACGAGGAGGTGCAGGAGGAGAACCTGATTGTCTCTAAGGGTAAGATGCACATTTTAACTCTCTGTCAGCTCCTCTCATCTGTGGCTCACCCCTGACATGCATCCATAATTGAATTTCCCTTTGGGAGTACCCATAGTGGGAAGGGTATGTGTGTGTGTGTGAGGGGGCATGTAATTCCAGTTATATCATCCAGCTGGAGGGCTGATTCCTGATCAAAATGTTTTTTTTTAGCAGTCCCCAACAAGGTTTGAAAAGTCGGTGAAACAATTACATAGGTAACAGTGCTCATACAGTGCTCTCAAATCAGTCCTAGGATGCTGTGACATCTTTGAATGCATCACCAAAAAGAGAGACCCTGCTTGTAATGTTGAGAATGTTGTATTACCAGTCTCAATTAAGTTTCAAGTCTCTGCAGTCTCTACACATTGATTTTCATATTGTGGTTTTCATAATGGAGTGAAGACAGTGATGGAGGATGTATTCAGATCCTTTACTTAGATTAAAATGAATAATATCACAGTGTAAAAATACTCTACTATCAGTAAAAGTCTTGCTTTGAAATGTCACTTAAGTAAAAGAAAAAATATTAAAGTGCAGCAGGTATAAAGTTGATTCTATAACAATACATGATTTAAACATTGAAGATCATATATGTTTTGCTCTCTGAGATATAGTGAAATGGAAAAACTCAAGTCAAGAACAAGCACCTCAGAACTGTACTTAAATCCATGACTTGGAAAGGTGAAAATAAAGTGAATAGCTCCTGGAATCATTTAGAAAATCTATCTCAGGACTTGAGAGTCAACTAAATTATTTGTCCTTGACGTCTTTCAGCTGAAGTGGCCACCAAAGAGACTCCAGCAGAGAACTGAGGCAACTCCATTGGACAAGCCTGCCTTCTGAAATGATGATCAGTTTTATTTGATATGAATCCACTACAACAGTGAAGAAACTGATGATTATTACAACTGGTTATATGACAGGGTATAAGAGGGGAAGTATATGTTTAGAAGTGTAATATGTACATAACCTTTAGCCTGTTGTGCTGTTGTGCCCGTCCCTCAGTGCTCTTGTCTGTTCCTGTGCCTTTCTGTGACAGTCTCTCTCTACAGTTCATTGTTTTAGCCAGTAGCACCTTCGACACAAAATTGTCTGTAAAACCCTTGAAGAATTTATAATGTTGTGTGGTCCTCTGTATTTTGTTTTGTACTTATAACTATATATGGCCTTTAGGATTTATAATTTGTCCTTTTGTTGTTAATTTTTTCAGTTGTCCTTGAAAATGTTTGTCACAATTTGGATTATAACACATATTCATACACTATACATATATATACACATATATATATCAAAGTATGGATAGTTATAGATAATAAATACAGTTAAATATCCTTCTTTTAGGTCTACTGTATGTCTGAATGGTTGCACTGTGTTTGCGAATACATGTGAATATATGAATGTGAGTACCTGCATGAATGTGTGCGTGTGTATCTCTGTGTGTGAATGTGATGAGCCTTATATAAGACAATCTGAACTGCCACAGCTCTCAGACTGGGCACATGGATGGTTTGCAGGTATCAGCACGAGCTCCTCCACCACAGTACTTCAACACCTTTAGAGGATGGAGCTCCTGCATCAGCTGTCTCACTGCCTTCTTCTCCACACCTCCAATCCACCGCTCCGTCACTGTCTCTGCCGGGATTAACTAGTCTCCGGCAAACTATAATTAGTTTTTTCATAGACATTCAGTATAGTGCAGCGAATCCTGGTCTTTTCTCTTTCTTTGCTTGTTTATTAAAGAAGCTCACTTAGTCTCTATAATGTCATGTTGCTTTGAATGACCACACATGTAGTACATTTCCGATAAAGAGAGAAAAGTATGGGTGCTGAGTTCGAGAGAAGTGAAACCTAAAATTGATGTTTATGTGCCAGACTACATTAATAGTAGCCTAATATAAGCCAAATCATAGCAAGAAAACAGAGGAACAGTCCTTGTTGGGAATCTCCTGTCAGGTCAGGCTTTCACCAATCTCAAGTGTCAGTATATCTGTTTTAAATACGACTGCTGTACAAGTTCATTCTGCGCATGAGGCCTTGTTGTGTAGCAACCTGTTGTGGCTTAGATAAATAAAAGTATGTCTGAAAACTAATGTCTACAAACTAAAAATAATGTGTTTTTGTGTCCATTTTAATGACTACCGTATTTTAGTGTGTATCTTATTCAGGGAACTATTTCCATGGCTCTTAATGCTTAAATATGTTAGCCAAGAAGATCAGATTTCACAAGCAACCCTTCAATAGCAAATGAAATCACTCAGAAGTCTCATGAATGTCAATCAAGGTTATATGTTGCTACCTGGGGCTATAAAACTAAGTGAGAAAATGGCTTCCTCACCAACAGAGCCAGTTATATGCTACTCTTTCTGCTATGATTCCAAAGGTTGTCAGATCCGCTGTTTATTGGCATCAGAGTACAAACTTTATGAGACTGTAAATATGTAACTGAGCGGCTGGACTGAAATACGGCTGAAGGCGTGGAGAAGAGATTTGTGTGGGTGTGTTTGAGGGTGGTTCTGTGGGGTAGGATTGGCACCTGCCTCTGACACAGACAGGGCCACACACAAACACGCACGCACACACATACACACCTGGGCAGAGGTGATACAGGGTCTTCAGCAGCTCAGGTGAGTAAAGACTTGCTTTTTTAAACCAATGTTTATTAAAAATATACAGGTTGGTTGTAAAAATCAATTGGTTGTGTGCCCCTCAGATAATTAAAAGGTGGTATAAACTGTAACTGAGAAAGGTTTAAGAGGGGTTGCTTGTTATGAATAATTCTTTTAATTAAGGTCTAGAAAGTGCCTTTCTGTGTAAAAGAGAAGTTATTCCTATGAAAAGTTTTCCTGACTCCACTATTTAATGAGGCAAAATATAAAAGCAGACACGGTCCAATTAATATGCAACATAAAAGAGGGTTTAGAGGACAGACAGAACTATGTTGTCAGTGTTCATGTTAATTTCACCTTATTGAAGAAATAGCAGTGATGCATTACTACACTTCAGGGGATGTTCGACAAAATCATCGGGTATCAATTCTGCATTATTAGGCCGGTGTCAACCACAGCAATTTGCTCCATCTATAACCTCTATCAGACCGTGCAAGGTTCAAGGTTAATGAATATTGGAGCTGTAATATATTAATGAGTAACTGTCTGCTTTGCCCTTAAGCTCAGTGGAGCATTGAAAAGGCAAAGACATATAATGAATGAAAGCACTGAAGTGCACAACTCACAGTGGCATGCTTGACAAAAATTGAATAAGCAAGGGAAATTTTTAGTCTGTTAATCTGTACAAGTTAATGATTGCAGGTCAGGAGATCAAACGAGAATCTTGTGTGTGTGCGTAAAGGATGAAGAGAGAAGGGTGGGGGAGAGAGGATCAATATCAATATCATTAGCCTCTTAAAGTTTCCAGTGAAGATCAAGGCAATCACTTTGCTATTAAGACTCAGACAGGCAATTTATCAGGACATATAGAGTTTCTGAGCCTTTCAACTAACTCTCATCTAAACTGAATAAGCCCATTCAAACAAGTCTCTTCAGGTCTCCAACTTTATTAAAATGGATAGACTATTGAAACCAAATCCACACAAATCTTTCACCCAGCAAATAATGGATTTTAGACACCAGACCTGTTATTATTATAATTTTAAAAAACTTGATGTTCCATGTTAAAAAGAACATCAAATGAAGTTATTTAAAACAGCAGACATGGATGGCTCACCAGCTGGCGTGTGCTGTTATCGCTGGCCTTTTGTTCACTGTGTGTATTATATCCCTCCAGTTTTGTCGACTGAACACACAAACAGACGAGGCAACATGTCTTCTCCAAAAGGTAAGTCACGCTGCAGGTGAACTGCTGATTATCCAAATAGGGAAATGTGAGAAAGAGCTAGTGTAACATGGCAATTTGAGTGTCGTAATCTTTTTAAGGGCACTGTAATTCTTGCTTTCTGGTTCTGAGTCAGAACAACTAACATCAGCCTCAAAATCATATACCTGGGTAACACAAGGTTGACATATGAACTGCTTATTTAGAGTAACTATATTGGTAAATATTGATTAGGTATTGTGTCATCTAATAGTTTGACCAAAAACCAAGGGAAGTCCTGCTGTTGTGCAATTTTTCAGCTTTCTGCCACTGCAAATCATGTTCACCAAATATATGCTGTCAGCAGTAGTGGGTTCAATATAATATGGAGCTGTTCAGTAACATTGGTGACAGTAATTTTAGACAATGGGTATAGGTGCACTTGTAGCGGGAGCAAACAAACAATAGTTACAACATTTTGGTGACAAAATCTTTGGGAACACTTGTAGTTCTAAATCTGACTCCCATCCCATCCCAAACTTCCCCAAAATAGCGTGCTGTCTGTGTGAAAAGCACTTTCAGGGAATGGACTGACACTGAGTATGACCTATTTTCTTAATTGTCACAAGGAGTAATTCAGTCAGTAAAGCCCTGAATCTGAAAACCACTAATAAATCAATAAATATAAGTGTCTAAATCAGTACATAGTATAATATTATTTCACCATTTATGCAATATAGTCTGATTCATGGATGGAACCAATTACATGCATTCAATAAAATGTCAAACAAACATTTTTTTTTAAATGTTGTCTATAACCATATACATTGAAGCTATAGTAGTTATGTCTCTGTAAACATACCTTTCTACTTCTCTCTATTCACAGGTGCAGGAATTGACCTTGATGCAGACTTTGTATATGGTAAGTGAGTGCACCTGTGAAATACCTGCTTGTAAGGAGTTTAAATATTAAACCTCCCCTAGTGTTCAGAGAGACAGAGAATGTAGAAAGCAAGCACAAGATAAAGAGAGATTCCTCCAGCTCAGGTAGAGGTTAGACCGGTTAAATCAAGTGGGCAAGTGCAGAAAGATAGTGAAAAAATTGAGGAAATAGAAGACTTAAAAAAATCAGATCATGGGCTTAAATAGAGAAAATCAGAGGGACAAATGGTGAAGGGTTGTGAAAGAAAGTGTAGTAGAAAGAGAAAGATGATGGTAAAATGAATGAGAGATGGAGGCTACAGTAACAGCTGCCATAGATGACAGTGATTGTGTGTTGACAGCAACCTTTGTGATTTTGCAGACTACCATACACTACGTGTAGGAGGTCTGGTCTTCGCTGGGGTCATTGTGTTCCTCTCCATCTTTCTGTTGGCAGGTAACTCAACAGCTACTCTCTCTCTATCTCTCTCTGTGTGTGTGTGTGTGTGTGTGTGTGTGTGTGTGTGTGTGTGTGTGTGTGTGTGTGTGTGTGTGTGAGATTCAGCTGAAGAGAAAAGTAAAGAGTCTGAGAAAGAGACACTAAGAGGGAGTGCTGCAACGTTTGATGGTTGTCTGATGTTTGTGAGTAGGGATGGGAATCGAGAACCAGTTCCAGACTAAATAATAACCTTTGTGAGACAAACCTGAAGTACACTATGACCTTTCTCTGCTGTCACCCAGAGACGAACGTTAGCAGAGCAGCAAACTCTAGCAGTAACAAACCAGATGAGACCAGCTGACTAACACACACTGTAGCTTTAAACAACTTAAACCAACTCTGAGGTGAAGAAAATAGCTTTGTGCTCAGTCTTTTCCACCTCAAAAAACCAGCGCCCTGCAGAGGCACCGCTCTCCACTGCTGGATACATGACATTAATGTTAATAACACAGTGGCACACTCATCCTCCTGCTCATATTGTTATTCTCATACAGGCAGGAGACTGTAAAATGCTTTCAAATTAATTAATTTACTGATTAATGCAGTTAACTTTTGGCTGCTGACCATTTATCTTATCTACCAGTTATGTTTCATATTCATCAGCATGCAAGGTAGTTGATTAACAGAGGAGATAATAAAACAGTTGCATTGACAATGAGAAACTGTGTAGGCCTTTTTCCCACACAAAAAGTTTATCAGGAATCGATAAGGGAATCGATAAACAATCAGACCATTACGCAGAATGGATAATGGCATTGGTATCAATACAATATTATCAATACCCATGCCTATTTGAGTGTGGCTGAATTTCTGTCATACAGTATGTCGCTGGAAAAACTGTCTGAACACAAATGAAAGTTTCTCAGAATAATACAAGTAATGATAAAAAGTGGGCTAAAAATGTATCTCCTGCTCTCAGCTTACAGCTCGACTTCCATCACTGCTGTTATCAGTGTCAGCAGCTTTATTGAAAGAAAATACAATAGCTCTGTGTTTTGAGGGGAACTAATCACTCAATCTCATTTTTCTCTGAAGGCAACAAGATCCGCAACTGTGGCAAATCCAAGGTAAGAGATCTGGTGTCAATTAGCAGAAAATATACAATATGGCTTTATAGCGACATCTAATGGTCATTATGAGACAATGCAAATACATTAAAAGAGCAAAGTTTTAAGTTTTAACTTCAGTTTAATACAAGATTAGATGTGACATGATTTTAAAATTAGATTAAAATTATCCGGTATGATCCTCAGATGAAAATGACAACTACTCTGTTTTATTTTTACAGCCAAGACCTGTAGAGGAGGATTAAACTGAGCAGAACCAGCAGGACCCCGGGTTGCAACAACATGCCATACTGCTGTTGACTGTTATATGTGTAAAAATGTAAGGCTTTTGTATTAATAAAGTGTGTGTAACCTTGCCGTGTTTATGTTTTAATTTGACGTCAATTTGATGTTGCTGCTACTGCTCTGGACCACCTAACCTGCACCATCTGCAAATCAATATACAGTAAATAAATAAATAAATAAGCTTTGTAGGCCATCTCCTGTAGTATTGGATAAAAACTTGAAATTGTTTTTCTGTGATGTTCAAGGTCAAGGAGAGCTTTATTTAATTTATTTGACATCTCTTGCTCATAATGAGACAGCACTACTAGTAAAAATGTCAACATTTTAACTCCATCTCCACTACAATCAGGTGCTAGGTCATTCAGAGATATCAGAAATATGAAAAATAACATGACAAAGATATAACATAACATAAAATACAAACATACAACATAAAGCAACAGTATAAATGTTCCAAATACAGATGTAACAATGGAGATAGGCACTGATTATAAAATACTGCGTTTGGCAGCACAGTGAGTTATATAGTAAAAGTAGGCTATGGTAAGTCATAAGTTTTACAGCCATTTTTGTTGATGTTTTGTTTGGTAAACGTCCTGCCACTTGGGGAAGTAGTGCCTCTGTCAATCAGGAGGAGTCAAACAGTTTTTGACCATGTGGTAAATAAGGAACATTACATTTTCTTTTGTGAATGTTTGAGAAATGGACTGATGCTACTTTATGCAATCAACGTTGTCACAATGGCAGTAATTTTATTGTCTGTTTTAGTCTAAATGGGACGAATGAGAAGTTATTATTGGCTTGCCTCTTGGTCAAAACAAATCAGAAACTGTTGTGCCCTATGTTGATAGGCGACGGAGTCACTATCAGTAAGAATACATGTGGCCCATAGAGTGAGAGAGAGGTACATGAAGCTTACATTATCCCATTTTTCTCTTACTCTATTTTCTCTATCTATGCATGTTATTATAATTGTAAATTATTTTCTGATAACATATACAATATGTCTATCATCAATGAGTTAGTTAGATAACCATGTCTTTCATTGCTGTAGTCTGTTCCAGTACAAAAAGATTTTTGTTGCTGTTCTCATACTTATGTTTTCAAAAACAACGAGAAAACAAACAACTGTTACTTCCCAAAAAACAAGCAATATAATTGAAAAGCTGCTGTGATACAGGATATTCCTCAGATGTGCGGTAATAAAAACGATCACAAGGTGGCATCACAGTACCAAGGTGACCGCAGGAAGAATCCTTTCAGCGGCCACAACTTCCTACTACAGTCCTGCTGAGAGAAGACAGAAAAGCAAACAAGCCTGAACACTGGGAGTCTGGAGAGAACACGTGGGTGAAAAAAATAGCTCCAGTATATGCAACAAATAGTTTGGAAAATTAAACTTCAACCTAAACTAACTAAAAATTAGACAATTAGTCAGAAATATGAATGCCGTCGTAGATAAAACAGATACAATATAAATAGCGTACATTTGCAGCAGGACATGAATGAGAAAATGATAAACTTATCAGTAGGGCAGAAATACTTTTAATTATGGTCATAGTTGCTGTTTTTGGTTGCAGACAGATTCTCTACATCATGCATCATTAGTTACTTTCATTTCCCGTCTCTATTTTGCCACAGGATGTCCTGTTTTGCTGTTAAACCATAGCCAGCTAAAGCAGAGCAGTGGCATCCCAGGCTACTGTATTTTCAGCGCTGCAGCACAGATGACAAAGCGCATTAATCATACCGCCAGAAAACTGCGCCTGATTAATTATCCCTGAATAAATAAGTCGTTACAGGGAGAGACAGGAGCTGTCAACTGGGTGAGTCCCAAGGACCCCCTGCTCTCTCTCTCCCACTCTCTCTTCTTTCTCTTTCCATTCAGCCTCTTGAATCTGTGGGAAAATGAAGGACCGAGCTGTAAAAAGTTAACACAGCCTACTGCCAAATAGTGAAGCAGGCAGTTTTACCGGTTGTGCTCCCTCAGGGCTCAGATCAGCTGCTTTCCATAAGGGCTTCAGTTGAGGTAAGCATGAGAAGCCATTTATCACACAGTTCACTAGAGCTGATAACATCACAGCTCCAGGAGGAGGTTTGGAGAACACACACACACATTGAAAAATGATGCTCACTATGCTGGACAGGTGTGAGATTGCTGATCAGTTACTCTTCCCATCATCAGCATTTAGGGTAGCATGACTGGCAACTGTCTCAGCAAAAGGCATCAGGGTGACGATTGTATGGAACATGTTTTCCTTGAGTATGTTTGAGTTTTTAAGGGCGAGGTGTGGACAAAGTAAAGTTTCATGTGCTGGCTCATACAAACTTGTGACTGCGGCTCTTTTAATTTTAATATTGCAGCTGCATATCTCAACTATTTTGGGTTGAGATGATCTTTGCACTTCTATGACCAACCTTTGTGTTTACACTTACTTTACACTTCACCCATGTACTTCAACAGGTACATCTGGCTGTATCAGGTACCAATGAAAGTTTTAAGTTCTAGGACAAAGTTAGTGATATTCTACATTTTTGTTATTGCCAACAAATCTCATGAAATCATCTAAATATACCCATTATTTAAATAGGTCAACAAAATGTAGTCTCATGTTTTAAAAAGCTGCATGATTGCTCAAGACTATACTTGTCCTTTAAATGAAAGTGAGTGGGCCCCTTCTAAGTCTGTTTAATAAATCAGTTGTCATAGTCAGAACAACAAATCATCTCCTGATTTCGGTTTGATGTTCTCGTAGTTGTGGAAATATGGGCTTCTGAGGCATAAATAATCTTTACTCTGCTGTGCAGCAACATTTTTCCCCTTGTCATCATGGTCAGTTTGTTGTTAGAGTGCATTTTGTGTGTGTGTGTGTGTGTGTGTGTGTGTGTGTGTGTGTGTGTGTGTGTGTGTGTTTGTAAGTGTGGGACAGGTGAACCAGTTAGACGGAGGAGTGTTAAAGCGTGGGAAAGTGATAAAATCAAAGCACAGGGGGTCACGATGGAAAGTCTGCCCTCAGCTAAGCTCTACAGCGTCCTCTCACACCTGCCATCTCTCTCCACTTTTGCTCTCTTTCGCTTCAGTTTATTGTTGACGTCATATCATGCAACAGACCAAAATGGTAGAGATTTTACTGTCAACACAAGGGGGCCCGTTCATCGCTGCTTGCAGCTTTAATTTGTATTGTTTTTTCAAGTAATTCAACTGACGTTTACAAGAAGCTATCTGGCAGACACCACCGCACACAAACTTAGCAGACAGAGGAGCTCTGTTGTCAGTACTGTTTCAGGCAAATAAACCAGCTCATTCCAGCGGCAACATGGTGACCCCAGTCTGTTGGGGTTTTTTTTCACAACGTTGAAGGTGTTAAAAGTATGTGGTGATGATGATGATGATGATGATGATGATGATGATGATGATAACAGGGTGCAAAAACAGATGGCGGTTCAGGATAGTTATCAAAATCAACCAAAGCTATATATATCAACTCAGCCAGGCAAGTCAAAATATCAGCTTTACTTTTGGGAAGTAATGATTACAAGTAATCAGATTACTTTTGGGAAAGTAATCAGATTAAAAGTAATCAGATTACTTTTGGGAGAGTAATTTGATTACTTTTGGGAAAGTAATGGGGAAGTAATCAGACGGCGTGAATAAAGTTGGAAAAATTGAACTTTTCAGGGGGCATCGCGCTGCGACATCCAATCAGCGGCGAGTTTTTCCTGACGTCACAAGCGCGAATGAAGCGATGATCAAAAAATGTATATTAATGATCAAGCGGCGCGATAGAAGCAATTCAAGCGATTTTTTCACGTCAGACGCTTTTGGTCTGAACGCAGCTTTAGATATTAACAATAGCTCGCCACTAGGCAGGTTAAGCACTGAGGAGAGCGGACTGTCGGTCTTATATAGTAGGGGAGGGACCAAAGTCACGCGGTACGCCACTACGTCACAGGGTAGCTCTTTTTTGCAGGCTCATAAAATCAGGAAAAATGAGAGGGTGAGAAACAGTTTAAGGCTCTATCTCCACAATTCAGTACTGCATAGTTATCAGTCTTTTCACATGTTTTCTGTAACCATTTTCCAACATGTATAATGTGTTTAGAAGTAAATCAATGAATTGACTTTACACAAACTTTAAATAACTTAAGGTTAAAGGTCATCGAGCTTTTGCAGGTATGAGTGCATTTTATTAGTTTGATAATCAGATTAATATCCACAAAAATATTTGGTGTCAGGAACAAATGTTAAAGAAAAGGGAAGGCTTAAGTTGTTTTTCAATTACTTTCCATGGCAACAAAAAAAGTATTTTCATCCCTTTTTTTTAACCACCATTGGCCCGCTCACTGTTTTTTATTTTCACACAAAACTTTGCAACAAGTTCAAACACTTATTATATCTCTGGTTTGTGTATAGAGTGAACACACTAGTAGATGTCATAGAAATTTTAAGACCATTTATTTAAGACGCCTGTTAATTAGGTTATGTTTACTTTGATTTTGACTTTACTTTTTTTTTTTAATTACCCAATTCAGGTAATAAGTGAACTAAGTTTCAATATAGCTGAAATACAAGTTTGAATATGGGGTCACATGACTTAATTTCACTAGTCAAGCACAGTCCTGAGACACTGAGAAGTAATATATTATTTTTATATATTGTTTATAGTCACAGTGGTTGAAAGAATGTCTGATAATGCGACCGTTTTTTCCCCTCTTTTGACCCTCTTTCTGTTAAATTCTTTCAACAGAATATTATACAAATACCAGAAATGTGACAATATTCAATATTTTGAACAAAATTGGTAACTAAATTTATATAAAGTGAAAAAGATTTGATCAGCAGGCCAGACTTAGAACATTATGAATCACAACCTTGATTCAAAGTCATCACGTACCTTGCCCCACAGAAACCTTAGCAGAGATCAGCCAATACAGGCAGTACATGATCGTCTAATGATAACATCTTTAATTGTGACCACTGGGTGTCACTAGATATCTCTGATCAATATCTCTGTACACCACAACCATGTTCCTCTGACTCACTGTTTAATATATTCAAATTCAAAGGATAAATGTTAATCCTTTACTGAGCTGTTCAAATTTCATTCTCCTCATTATGCTTGAGGGACACAGTTGAAGTCAGAAAGTGTGTTTGTATGTCACCCACTATGGAGTGAGAGCAGCAGGTCTCTAGGTTGGTGCCACAGAGGATGCCTCAAGCGGCAGCCATCTTGGAAGTGGTGGTATCGCCCTTGCAAGGTTTGTTTTTGTCTGCGGGCGTTCTGTCTGCCTCACATTCATATTGTTCCTCATCTCCAATTTTTTCACTTTTCTTTTTAAATCTCATCGTCTTTTTCTCCCCCCCCCCATCTCCTATGCCTCCCTCCATCTCAGCCATGCAAATAGTCTAATTTGCAAATGTGAGAAAACAAATGGGGGGGGGGGGAGGAAAGAGAAACAGAGAGATGAACCTCTAGCCTACACACACCTCCTCTGCCCCTCACCCCTTCCTCTCGTTATCTTCCCCAGCTCATTTGAATAAATTAACACCCCTTGATGTCCATGTGCACGCGCATGCAAAAACACACATACGCAAGCACGTGCACACTTGAGCAAACACACACTCACAAATACATGTGCACGCACACCCGGTTGTAGGGAGCCAGAGCAACCAGAAATATATGTCCTGCGCTTTGCTGCCATGTAGGCGCATGCTCACACATGCACACATCCTCTGATGTGCTGATACACTCTCACACATCTGCCACAACAATCACGCATGCTTGGTTAAAGGCAAACACACTCCATTGGTCCGCGCCTGCCTGTTAATGTACTGCAGCACCATGGTGTATGATTCATATTAGCCTAATGCAGAAACTCATTCATACACAGCAGCATGCAGAGCTAGCTAGGTGGCCCCATGGTAGAAAAGGAGTTCTGCAGCACCTTACTTGCCTTTGACCATGTTTAGGACTGACGGTGAACACAAACGGCAGTTTATGGGCTTGTAAAGTGCTATGATGTGGTTTTAAAGGATCATAACGCCTCCTTTTGACCCATTATGAAGTGATTTGCCTCTTTCCCGTTTACCCTCTAACTCCTCTGACCACAGTCCAACACTGTCACCCCTATTCTTGCAGCTCTCTCCCCATTCTCATTTTGATCCCTGTGACCTTGCACACAGCTAAGTAGTAGTGCCCTCTCCCTCGCCTAATTCTGACCTTGTTGGGGTTTCAGTGGGCTGGGGGCTGCGCATTAATACTGGATACATTAGCGCTAATATGATCCTAGCATGTAGTCAGGGCCTGAGGGGAGCTCTGATTGTCTGAGCATTAACATTAACATCCACATTAACTTATCCGCCTCATCACTCTTTCTGTCTGCCCCTCACCCCTCCCTCTGCTTTCTCTGTTTCTCTCCTGCCCATGCTCCACCATTTTCTTTCTCAGTCAACAAATTCTCCTCCTCTCGCTCTCCTCCTCCCCTCGCTTCCTATCTCCTTCCCTATCTCCAGGCAACGATGGCGAAGAGTGATGGAGAGAGTGATGGAGATGAGTCACATGGTGCTATGGTTTTTAGTGGCGTGGTGGCAGCCTGTCCTGGGTCCTGTCCTCAGTGACAGTCACTGGAGCTGTCTGGGAGCTGCTTGCCTTTTCTCCGGCCTGGCTGGCCCAACTCAGCCTGTCAGCCCCCATGATGATCACTGGCTGACATACAGTACAACCTGCTTGGTGCTGTCAGGCCGACTCACATCAGCCCCTTAACTAGCTTGCGACGCTGCCTTTTGCAGTACTGACAGAGACTTCATGTGTTACTGTACAGGGCTGCTGGGTGGAGCTTCTGTCTATGAGGAACCTGGTCTGAGTGTGCAGGTGTTGGGTCCTGTTATGTGACCAGTTAGTCATTGGGAGAGGACAAACAAGTATTGAGGTGTAGAGTACATGATGCTGAGACAGATTATATTCCCTTAGGGCTGTCAGATTTCTTAACAAGAGTGCCCATCTCACTCACCATGCACTGCTGTTGCACTCTTTAAAATCTGTTACCGCGTTTCCGAACTGTGGATAAAGAGTTGTGGCATGAAGCTGAACATGTGTTCATCTATAATAAGAATTTTACATTACACATCTAGATGTACATCGAGTATTATGGAAGTGCTCCTGTGCACACTCTATATGTGTCCCCATCGTGTTTGTGGGTGTGCATGTTTGTGGTTCTGTTAGAGAGAGAGAGAGACAGAGAGAGAGAGAGAGAGAGAGAGAGAGAGAGAGAGAGAGAGAGAGAGAGAGAGAGAGAGAGAGAGAGAGACAGAGAGGGTGCGTGGGTGTGTGTGTTTCCACCTGTTACATAATAGAGAGTGGAGGCAGAGTATGCTGCCTTTCCTGCCACACTGAAGCGGCTCTTCAGTGGGTGTGAGAGAGGCCACAGCTTGCCTCAGCTCTATTCCACAACCAGGACTACTTTTGGTTTCAACACTCAAGCATCGCATTTTATCACTGAGTGATACACAGAGGAAGTGATAGTGGAGGTTAGAAAGGGGTTCGTGTCAAGTAGATGTTTGTCAGATAAATATTGTGACTGAATGGACAATGACTAGAGTGTGGTTGGTCTGAAATGGATCAACAACAATCAGCAGTGCTTTGGTATTCATTTTATTGTGAGTTCATAAACTAAATGGCAGGAGGAGAGGATTGAATGAGACAGGCTTTGAACCAATGCCATGCTGAGATCTCCACATGCAGTGGCGGAACAGGAGTGAAAAAATATATAAAGGGCACCTGATACATGCAGTGGGCAGAGAACAACTGTTAATGACCCAGTTTTGGTCAGTTGGGATATTCCTCTCAATAGACAAAAGAAGAAGATCTGAGCCTTCCTTCTCCACATCTGTTTTTAAGCTGGGTCTCGATCACCTTCAGTTTGGTGAATGAACGCTCAACTTATGCAGTTGTCACACATATATATATATATATGTGTGTATGTGTGTGTGTATGTGTGTGTATCCTGTATACATATTTTTAACTTTTTAACATGTGCATGCACACATTTAACTTCTACCGGACCTCACATCTAAATGCTAATGGCTAATGCAAACACACCTATCTCTCTCATCTCCCGGGTATTTTGCAGATCCCTTTGTATTGTCTTTAATTTTCTGTCTCTTCTTTGCATTCTGTAATCATAGAGTAACCCAGTGCTAAACTCCTTCTGTACATGTGCAAGTTAATCCAAGTTAAAGGATTGTAAATGCATTTTGAATAAAGATTTCTCTAATGATAATGTAGAGCATGCATACCAACCTAGAAAATACAGTCTACATACGTTAGGAATGCATCCTTAATAAAATTGTATCCATGCACTTGTTTTAATTGTAAAAAGCCTTAACATGTCACTTACCTCACAAACTGTAGTAGCATCAAGGTTCCAGCTTAAACTGCACTGGCCCAAACAATCTAAAGGGGGTGTGGCTGAGCTAAGTAGCAAGTAGTATTGTACTAAAATCAACTGAATGGAGTAATGTCAGCAACAATAACAACATGTTTTGTTTTATTAATGGCCAGCCCACATAAAAGATAGGCTACATTCATATCTACCATAATGGCCAGTTTACCCCATTGTATAATTCTAGTTTTATTCAATTCAAGTTTATTTATATAGTGCCAAATCACAACAAAAGTTATCTCAAGGCACTTTTCACATAGAACAGGTCTAGACCGTCCTCTTTAAAGGCCACAGTATTTCATCTTCACTTGAAGTTCACTTCACAATGCTTTCTCCCATACAGGGCAACCTATAGGGCACATCAACATGTTTTTCTTTCATTGAAAGAGCACCCAATTCTGCACTCTGTGGAACCCCAAATTTGCACTTTTCTACTTTTTTTCATTTGAAGGGCACCCATACCTCTAGCTCACCCCACAACAATGACAACTAATAGGTCACCAATTACATCTTGTGGGGTTACTTTACAGGGCACTATCCCTCTTCTTCCACTGAAAGGACACCCGTAAGGGCACATCATTACAGTGTGTCACATATAGAGGAGCTCTGTGAAGGGCGCTTTATCCCAAATTATCCATAACTAAGACAGCAATTACAAAACTTTGGTATGGTTTCTCCTTTGTGTGGGCAACTTGGAGGGCATTTTATCATGTTTGCGGTTCTCTGGGGGCACCTTAGAGGGCACTTTGCAAAATCAAGCAGGTGTGACTGCAGTGTTTGAAAGTCGTTTGGGAAAGTCACATTTCTGTCCGTTTCCCTTTTTACACCTCTTGTCTGACACTCAAAGTCAACTTAAATATTTACGAGTTCTGTGGCCATATGTTTGTGAATATTTTGAGTTATATTTTTAATATTTGGGATAGATGGAAAGTATGTTCAGAGACCATTGTGGCACGGTTCTCGTGTCCATGATCTTGTTTCCTGTCAATATTTTCTGTTGCGCAATGCTAAGATGGACTGTGCGTCTTTAAGCGCACACTTTCTTTCTGTGTTTGTATGTGTATGAGAGACAGACAGGGAGAGATTCAAACAGCGACATTCACAGATATAATAAAATATCGGCGAATAAAGTATTGATGAATTTATTAAGAGTGAGGCGATTTGAAGGCCACGAGTGTTGGGTTGTCACGCAGAGTATCCCCACACATCATCACTGAAACAGAGGCTCATTTATAACTTTACAATGGCATGTTCTCTGTGCGCCACTGCACAGAAAATGACAAGTGATTTATGGACATGTTGATTTACATAGGAAATACGCGCATGTGTTTTCCTCCAACTGCCGTTTTCTGAACTTCCTCTAATAAAGACAAGATCTACACGACTTTTAGAACAAGGGATTTTGAACTTTGCCATTGGGACTTCGTCTCTCTGCTGGATTAAAGCATCAATCCAGTGCGAGTTCCACTGGTTTTGGTTTCGTCCCCTGTTAGTACGTATAGCTCACCTCTCCATCACGGCGCATCATTAGGATACCGGGGGTGGGGCGACAGCAGCCTGTCCCGGTAAGGGGAGGAGAGAACAGGGAACAGAGGCGGTACTTTCTCCGCGGCTCGTTTCTCGGCGCTGGAGAGTGTGGGACCAGGGCTGGAGAGACCGCCGGGGAGCATCAGCAGAACCAGTCCAGCACGGAGCCTCGCCTGGCCGACCGCTGCGCCGTGCACTCTTCTTGGGGACTGCACAACATTCCTGTGAAATATAACTGCTTTTAATGGCATGTGGCTTGTAACTTTACTTCTGCTGTATTCTTTGCAAGAAGGTAGGTTGGAAATGTGTCTTTCAAGTGTTGCTTATCTGCATGCTGTCTCCTCTCCAGTGCAATGCTGAAGTTGGTTGTGCGTGTTTATTAGCTTGACAGTTTGATAAATGTTGTCAGATTGAACTGATACAGTTGACAAAAGAAAGGCCGATATGTCAAATCAAACTCTAAATCGTCTTTAGAGCAAGACTGATAACTTTTTCTTGATGTTTTTGAGAGAATGCTTTCCAGATCAGCCTTCATTTTCCTCCTGGCTAGGTGCTCGGATTCATCTTACGTTCTCAGTGTATCGAGCTGATAATATGATTTAAAATGATCAGGGGAGCTAATTATGAGCATGAAATCAATATGCACTTCATTTGGATGACCACTGAGAAAACCCACAAAGATCTCCAAAGTGCACACTGTGGTCGTTAAGACGAAAAAAGATAACGGCATTTGCATTTTGAATGATGAATATGTGGAGGTGTCGTGAATATGGAGGCTGTTGAATAGGAGGAGAGGCTGATAAGGATCTGCAGGCGCGCGCACAGATACACGGGCGACCTCGAGCGCTGCTGGCCACAGCTGTAGGGTGTTTACACGCAAAAGTCCGAGGGGGCAGAGGACTTTAATGTATTTGCTGACTTTTCTGCCCTGTCCCAACACAAATAAGACGCTGTAGTGTGTGTGTGTGTGTGTGTGTGTGTGTGTGTGTGTGTGTGTGTGTGTGTGTGTGTGTGTGTGTGTGTGTGTGTGTGTGTGTGAGAGAGAGAGAGAGAGAGAGAGAGAGAGAGAGGGAGAGAGAGGGAGGGGGTCCCCAGGGGTTAAAGCACCCTTTTTATCAGTTATTTTTTTGGAGAAGGAACACTAAATAGCGCATAAACGCCACTTTGTGTGTGTATGTGTGTTGGAGAGTATGTGCTGGCTGTGTGGCAATACATTTAACGAGAGACGTGTGAACTGATGCTGGCCTTTAATTTGCAGATAATGTGCCCCAGTTGTATATTTAAAAGATGAAGTCGTATGTTACAGTTTATTTTCTTTGATAAGATGTAGGAGTGCCAGTATATGCATACTCTGTTGTTATCTACCCTGGTCTAATTATTCATCCACCATTTTCTGTGGCTCCAGATTCTACTGATTGGCTTTGCTCTAAATACTGCAGATAGGAGAGAATGACTCAGTTTGCCTTTAAATATAAAATGTCTTTTTAGATGTGAATTTCTATTACTTCCTAACAAGCACTCAATTGGTAAAAGAACCAAGATTGTATACTTCACTTTTATTTTTTAGGAACGGGTCTGTAGCTGGAGATGCCTCAGTTAAAACCTTATTAGATAACAACATTCAAATAATCTTCACAATTTGTTCATAATTGTGGGTATAATGTATGTTTCATGGGCCATGGTCTCCATATTTGGCCTTGGCAGTGCCCTCTGCCAGGTTGCAGCTGCGGCGAGGACTTCTGTGCTGTTTTTGTTGTTTGTAATTGGATTACAGGGTCTATTTCGATTCTACACACTGTACATCGCCCTGTCCCGTGACTGAACGAGATGTACTGTGTGTGTGTGTGTGTGTGTGTGTGTGTGTGTGTGTGTGTGTGTGTGTGTGTGTGTGCGCGCGTGCGTGCGTGTGTGTGTGGTGAAGGGGAGGGGTGTCGGGGGCTGCAAACAGCCACTGGAGCGGAAAGAGTGCTTGAGATGGGAGAGATGTAGATAACGCAGTGGAAAACAAACTTCCATTTTCCGTTGCTTTTCAACGCCATGTTCCGCTCATTTTGCACGAATCAACTGTGATGTATTGTTTTATGTGGCTGCTGTGTATTTTAGATATGTGTAATTTTTTAATAAACTTTATTTTAAGGAAATAAAGGTAGGTCTATTATCATACATGCATATGCATTAGTACTGCGTATTTTCCTGGCTCGGCCGCGCCTCCTAGAATAGCACACAAGTTTCTGCTTATTTTTCCCCTCATCATTATGATGTTTACGAGTACATTTTTAAGAGAATTTAGTTTTTTTTAAATATATTTTTTCCTGCAATTTCCCCCTGGCATTCCACATGCATGTAGTTATTACTGACCGTTTGTTGCTTTGGTTTGGCTGCATATCAGCACACCTGCGCCCATGAGTGCGGAGAGGAGGGGGAGAGGAGAGGAGAGGGATGGATAGATAGATAGAGGAAGATAGGTGGGGGGGAAGAACACACTCATTCTTCTTTGTCATGATTTGGTAGGCTGCTTGTGATTTTATGGAAATAAAATTGAGACAAACTCAGCTGAGGACTGTGTGGGAATCCGCGTCTGGGCCTGATAGGCCAGAAAGAGGGCCTGAGAAATTGGAAAAGGTTGAAATTATTTTTTACAATTAATGTCTTTATAATTTAATTAGAGAAAGGACGTTCGTTTTAGTGTGGAATTAGAGGAGACTAAATCAGTAATTGTACAAATGTCAAAGAAAAACGTCATGGAGCGATCGAGATGGAGTGAGAGCTCTTGCTATAATTATTTCATCAATTAATGGGATTCCGGTTTTATCCAGTTTCGGTCGTCAGGGCCTCCTGCAACACATATTCGACATTCAACTGAATATTGACTGTATTGTATTGTAAGAATGTAAAACTCTTTGGCTTTTGCTTCGTGCTTGCATTTTATTTTTATTTGGCCATTTGGTGGACTGAGCAACGTGCCCCCCCCCCCCCCCCCCCTTATTTCATTTATTTAGACACGTAATGTATGTGTGTCTGTGATCAGATCAAATTATGCCAATGATTTTCTTTCATTTATGCATATTTATTTCCTGATTTTACTGAAGAAGACACAGCATTTCACGACCATAACATGTGTACATTTATGTGGTACGAAGGATAGTTTTGTTGTATCACACCTGCTGTGAGATCACCTGTAAGTCGCAGTTCAGTGTGTTTTCTCATGCCTTTACAAGTGACTCTTATGTATTCTTCAGGCCGACCTGATCCGCTGATCTGCAGTGTTGCAGGCTGTGTGTACATTTGGAATCAAAACAGATACAGACTAGAGAAGAAGTGCTCGGAGGGGGGAGCCCAGTAATTGCGGTATGAGTCAGACTCTGGTGGCTACTAGGCTACACCCGCAAGATGCACTCAGAGATGTTGCGTCTGGATTGAACAAACGGGGTAATTCTACTGGCTGATTGAAGTAGTATGACAACAACTCCGGAGTTTTTTTTTCTTTCATTCTGTCTTTCTCTCTTTAAAATCATGCAATGATGTGGGAAGAAGTTGTTTATATTTGGGTACTGGAAGGTGGCTGTTTTTTAATTCCACGTAGAAGTCCCCTTAAACTAAAAAGAAGTCAAAGAAATCGTGTCACTAAAGGACAGTAAAAGGTGACACACACACACACACACACACACACACACACACACACACACACACACACACACACACCCCCCCCCCCCCCCATATTTAAAGATTTGTTTAGAATAACTTCACATAGTCAAACCGAAGTGAGATTAATAATCTGGATGGAATTCATCTTGTCACATCATACCAAAACATCAAAAAGGCCACCATATGTCTTATTCCTCCGGCTCTGAGTCCCACAGCGCCTGCACAACCTGTCAGTTTTCTTGGAGAGAGACAGCTCCACAGTATAATAGCTACATGTCACTCTCAGGTTAACTTGCCTCCCTCGTTGTGCTCGGGCGAGCAAAGCCTGTTTTCATTGTCAAGTGTTGGCGCTCTGCTTTTGGCAGTTGAATGGTGCAGCACAAACACGTCCATCTGAACGAGTCATTCGGTCTCATATTCAGTCTGAACATTTTGTTTGTCCTGAAACAAATGAGCACGTCGGCCAGTTGGAATGACATGATCATTGCAGTGCAATGAAGGCGCATTAAGGCGGATCTCTGCACTTTTATCAAACCAGGAAAGTCTTTGAATGAATGTGGCTGGGTTTGTTTGACGAAATTTAGATGTTTACAAGTGAACAATAATGCACGAAAGCACTTGATAAGAGATATAATGTAATCGCAAATCTCTTATAAAGAGCAATATTACACACGGAGAAGTGGATTGTGACCGCTCACTCAACAGGTTTTACGCACAACAGTAGTGTCCGGTAGCCAGCTGTCCTCTCAGTTACGCACGGAGAGAGAGAGGGGTTGGGTATGTCTTCAACGACAGCCCCTCCCCAAAACTTTGGTATCTCACAATCAACTCTCTCTCTCTCTCTCTCTCTCTCTCTCTCTCTCTCTCTCTCTCTCTCTCTCTCTCTCTCTCTCTCTCTCTCTCTCTCTCTCTCTGTCTCTCTTTCTCTCTCCTTTTTTGCTTACTATCAAACAATTTATGGCGCTGTCTCTGGGGGACAGTCGAAAAAAAAAAAACACATCTCTACAAATCTGACATTCACTCCAACAGTGGAAATCATCCTTTTGAAGTGGGAGATGTGAATTTTCAAATGCTGAAATTCAGCCTAATATTTTACTGACACTGCATAAACTGTGTATAGGGGTTGTTTACCACCCCGCCATTCCCCTCCCCTGTATGCTTGTGCCTGTTTGTGTGCATAGATAGTGTATTCCCATCCCTAATATCATACCATGCAGTGAAATGACACTGTGTTAGAAATGATTTCCTTTCTGACTGCATACAAAAGCAGAGACACTTTGTCATGCAGCCCTAATGCATATCTCAATCTGGAGTCATTGTATAGTAAATGAGCAGCACCCTCTATCAAACATGATCATATCTTTTGCCTTTTATGTTCTACCATGTTTCTGTAGCACCACTGCAAAGACTGTATTGCCATGGCCTTCAATACTTAAGCTGTTATTTGGCCTGAATGTGTTTTGTGTGCTGTTATCTGTAGTGCTACATGGCTCACCACATAGGAAATCTACTTGCTATTTTGAACGTATATATACAATCAGAAATGTATTTATGTGACTTTGTGTGTGTGTGTTTGAAGGAGAGAGAGAGCGAGAGGGAGATGGAGAGGGATTTATAGCCCTGTTTTTCTATGCACGTGATGGTATGAATATCAGTTTGTGTGTGTCTGTGTGTGTGTGTGTGTGTGTGCGTGCGTGCGTGCGTGCGTGCGTGCGTGCGTGCGTGTGTGTGTCTGAATGAATGTAGATGAGACAGAAAAAGCTGCATTATGCATAGCGGTTCACCATAGGCAATATCCTTGCTTCTCCAGTATACATATTCATACTCAATTTTCATATCCACTGCAAAAACAGGAAGAAAGTGCAAATGTATTTGAGTGTACAGCAAAGAAAGATTTGAGTCAAAAAGAAACAGAGGCAAAAAGAAAACTGAAGTTTAAAAAAAGAGGAATAAAGGGACGGAAAGATTGCGAGGGGTTAAACTGACAGGGATGATGTTTCACCTAAAATCCCTTTAAACTTATTTATTATAATCAATGCATCCATGCTTTAAGAAAGCAATCAAAATACAGTTCATGAACGGATGAGTGCTGCTCCTTTGCTCCTTTTTTTGCTGGGGAATGGGTGAGATGGAAGCCTGGGGTTATGAAAGGACTCGGATAACCATCTGAGGTTAGATGTTATTGAAATAAAGAGGACAAACTAGGTTATTGTGCTCCATGTTGCTTTGCATGAAATGTTTATAGCGGGTTATGATATTTGCTGTTAGCATTGGTTCTTTAGTTTCCTTTTGGTCATTTATAAATTTCACTCAAATTTCATGAAAGGTCTGGCATTACCGAACTGTTTGTGTCTTTAATCCCACTACTTTTTTACAGTTCACAATATTTTCAAATTAATATAATGCCTATGATCTCTGTCCTATTTACTTACCTCAACTGTCAGATGTCTTAAAGAGGTCAAGGCTCCAGGGTTTATGAGAAAAGATAAGAACTACATTATTGTTTGACAACAAATGAAACAAAAGTCTCTTATATCTGCATCATATCAGACATGACTCACAGCTGCAGCCTGGCGACCCTTTACGCTGGTTGACAAAGTTTTAAGACAAATCTTAACCTCTCTTTCACTCTCTTCCTAATTATTATTATTTTTTGGATGTTTGTCAAACTCTAAACCATCACTGCACTGAGAGACATGGTCAGCATCGTCACAATGGTCTTTTCTGCTGGAGGCCATAATGTGTGCAGTGTAGACCGGAGGTTGCTTCCCTGTGTTTGTTTGTACACATGTGTCTTTGCGTGTATGAGTGTATGTACTGTATGTGAACTCAGTGACCTGAATTCATACCATAGGACAAAGCGATTAGCCATCCCTTCATGAGCTGTTGCTTTTCAGGGGTTTGAGTTGTCGTTCGAGCTACTTTGAATTAGTTTGAGGCTATTTTTCATGACATCACTGGATGGTTTAATTTATTTATCAACAGATTATACAGTTTTGAAGCATATTGTGTGTTAGCAGTGGTTCCCAACCCATAAGGGGTCTAAGAAAAAAATTGGTATTGTGAGATGAAGACATATTTCTGCTGTAAAATGTTATGTTTATTTATTCAGACGTTGTCCCAATCTTTTCTTTAAAAAATACAGGATAATTTGAGCTCTGTAGGCATTTTAAAATTATTCATTTAAAACAAGTAAAAAATTGCAGGTCACATCAAACAGGTCACAAATGGAAGACAAGGGGTCACAAGTAGTGATTGCTTAATTTTAAAAGGGCAGTGCACAATCCAAAAAAAATTGGGATGGTCTAAAGGATTACATTATTATGTTACCATGTGAAAGGATAATATTCTGAATGCAAACATGGTGATTTCTTCTGTGTGGGCCCTCATAGCTAGAATAAGTTGTTTTTGTCATGAATATAAATTCTGCGTCTAAAAATAGCATTTGCCATCAGAGAGAAGCAGGTCACTGTCACTGGTATCATCTGCTAATAGTTTCCTCCATATTTGCTCGGTGTGCCAACACTTCAGTGTGTGTTCCTCACCCAGCAGCACATTGTGGTGCTCTCCGTGGTGCTGAAAGTGCAGATCAGTCAGCCTAGCAGCCTGTGAGAGTGATTGACATGGATTCGAATGGTAGGATGGATTGAACTTGACCTGAATTTGGATTTTTGAACACAGAGGATCTGCTCCAATTTTAGCTGGTAGGCAGGAGAACAATGACTTTGTACCTCCTCAGCATCTCCCCTGTGTCACACTCATACACGCACTTACAGTCTCATGCTCTGCACATGCATCCGAGCAGCGATCACAGCTTTTATCCTGCACACCTCAGCCTCTGCTGTTGGCTGACTTTGACATTAAGAACTGAGGCAGTCATTTAACATTAACCTCCCTATCCCTTTGACCTTACCACACACATACACACGCTCACTCAGTTGCATCCAAACACCTTTGGACCTGAGCACCTTACCCCAACCAGCCACCCGTGTCCTGTCTACAATATTGCACTCCTGCTTGGCTCCCCGATCCCTCCTTCCTCTCTACACCCACACATGCTTGAAAACCAGGGAAGTCGGACACCGGCCTCCCACGACAGTGCGATTACAGAGTGGATAGACTGTGTGTGTGTTAAATGTGAAAGGAGATTATGTGGGTTTAACTCTCTGCGTCTGGCATACAAATTCCAATCACATAACTTTGCCTGTCTCTACAGTGTGGCAGGAAAAGACCAGAGAAAGTGGATTTGTGTGTGTGTGTCTTGAACGGATATCTGTGAAGTGCAAAAGAATAATGGCAGATGTGAAACAAGAAAAAGAAGAGAAAAAGGATAAAAAGATAGAGGTAGAGATGGAAGCACAAAGTGGCCGACAGCAGACAATGGAGGACAGAGTGAAAATCACCTTATGTCAGTTAGAGTTTTATCCCTAATCCCTGCATTTCATTTTTGAGCCTTTCTTCATGTAATTCATCCTATTCATGCCATTTTATTAACACCATTATGTCATTGCATGTTACTATATATACTGCACAGAATTGATATAAAAATGGACTATTGTATCCACCATTCATCCATGTTCTTGCCATGTATTAAGATTTTAGAAAGACAGCCAGTGGGCTTCTGTCTTTCATTTTATAGCTGGTTACTAATGATATCCATTGATGTAGAGGATCTGTAGAAATTAGAGCCTAAATGACATCTGATAGTGCCTTTATATCTCCATTGATGTGTCTTAGCCAACACCCTATTTTCTCCCAGTGCAGTGAGAATTAAAGCGATAGGGCTAATCCAGGCATTGTTGACACAATCCAGGAAAAGGGATTAATTAAGTATCATTGTCTGAGAAGAAAATTCTCTGGCTCGGGGCACAGCGTCTTCCCCTGGTCTCCAGCCAAGCTGAGCTCAGCACTTCTTTGCACTCCTCTACACCCCCAATCCCTGCTGAACACCCCCCCCCCCCCCCACACCCAGTCCCAGCAAGCAAACACAGAAGAACACAGATCTTAAAAGACACCTTGCCGCCCACTTAAGCCTTGAAGAGGACGTTTTGAGTGAGCGAATATATGGTGGTCTATCTCCTGTAAGACAACTTGTCTGGCAGCAGCTCTTCATCTGTGCCACACTAGTGTTATTTTACAGCAAACATCTGTGGTGTCTCCTTGTAGCACATGTGTATGTGAACCATTTCCCCTACTAATGATAGCTAGCTTTCTAAAGGGCTCTTTGGATACATAAATTAGACTAGAGATACTAGGATAATGCATATGGGACGAGATGACAGGCTCCCATTTCGGCTTTAGGTGACTTAGATGCCTGTTGATCCAGTTTGTTTATGTGGGTGTCTTTGTAAGTTTGGCTTAGATCAGGTAGTGTTCTCAGTAATATTGTGAAGTTATGCTTGCTTTACAATAGTCCCGTGAACCAGAGAATAGACTTATGAAAGATGTCGTGAAAACATCTATGGAATACAGACAAATCAAATTTTGAGTAATTGTAGAATGTTGGTATTTCTCAATTACTTGTAGATTTTGTGGATTTAGTAATTGTATCTGTCATGGCACCATGAAAATAAAGATATATGATGCTCTTTTTTTTATTTTTTAGATTTTTTTGGCACAGACGCCTTTATTTAACAGTGGACAGACACAAGAGAGAGAGAAGGGGGTTTGACATGCAACAAAGGACCTCCGGTCGGGATTCGAACCGGGGTCAGCTGCGTATGTGGCATGCGCTCTAACCACTCGACCATCTGCGCGCCATGATGCTCTTCTCATACCTGACATGAATGATCTCTGTATGTCTGACACATACCAACCAACTAACAAACTGTTCTTTTCTCTCATCCTAACAGTCAACAGTGAGGATGTTGTCTCTCCGCGGCTGTACTTTGTGAACGCCTCCCTGCAGCGGGTGACCTTCTCCAGCTCGGTGGGGGTGTCCCTGCCCTGCCCTGCGGGCGGCGCCCCCCATGCCGTCCTGCGCTGGTACCTGGCTGCCGGAGACGACATTTACGACGTGCCCCATATCCGCCACGTGCATGCCAACGGCACCCTCCAGCTCTACCCATTCTCTCCCTCCGCCTATAATAGCATTATCCATGACAACGAGTACTTCTGCACTGCTGAGAACCAGGCAGGAAAGATTCGAAGCCCCAGCATCCACATCAAAGCAGGTGAGGGTGGGCACACTAGATGCAAACTAAGCCAACAGTCAAAGGGATAATTTTGTTTCAGAGGAACTTCACAGATTTTTCCTAGTTATGACATAAACTCATGAATGCTTTATGTCTCTAAGGTGTTTTGAATGGTGAGATTACCCTAGTTTAGCTCAGTGTTTGAATGTCTGTCAAATCAAATACAAATTCTGTCGAACTGCGCACAGAGACATGAACTTTGAACTATTGCTTGACAAAGTGATGAAACGCTGCCTTCCTTGACAGCCCCCTCCTTCTATTTAAAATCAGCCAGAGCGGGATTGAGGTCTATGAAGGGGCATGGCCCCGTACTATGATCACTCAATAGCAAACCCATTTGGCTTTTTAATACAAAATAGAGTGACACAATCCCACCTTCCAAAAGTTAGGAATATAAACATTTTGTGTGCATTCATATATCTTCAAATCTTTGGTATGATATAATCAAAATGAGGTAGCAATCTGTATTGCTGTTACATTTATACTATTGAGACAGTTTCTCATATAAATTGGTTATGAATTTGTTGTGTTTAAAGTAACCCCTGGAGTTTCTATGTAAACAAACAACAGCTAGGTTTATATTCACTATTTTTTATTAATATGGCTTATGTGGATCCCTGAGGCCTAACAAATGCAATGCATTTTCTTTCTCATAAAAAATGTGGTAAAAAAATGTTCATAAAAAACTCAAACATTTAAAATCTTACATTCTTTACATACATGTTTACCAGCTGGTAGTCTTCCTCTTCCCTGCATTTGTTGGTGCATTGCTACTCTTCTTTTCATGTTACTGCCACCAGTTGTCAATCAGAGGCTGTCAATTGAGTGAAACCATCCGTCACATCACTCGAATGCACATGCATGTGCCTCCTTGTGTTTGTGCAGACAATACTGGGACTCCATAGCACTCTTAGTGGTCAAAAACTCCACAAGGTACCTTTGACTATTCAAAAAACACAATGTAGTGTGTAATTACTGTTAATTATGTTATAATAGTAGTACAGAAGGGCTTCCTCTGGATTCCTCACCTATTGCACCAAAAAAGAGATGCCACAATTCCTCCTTCCAGTCATTCCTAAATATTTCACTTTGCTGCATCCTAAAAAAAATGTCAGAAGACCCTGCTTGGACAGGGATTACCTAGCTACAACCCAGCATCTGTAAATATGGTCACCCAAACGGAAGTCATATTGGCAATCTGAGACCAACAACTTCCCTCAGTGGGGGTGAGGTGTCACAAAGTGCTGTGCCTTGACCCTGTATATTAAAAATCCTCCAGAAGACAGACACACAGCCACACAGACAGTTGGTCTGGTGACCTGTCCGTGCTCTATGCCAAGGTCAAAGCTGGAGAGTGGTGCTGAACACACTGAGGGAAGGTGTTACTGCTCTTTCTTACACTCACAAACACACACACACACACACACACACACACACACACACACACACACACAAACACACACACACACACACACACACACACACACACACACACACACACACACACACACACGAACAACACACACACACACTTCACACCAGCCTGTGTGTAGCTCATGCCAGCAAGCCTCCTGTCTCCCAGTCTCTCCATCTGTCCATGGACTGGAAAGTCCCCTAACTACACACACACACAATTACACATACATACACACACAAATGCACACACACAGAGCCATTTTCGTCAAGCTGGCTCTCGGTGTTTAGTTGCCAGCTCTTTGTCAGGGTGTTTGGCAGGAAAGATTTTGGAGAGTCAGCCACAGACATGGAAAGATGTGAACAGAATCATGAAAAAAGTGGATTTTCAGGTCATGGTAATAGCCAGGCAGACATTTTGACTGTGTTGATCAATCCTGCATAAAGAGACAGTCAGCAGTTCCCTGTCACACTATGAACAAAATCATGCTGCTGAATTCTCTTCCATACCACCACACACACACACCCTCATATAAACACACACATATGGGCTGTGTGGTCCCTAGAGGAGGACAGTCCCTCCAGCGTGAGAGTGACCTTCTAGCTAGCCTCAGTGTTGGGATGACCTTCCCTCCCAAATAATTACAACAATTAATCAATTAAATGCTGAGGCAACCACAACTCCACAGCTCCATAACCAGGGCTCATGTGCATGTGTGTACACCTCATTACCTCCAGAGTCCTACACAACACACACACACGCTCCCTTACAAGCTCACACACATGCACAACCCTACCGTTGCCATGGGCGACAGAGGCGTGAGCGCTAGGGTGTGGCACGCCCTGTCTCAGGTGGTGCAGGAGAATGATGACAGCTGACAGCTCGCAGTGTGACACCCCCCAAAAAATCTGCCCCACCCCCACTCTCCCTCACCATCCGTCTCTCTCTCTCTCTCCCTTTCCCTTCTCTTCACATCTTCACATCTCTCTTTCCCTCCCCCTCTTTCTCACCCTCTCCCATGCATGCTGATTGTGTTCCAATAATAGCACGAGCACCTGTCTGGATAGCACTACATTTATGAAAGTCACTATGTGGGCTGCTTGTTTTCCTGTATATGTTTTTATTTGGCTCTGTCATCGCTACCAATCAAGTTTTCTGTTTTCATTTTTTAATCTAGCTTATCTCATTGGACCTTTCTTAATCTCCATCTTTTGCAGATATTTATTTTTTGGTTAAAAAATGTTAAAAAAAAAAAATGTAAAAAATAAAATAAAAAAGGCCTTAATCCAGTTCCAGAGTGATCTGCCAAAATATTATAATTATGTATATTTGTAAGAATTTTAAACAGAAATAATCACCATAAATTGAGGTGTAAATGGCACTCTAACTTCAGGTGCATCTTCAATTTGTGCTTTATCCCGGACTGGTGAATTATCCAGCTGAGGTTCTTAAAAGATAATACCATTGTCTATTTATGGTTTTAGCCCCTTTTTACTATACATCTATTTACTATATTAATCTATACTACTAAACTATACTACTCATGTGAACTTCAAAAAAGTATGTACCTGTAATACAAAGAACTAGCAAACTATTGAAGCTTGCTTGTGTTGTACAGTAAGACTCATCATCATGTCTGCATTCATTTTTGCTCATTCCATTGTTACATACTGTAGTGAGACAATTTAAATCCAGATTGGTTTGAAAAACCTGCACCACATTACCTCCAAAACAAGTATGTTCATAAAACTCAGTGCAGACTTGACATTCAGTGAGAAAGCATGCACAATTGAACTAAGTTCAGCATATTTATTCATGTTGGAAAGATTCTTGCTGTCTATCATTCGTTTTATATATAGACTTTTCCCCCAATACTAATTCTTACTAAAGCTGTTTTTTTTTTTTCCTAAACTGATGTATAGTTAGTTCTTTCAAAGCCTCATTATCTGAAGATATCATGCTAACTTTCCTGCAGTGGAAGTTAATTTTGCACTCAGAAAAAGACCCAAACCAAGGAAAATGTAACAATGAGTTTCATAACATGCAAAAATATGGTATATAAAATATGATGAAGATTTTTTTTCTCCCCAAAATAGTTGTCATATTCTTAAAACATAGTTTTCATTTAATGTTTTAGTTACCTGGCTATCTGAAATTTGACCTTTTAGGCAAATGACACCGAAGCTCTGCTTTTCAAATACTGTACACTTACAGCTTCCTCAAACTAAATGTTAATAGGAACAGTTAACAGACAGTTTCAGTGTGTTGTTTTAAGGAGAATATGATACATGCCTTTCTCAGTTTTTGAGCTGAATTGTGTTTAAGTAAACACATCTTTCCACCTATTGTACCTCTCACAAGGATAAGGAAAGAAATCAGTTTATCAGTGGTCAAAGCCAGTATTATCATAGATAGAAGGCAGAGAAAATCAATTTCACATTGACAAAAAGATTCCGCACTAAGCCATTATTGTGAATAAGACCTTGATCCCTAAAGCAAAGTTTTTTTGTGGGTATGTAACGTATCCAACAGTTTGACAACTGTGTGTGGCCTCAGGAATAAGGCCTTCCTGTATTTTAAAGATTTCCTCTCCTCGCCTCTCCTCTCCTCTGTCTTCACTTTTTTTTCCCTTCAGGCTACACGTCATTTTCACTATTGGTAATAAGTTAGGACCCAGTGACATATGTGTGAGTTTATTCTAGGAATGGAAACACACCTTTAACAAGTACAGTTAGCCAATGCAGCCTGTAGAAAAGTATTATGTCGGATTCTTTGGGTTTCATGGTTTGTGCACCCAACACCTCCTTACACAAATGTAATAGAATGAAATGAGGACACCTGTTCAATGAACTCACCTCATCTCCCTTTTGTCCTGACTAAAACACACAAACCTGTGCAGATCAGGGCCAAGACAGCAGGTGTTTAGATCCATCTGCCCTCCTCATCTTTTCCCTGGCTGACATTTCCTTACTAATACAGTAAGTAGGGTCCTTGAACCTGATACACAAGGACTGTTTTTTTTCTCATTCTATCCATTCAGTAACAAAACCTGCATCCATTCATTTCTCCTGTATTTCAATATTTTTTTCCTTCTCTATCTTTCTCCTTCTGTGTTTTTGCTGCTCACTTTATGAATAAGTAAATGCAGTATTTGGTTTCCCCGTCGTTAATTATTGAAGCGACAGTGATACAGGACTTGCCTCCCAGTGCGCCCAGTGCACCAGACCCATGTTTTAGCTCGTTCCTAGGCAACCAGGCTGCATATATTCAGGCATCAGTAACATCCTAATGATTCTGCTGCGCATGTGATGAGGGGGAGTGCAATTTACACACAAATCAGTTGGGCTACCATTTGCATCTTGTCACAAAGCTTAAAAGAATGAATATGTAATGTTTTTTTTTCTCCTCTGTGTCTTTCATATCTTGGAATAGGAACGTGTGTTAAATGACAATGCTATCACAACACTTGCTTATTGGAGCTGGTTACATGGCTGTGTACAAGGGCATGTTGCCATACAAGGCTTATTTGACTGATTTTAATAGGGATAGGAGTGGTTGAAAAACAATTTCTTAGATGTTAGGAGTGTAGGACAAGGTGGGGTCAAAGCACTGGAAGTACAAACTCAGGGCGACCTTGACTGGATTTGAACCCCCACTGAATTGACATGTGGTGACGGTCATCCTCGTACCAAACATTTACAAGCTGTCAAGCTGATTTTAAACACTCTATGAGAGGCTCAGTGGGTACTGGGGATTTTCCCTGCTATTGATGAGAGGCAGCAGGGTCAATCAGAGAGTAAATAAATGATTGAAAGAATTGGCTTGGCCACAGCAGCCGAGGCTACTCAGTCGATCCTTGCTATTGATCTGAAGGTAGATGACATCATTGAGAGGCAGGGGCTGTTTAAATGAAGGATTGAAATGAAGACTTGATTGGAATTATTTGTCCTTTAGCTTTGATTTGTTTACAAATGAGGCTTCAGCTCACATTAGTGGCCTATGTGTCAGCTGACCAAAGTGGAAAGTGAGATGCTCTCCAGAGGACGTCTTACTGCTACCACTAATTGTGTTGGAGCACAAAGTAGCATAGTAACAACCGCGACCATCTTCTAATGGTTTGGTAATTCAAGAGCCCAAAATACCTCATCGGTCACATGTATGGTACAAGGTTACATTTCAACAATTTTGACAAAATACTCCAGTTGTAGCTCCTTCACAAACCAGGAGAAAAGAAAAAAGGGGTCCACGGTTCAACCAATTATGAAAAAGTAGAACAGGGTAAAAGCAATGGATGGAATCAGACAAAGACTTGGGAGATTAAACCTCAGACTTTAAGGTGAAAGACTCCCCCCCTTTAGGACAAGGACATTGGCTTTGGTTCCACTGGGTTCCAGTGACAGTGGCGGCTGGCATAAAGCATTATTAATGACCAAGGAAACTGGCCTTCAGGCTAGGCGTTAATTATATCACTGGAGAGCTGGGGGAGAGAGTGAACACATCAGAGGGTGGGGCCTCCCCCGTGTTGTGTGTGTATGTGTGTTTTACATTGTTAAGCCATTACTGTCCTCATTTCTAAGGGAGGCCTGGTTGAATAGCAGTGATAGATTGTGTTAGATTGTGATGCCAGAAACACTCCCCAGCATCAGCCTTTTCTTGGGCCCCATCTGATTCCTGTAATTGTGTTTTCCTCATCTTACGCATATCAGATAGCCTCATTTTTGACTCATGTCAAAGTTACTCGAGAAAGATTTGGCAATGGTCCTTTATAAAAATGAGATCAGAATGGAGGGTAAGCCCACACAGTTGAGCTCAGTGTTCATTCAGTCAAGCTAGTGTGCCCTTGAACTACCTGTCTGTCCTCCTCACCAAAATAATCCATTAATTTAATTTCACTTTATGTAATTTATTTAATGAAAATGTATGCTCTGATTCAGCATTTCACATTCCTCACTAATCTAAATGTGACAGAGTTAACTGGAGAGATAATTTGGTTAGCTACAGGCTACTGTTTTCATCATTAAGCCTGTCTTAATCACCACCATCCTTTCTGTACACTGGCACAGATTCACAGCCCAGTGTTCTGCATGCCATGTGCAGGGGGTGTGTTTTTGATGCCTGGCGCCTGCATGTGACAGTTCAATTGGCCGTGAGCAACCCTCCATTTCTCGCCGTCTCATAGCATCTGTGGCGTTGTTCTTTAAAAGGCCAAGGGTCACTCACTGTGTATCCCCCTCAATGTAGCCTCAAGTCAGCCCTCCTTACAATCATAGTGAGACTTCAAATCTAGTGCTAAAGAAAAAAACATTGGCCTAATGTGGTCGAACAGAACAACAGACACATTTGTTTACTAGACCTGCCTGTGCTTTTCCCATGGGTTAAACAGGACAAATGTTAACTGTGTAAAAATGTATGTATGTATACTTATTAAATGTATATTTATTATATAAATCAATTGTTGTAGTTGCTGAAAGAAAATATATTCCCAACTATTTGATAACCGATTGTTTATTAAGCAAAAATGCCAAATATTCGCAGGCTCCTGCTCAACAACTATGACCTTTTGATGCTTTTCTCTTTTTTATATCATGAAAAATTGAATATCTTCAGGCTTTAGACAGTTGGTGAGACAAAACACACTACATAATGACATCAACTTGTGCATTAATTTTTCTGAAATGCATAATTGCATGGTAATATCTCTACCTTCCACAAATAGTTTGTTACCTGAAGGCCCAAAATGCCACAATTGCTCAACCAGCCTTGCAAATGCGACGATTTTAAGGTTTACTGCCTGTTATATAATTATAAATTGAATAGCTTTGGGTTTTGGACTGTTGGTTGGATAAAAAAGACAATTTGAAGGTGTCATTTTGGCCTCTGGGAAACAGTGATGGATATTTTTAACTATTCTCTGATTCTCTAATTAATTTTTAAAGTAAAGTAACTGACAGATTAATCAACACTTCCAGCCCTACTTTTAATCATAAAACATTTTCTCTCAGAAATCTCACTCTAGTTACATTATTGTCAATGTCAAAATTAGGCAAGATCAAGATAAAGTTTATTACATTCAGTGAGTCTTATTTTCCCTTTCTGACGCAGCGACTTTTACCACCAACTGACATTTTTCCAAATATTGACTAACTAGCTCTTTTCTCTCTACACACCAGTGTTCAGGGAGCCCTACACAGTTCGTGTGGCCGACCAGCGCTCCATGCGGGGTAATGTCGCCGTTTTCAAGTGCCTCATCCCCTCAGCCGTCCAGGAGTACGTCAGTGTCGTGTCCTGGGAGAAAGACACCGTCTCCATCGTCCCAGGTAAGAAATGAATCCATGGCCTCCTTGAGAGCCATTATAAATGAACAAATACATACACTTAGTCAATCTGCAGACTAAACCAGCCCCACATCAACCTTTTGCAATGCAGGCAGCATTGCAAAATGCACTCCTGCTCAAATACACTGTCACTGCGTAGTCATTCTTATGACCGTTGCTGAACTTTGGCTGTGCGTGCTGGCTGTGTTTGATCCGTTGGTCAATAACAATGGAAAGTAAATGATCTAATGTCATCTGTAGAGAAATGAGTTGTCTCTCCCGTTATTTTTAAACTGAGTGAATCCAGAAACGCAAATCCTGAGTTTTGTCATTGTGTTTAAAAAATTAGATTTTCCATCAAATCACCTCATTGTAATGGAGATTTCCTCCTCGTTTGCCTTGTTTGTGATCGCTGACGCCCCTCAATTGATACTAATCAATTTATTTGTGTCACTGGCATCTCTTATTTTGTCAGTGAGAGAAGATGGAGGAAGGTTTAAAAAATGGTGTAATAATTCAAAAAGAAGTCTGATGAAATGGCCTTTGCCTGGCACATCGCTGGCTCCTCACTCACTAACTGACACTGCTGTGGTTAATAGCTGTGTTACAAGGATAAATCAGGCATTAGTAGACATGTGCTCTTTGTGTGTGTGTGTGTGTTTGTGTGTATGTGAAGGACAGAGGGGTGTGTGGGCTGGGGGGGATCTAATTTGATGAGTGATAGATCTGTTTAGCTGCTCATCACAGTCACCCAAAAGAGAGCAGTCACACCTGTAGGGCTCTGCTGTGTCTGAAGCTGTTCTCTCTGGTGTATCAAAACATTTAATCTGATCCACTATTTAAATCATTCGATGTTAACTGAAGAATAAAAATACGAGTTTGAAAGTGACCCTCCTACACACTGCTGTATGTCTTTGCATTGGTGCTTACGTGTGCTATGTGTGTGTGTGTGTGTGTGTGTGTGTGTGTGTGTGTGTGTGTGTGTGTGTGTGTGTGTGTGCAGGTTTGTGTGGTGCAGTGTTAACATTTGCTCCATGAAGCAATGGCAAATTGCAGGGTGTCAGATGAGACTGTTTAGGTCAGAGGATACGTATTGCTCGCTCTGCCCCTTATCTCGCTCTCTGATACCGAACACCCCTTTCATCTCTCTCAATAGTGTGTGTGAGCATGTGTGTATAGAGGTGTGTTTGTGTGTCTCTTTGTATGGCTCTGTCCTTCACACGGGAGCACTCATTGATCCAGCACAGCTGTAGTGTGTGTGTGTGTATGTGTGTGTGTTTGTGGCCTGAGGGGGGTTTCCAGTCTGGATCGATAAAGCTTGCTGTTGGATTCCCCTCTCTCTTGTCACGGATCCCTCAGTGTGAGAGTGGTGAGACCGGGCCAGTCTGTTTGACTGATCGCTGTGTGTACGTGTGTGTGTGTGTGTGTGTGTGTGTGTGTGTGTGTGTGTGTGTGTGTGTTTGTGTGTGTGTGTGTGTGTGTGCATGTGCGTGTGCGTGTGTGTTTGTAAAAGCCACTGTATCATGACTGTGTGGTAAGAGCTCAGTGGGAGTATGTTATTGATCAACTGATGGACGTATTCGCTAAAACATGCACATATGAACAAGCGTGTGAGCGTGTGTGTGAAGATGCACACACACACATGAATAAAGAGAGGTTGAACAGCGCTCTGTAGGTAAGCTGATCAGGGCAAGTCATCCCTAAGCTTTCTTTTAAAAAAAAGTAATATATTTTGCCTATGAACATAATACATTACAGTACATTCACAGAATATTATAATTAATCATTTCATGGAAGACCAAGTTAGTTCATAAAGATGAGTCTTCTTGAATTTTGATCATTTCCAGATCTTCAAGAATTAAAAAATGTGATGGATTTATTTCTTATCAATTTACAGAAAACATAGTATAATATGCTGTATATTGTAAGTGGTAAAGAATATGAGACATCATCTGAATTTGCATTTGAAAAGGCTTGAGAGCTTTTTTGTTTTCCATCTTTTCTCCCTCTCTCTTTCTCTCTCTACGCCTGATGAGTAGGTCTTATTAGTAACACAGTGCTCCTCTTCTTCCTCCCGTCCATCTTTGGCTCTAAGCCTCCTCTCATCTCTCTCCCTCCCTGGTACAGGCTGGTGGCCTGTGTCAGCATTGTGGCCCTTGCACACAGAGTGCACGTGTGCCCCCCGCCCCCCCCCCACCCTGCTACACTCCACCACACACCTCATCCATCCATCCATCCATCCATCCATCCATCCATCCACTCCATCTATCAGCTCCTGGTGGCATGTACAGCTTTCTCTCTTTCGATAGCACTCGAGATGCTCTAGTGGTTTGCCATTTACTAGAGACAGCGTATGCCAAGGTATTGGCTTGACAGGATGACACATGTCACACAGACGGCTGTGTTGGTCAATAAAGCTGAGTTTGAATGGGCTTTGATGAAGAGGCAGGAGGGTGTTTGCTGACAGCTCTCCTCACTGCAAGACGACCCTGCCTGGGTGTTGTGTCACTATTTGACAGCCAAATCTGTTTGCGTTGAGGCCCGTTCATGAAGCAATGTTGGGGGCGCAGATAGGCAGGCAGACAGTCAAACAGAGGAGGGCTTTGTGTGTTGACTGGCTATCCTGGGTTTTACTCCCTTGTCATACCTCTCTTTCTCCTGCTATCTCTCTATCTAGCCATGTCTCTCCCTCTAATTGATGGTTTGCTGGTGTTGCCGTCGGTTAGAAAATTAGCATTTGTGTGCCTGTCAGTTAGGGAACTGAAAGAGGATGCTCTGTTGACGGATGTGGATGAAGAAACTTGCCTGTGTGTGTGTGTGTTTGTGTGTGTGTGTGTGTCTCACTTTGTTAGTATCCATCTACTCCTCCAGTTGGAGCTTAAAACAGTGTGAGTTTTATCTGGTCACCATAGAAACGGGTGCGAACTGGCGGGCGGAATAAGGAAGGTGTGAGGATGCATCGCTGCCTAATTTTTATTAGTGCATCAACACGGCTCAGCTCCGCCACACTCGTGCACACACACACAGGCAGACAGGCACAAGGGCTCACACACAGATGCCATGGCTGCATATTCATGTACACTTCAGTGACAGGTAGCATAGATATACATATTGTCACTGTCATGCCATTTACCTGTTTGTATGTGAGTTGTAAAGTATGTGAGTATGTAAATACATTTAATCTTTCTTTCTTTCTTTCTTTCTTTCTTTCTTTCTTTCTTTCTTTCTTTCTTTCTTTCTTTCTTTCTTTCTTTCTTTCTTTCTTTCTTTCTTTCTTTCTTTCTTTCTTTCTTTCTTCGACTGCAGTTTTACAAGTTGAGAATTTCATGGTGCATGGTCTTGAATAGTTTGATGCTATGTGACTGTGTTGTTTATAGGTGACTCTGTGTTTGCAGTACATACAGCCTGGTAATAAGGGATCCTTCTTAAAAACAATTTTCTGTGTTATCTGTCTAATATATGTAAAAACATTACTATTACTATCACTGTTGTCTGGTATATCTTTATCAGTACACAAGGAGAATCTTCAGCACTTTGCTGATCTTTATCTTTAATGTTATTGTTATTTTAAATGAATTCCTCAAAATATGTTATCAATATGGCAAAGCAGACATGTAGACATATGTCAGGCCTGTTCATGAATATGTGCTTAATAATACCTTTTTATTTATTTTAGTTTTGTGGGAGTTAAGGAGAACATGGCAAGCACTACTCTATGTGTTTTTTCTAATGTTAAATGAATGAAGAAATTGGATAAATTATGAAAAGTTTTGTTTGCCACATTAGATCAGTTTTCTCGCTTATAGTATGAGGCTTACATTACAAATATTTACCATTGTTTGCCTATACAAAATGGTGACACATGAATATATACCTTTAACAACCCGATTGATAATTGTAGCTTGTTCAAAGGGTCCTTGTGTATTCATACAGTATGGCTGAGATTGTACAGTTCTGCGAGTCCTCTGCTATAAAATATGAAAAGATTGTGAGAGTACCAACAGTGAGGGACACAGAGTGATATGGAGATTTTTTATATATGTTTACTTATTTATTTATACTCTATTGAGGTATTGATTTGTTGATATAATGAAGAGAGAGAGAGTGGAGGGTGACGAGTATGTGGAAAAGTGTGATGTCTGTGTTTTTGCATTCATTGATTGAGGTTGTTTAATCCCCTCACACACACACACACACACACACACACACACACACACACACACACACACACACACACAAACACTCTGCCTCTCTCCCGCTCTCTTTGTGAAGTGTAGCGTCAGCTGCTGCTGCTTCTGTCCCAGTCTCCATTTTGTTGCCACTCTGCAGAGGCCCTACACTCTCTCCATCCACTCTTCTTAACTTTATCCCCCTCCCACCCCTCCTTCCTAGAGGCACTTATTAGGAGATGGTGAAGTGACAAAGCATCGTCTTTTTCTTCCACTCCGCGAAACCTGAATGTTAACAACAGATAGGTGGAGAAAAAATGGCAGAATAGGCAGAAAAAGAAAGACAAAGTGGCACAAAAGCATGACATGCTAAATTATGCAGATGGCAAAGTGGGCATAAGATGGATGGATGATGGGATGAGCTGGGTAGGTATATGAGGATGAGAGGATGGGCAGATGGACTAAGAGAGAGGTGTGTGTGTCCCCAGCACCCCAGGGAGGAGGAAGAGGCCAGGGGCTTTAAAGCCGTTGTGTCCTGCCATTAAAGTTGCATCTGACAAGAGCTTAATGCCCCCAACCCAACCCAACCCAACATCCACCACACCTCCACTTTTTTTTTATTTATCTCTGTTAGTATCTTGACCATTAACCATTACATACACGATGCACATCTGTGTGTGTTTGTCTTTAGGATATTTGAAGTCTGTATCTAGTGTGGGGGTAGGGGAAAGAGGGCAATGAGGGTTTCTGTGGAGGGGAAATGGGTGGTGTTTACTTATTGATGTGTGTTTATGGGTTGTGGTGTGTGTGTGTGCTCGTGTATGTATATGAACCTGGCAGTGATGCGTTTTAGGTTGGGTTATTTATTCAGCACTCGTGTTTGGATGTTTTACAGAGATAACAGGTGCAGAGCGACTGAGCGTGCTCTGTTTGAGCGGACTCTGTGTGTGTATGTGTGTGTGTGTGTCAGTGAGACGGACAGAGAGAGAGAGAGAGAGAGAGAGAGAGAGAGAGAGAGAGAGAGAGAGAGAGAGAGAGAGAGAGAGAGAGAGAGAGAGAGAGAGAGAGAGAGAGAGAGAGAGTGAGACACACACACACACACACACACATACACAAACAAACACACACACACACACACACGGGGCATTCACTGCTGTCCAGGCGCTGTTAGGGCCGTAGTGTGTATCTGTGTGGATGACATGATTTGAGTGTTGAAAGGAAATGATGATTTGTAGCTTTCAAGATCCACTGAGACATAAACGTCCAGTTATTTTTTGTAGAGTGACAAACACAGATAGAAAGATAGATATAGATAGATAAACACTGCAGAGGAACATGGATGTTCTGTGTAGAGATTGAAATGGCGGGAGAGATGGAGGGAGATTGAAGGAGGGAGGGAGAAAGTGAGAGAGGGCTGTGCACGAGGAGAATTTCAATGGCACTCCAATCATGCAGGCAGTCTCGTTAGCCCAGGGAACATTTGCATAGCGCTTCAGCGAATTCATTTGGCCTTACTCAGAGAAGATGGCTCCCTTTCCTCTCTCCTAGTTAGTTATTCATTAACTTCACACAGCCAAGGTGTGCGCCAGTGTATGCATGTGAATTTTTCCGTGCATTTCTGTTTGTTTCTGACCCGCCAGCTGACATGCTTTTCATTTTATACTGTATAGTCCTTGTCGTTTGTGCATTAGATCATTACTTGCTGTGTTTGCAGCATGGTGGCACATCTGCAGCTTTCTGACTGAATGGAAACGTGCCTCGTCGCATCCTCCTGCATCTATACCTACAATAGTAGAACATGCTAGCAGACACAATCGCTGTCACATATTTTTCCAAATGCAGAACCGACGTCAGAGCATTACTCATCACCCACCACGATCTGCTCGCCAACACCCTCTTCCTCAAACAGTGATGCTGTGCCTCAACTTTGTGTATCACTGCTGCATTACTCCCCCTGCTCGTCTTTCAGCCTTAGGAACTAATTAGAGAAAAAAAATATATGGTGAGGGCTCAGAAAATCAGAAGAAAAGCATGTCACTTGTAGGGTGGGGTGATTGTGTGTCAGGGGTTGGAGGAGGGGTTGTGGTGTCAGTGAGGAAGCACAGCCAGTAAGTGAAGATGACACACATAATGAAGAATACAGTGGATGTGTTATTCTAATTATCCCACTGACACCGCCTCACAATCTAATGTTGTTTGACAGTGCACAACAACCGTGGTGGAGAAGTGTGTGTGCTGATGATCATTTGTATGTGCGTCCATGGGTTTGTGAGTGTGTGTGTATGTGTCAGTGTGTGTGTGTGTGTGTGTGAACTTGCTGGAGTCTGACAGTTTGTGCCACATCTGCTTGGATTTGAGATGTGCTTTTGGGTTGTGTGACCTTTCCTAAAGACTAGTTGGTCCATTGGTCGATGTAAGCAGACGCATACAAGTCAACATTACTCAATGCTGATAATTTTGTTTGATATTAAGTACTGTAGATTGTGTATATTAGTTTACATATTAGATTTAAATGGTAAGTGCCCTAATATGACATTTTGTTGGAGATTTTATGGAAAATGTGATACAGAACTTTTTACAGATAAACATCTCAGTGCTGTGGATGAAATGTCTTGTTTACCTGAAATAGGGCAGCTATCAGCTTTATTGACTTAAAGGGGTTTTCATCATTTGTTTATCTACAAGAAATAACATACAAATATACTGAGGCTTTTAATGCTAGTATACAATTGTCACTAAATGTAGTATATGGTTTCTAGCCATTTGTGGTCCATGACCTACCAAAAAAATCGAGGCCTCAATAATTACAGAGTTGTCAAGCTGTCACATCGATGTGACAGTGTGAGTATAGCATAGTTTTGTGTTTTATTTTTGGCACTATGAGAGGAAGCTCCTGGGCCAGCATAGAAATTGTTAAGAATATCAAAAACAGGTTTATTGCCAAGTAGGTTTGCACATACAAGGAATATTCCTTGGTGTTGTTGTGCATAACAATACAAAAAGTAGAATGTAAGAGAAAGTATGAGTACCTACACAAATTAGGAGAAATACAACTGTTTCAAAATAAACCTGATCGTAAATAATGTAAATTCAAAATAAAAAAGTGAGGTGAAAGTGAAAAGAACTGTTAGAGTTTGAAGTTTAAAAATGTTTGATATTTATATTTATATGTGAGATATTTACTGGGAATCTGCAGTAAACAGTACATGCAATGTGGAAATGTAACGATACAAATAATTGTGTAATGTAACATACCATGTTGGATGTGAATTAACGGTTTACCACATCAAGGGGTGAAGCACATTATGAATTTGAGGATTTTTTTGAGGTTGAGTGGTGAGTTGACCAACAGGCCAGAAACATGTCTACTATTTCACTGTCCGTGTTAGACAGAGACCAATAGACAGAGAGAAATAAAATGAATAGGGCATTTTTGTGTGTGTGTGTGTGTGTGTGTGTGTGTGTGTGTGTGTGTGTGTGTGTGTGTGTGTGTGTGTGAGTGAGTGTGTGTGTGTGTGTGTGTGTGTGTGTGTGTGTGTGTGTGTGTGTGTGTGTGTGTGTGTGTGTGTGTGTGTGTGTGTGTGTGTGTGTGTGGTTGGTTGGTTATCATTGTGCATGTGTTTGTGTGTATTTGTGTTTTAGTAGTGAGATGGGGGCAGGGCAATATGAGAGATATCCTGTTCCAACACATCCCCTCTGGAGCTGACTTAATGACCCGTGACCTGAAGATGTACATGCTAGGGAAGGAGAGAGGGAGGGGGGCGGGTAGCTGAGGAGGGACAGAAAGGGAGGTGGAAGGCAGCCGGGTGAGGAACCGGGAACAAAATGGATGAAAACTGCAGCAAATAAAGCAGAATGAGAGTTGCAAATGTGTCCTACCTGACACACCTATCTGTCTCTCTCCCTCACTAGAATGTGTCCTGACCTGACCACAGTCATATCCATCATCTGGAACTGGCTCCTCATCTTACCTACATCTCCCCTTCCATCATTCCTGCTTTAACTCACTTTTCCTTATTCATTTCTTTCATCAGGGCTTCATAGATCACAGCTAATCAAAGACAGGATGGAGACAGCCAACAGAGCTCTGACATGCAGCCCACAATGGACACAAGCAGGGGCAAAGAGAGTAAGATAGAGACTGTCAAAGTGAAAGAAGGACAGGGAGATAGAGAGGAAGAATAACTCTATAGGGGAGTAGGCATGAAGGCAGCTTTTTTCCCCCTTTTGACAATCTCCATTTTTTAATTTTCTTCTTTTGCCAAGTCCTCCTCATTCACCTCCACCTAACCTAACCTCTGCAATAATTGTTAATTTAAACTCTGTAACTGCCCATGCGAGTTTCTTTGTGTGTGTGTGTGTGTGTGTGTGTGTGTGTGTGTGTGTGTGTGTGTGTGTGTGACCTCCCCTGTGAGCAATGGCATCTCTATGCTTTATTAATAGCTAATCAATGGGCTCTCTGGGATGTATAGGATGCCCCAGAGGAGGACTCCCGTAAGACATATAAGCACACACACAGACACAGCACATCAATAGATCAAAAGTCAGCAGCATATAACACATGTAAAGGTTTGTTTTTTTTGTTTTTTTTTACAATAGTGTGTTTTTTTTAATTATTATTATTAATGTTTTTTTTTTTATTTGATCAACTTCATGTAAGCTTTAGCCAGTGTGACAAAATAATGCATTGATCCATACAAGATAGTTTCAGATTTGTCATTCATGTTTATTTGGTCTGTTTGCACCATAAATCCACTCTCTTTCTCACCTTCTATTTTACCTCTACATCCCAGGGCTCCCTTACTGCTTGACTTGACATTTATTCCTCTCAAGCGCTTATCAGGTCCACCTGACCGCCTCTTGTTTTGCATCATTATTTTCTTTCCCTTTCTGCTATTTTCAGCGTGCCTGCCCTCTTCCTGTTCTTCCCTCACCTACTTATTTTCTCCGCACCACTCTCACTTTTTGTACGTTAGCTCTTGATATTTTGAAAGTGCAGTCTTTTTTTTAATTTTTTTTTTTATTTTATTTTCTTTCTTTCTTTCTTTCTTTCTTTTTTTTTTTTTTGGTCTGTTTTGTTCATGTGCACAGCCATTGTTTTACAGTGCCCAGGGCAAAGCAAGTTTTCTGTTCCTCTCGCTCTGTCTCACTGGAGACATTGTTTGAAAACAGGGATGTGAGTTTCAAACATGTCTAGGGAGGAATGGTCCATTTCTTTTCCGTTTTACCTTTCTCCTCTCCTTCTTGTTCAGCCCTAATCTTTCACTCCTTACCTATGTCCTGGGCTTTACTTCTGTGACATGTTTTAAGTATTGCCACACTTGTACTTAGCTAAAATATATGTATTACAAATTGTTTGATATCAGCATCTCAGTTAAAATTATATGATAAGGCTGGCAATATTCTACATTTTTGTTATCACTAACAAATTCCACGAAATGACCAAAAGCAGGTGTTTTTCTATCTCTTAATACTTTCCAAATGAAATAGCTTAATAACTTTTGGATGGATTGTCGTGGAATTTGGTACAGACATTCATGGTGCTCAGAGAATGAACCCTATTGACTTTGATGATCCAATGACTTGTTATTCTAGCACTATCATTAAGTGGACACTTTTGGTTTTACAGAAATATCTTGACAACTATTGGACGGATTGTCATGGAATATTGTACAGATATTCATGGTGCCCTGAGGATGAATCCTGATGACTTTGGTGATCAAAACTGCCAAACAAATGACATTCTCATCAGCCTCAGCTATACTTTGTATTTACTGCTAATTGACAAATGTTAGCATGCTAATGTGCAATACGAAGTGGGTGAACCTTGTAAACTTTACAACCTGTTAAACATCAGCATGTTGGCTTTGTTATTATGAGCATTTATCTTAGTCTTGTTGGATGAAGTTGGATTGGATTGAACAATGGAGGTAGCTAAATGGCTTTCAGTGGAGTAAGCGTTATCATTTTGTATACTTTATTATTGGTTTTGGACTCTCTAAAGGGATTAGTTGACAACAAGAACATTTTTTAAATTGTTCTTTAAATTAGATTATCATGAGGAAAGATGGATGCTTGGACCCCAAAAAGGAGCTCATGAATTACATAATGACCGCGGAATTCAAGTAGTGATAGTATCAGACAGAAATGAAGAGACAGTATCCTAGGGATTAAGGAACAAGGTGCCATACTCGGGGTCAAGGTTGACAGAAAGCTTCATCGACACTAGAGGCAAAACAGACACCTGACTTAACTTTTTATTTCACCAG